>NC_090447.1:648121027-648423713 GCF_031143425.1 Pleurodeles waltl
TTATCCCACCACTGCACAACCAATGTAGGAGGCTGGACTGGCTTGTAGTGAGTACCAAGGGGTACTTGCACCTTGCACCAGGCCCAGTTATCCCTTATTAGTGTATAGGGTGTCTAGCAGCTTAGGCTGATAGATAATGGTAGCTTAGCAGAGCAGCTTAGGCTGAACTAGGAGACGTGTGAAGCTACTACAGTACCACTTAGTGTCATATGCACAATATCATAAGAAAACACAATACACAGTTATACTAAAAATAAAGGTACTTTATTTTTATGACAATATGCCAAAGTATCTTAGAGTGTACCCTCAGTGAGAGGATAGGAAATATACACAAGATATATATACACAATAGCAAAAATATGCAGTATAGTCTTAGAAAACAGTGCAAACAATGTATAGTTACAATAGGATGCAATGGGGAAACATAGGGATAGGGGCAACACAAACCATATACTCCAAAAGTGGAATGCGAACCACGAATGGACCCCAAACCTATGTGACCTTGTAGAGGGTCGCTGGGACTATTAGAAAATAGTGAGAGTTAGAAAAATAACCCTCCCCAAGACCCTGAAAAGTGAGTGCAAAGTGCACTAAAGTTCCCCTAAGGACAAAGAAGTCGTGTTAGAGGAATAATGCAGGAAAGACACAAACCAGCAATGCAACAACTGTGGATTTCCAATATAGGGTACCTGTGGAACAAGGGGACCAAGTCCAAAAGTCACAAGCAAGTCGGAGATGGGCAGATGCCCAGGAAATGCCAGCTGCGGGTGCAAAGAAGCTTCGACTGGACAGAAGAAGCTGAGGTTTCTGCAGGAACGAAAAGGGCTAGAGACTTTCTCTTTGGTGGACGGATCCCTCTTGCCGTGGAAAGTCGTGCAGAAGTGTTTTCCCGCCGAAAGAACGCCAACAAGCCTTGCTAGCTGCAAATCGTGTGTTTGGCGTTTTTGGACGCTGCTGGGGCCCAGGAGGGACCCGGAGGTCGCAAATTGGACCTGAAGAGAGAGGGGACGTCGAGCAAGACAAAGAGCCCTCATTGAAGCAGGTAGCACCTGGAGAAGTGCCAGAAACAGGCACTACAAGGATGAGTGAAACGGTGCTCGCCGAAGTTGCACAAAGGAGTCCCACGTCGCCGGAGACCAACTTAGAAAGTCGTGCAATGTAGGTTAGAGTGCTGTGGACCCAGGCTTGGCTGTGCACAAAGGATTTCCGCCGGAAGTGCACAGGGGCCGGAGTAGCTGCAAAGTCGCGGTTCCCAGCAATGCAGCCCAGCGAGGTGAGGCAAGGACTTACCTCCACCAAACTTGGACTGAAGAGTCACTGGACTGTGGGGGTCACTTGGACAGAGTCGCTGGATTCGAGGGACCTCGCTCGTCGTGCTGAGAGGAGACCCAAGGGACCGGTAATGCAGCTTTTTGGTGCCTGCGGTTGCAGGGGGAAGATTCCGTCGACCCATGGGAGATTTCTTCGGAGCTTCTGGTGCAGAGAGGAGGCAGGCTACCCCCACAGCATGCACAAGCAGGAAAACAGTCGAGAAGGCGGCAGGATCAGCGTTACAGAGTTGCAGTAGTCGTCTTTGCTACTATGTTGCAGGTTTGCAGGCTTCCAGCGCGGTCCGCAGTCGATTCCTTATCAGAAGGTGAAGAGAGAGATGCAGAGGAACTCGGATGAGCTCTTGCATTCGTTATCTAAAGTTTCCCCAGAGACAGAGACCCTAAATAGCCAGAAAAGAGGGTTTGGCTACCTAGGAGAGAGGATAGGCTACTAACACCTGAAGGAGCCTATCAGCAGGAGTCTCTGACGTCACCTGGTGGCACTTGCCACTCAGAGCAGTCCAGTGTGCCAGCAGCACCTCTGTTTCCAAGATGGCAGAGGTCTGGAGCACACTGGAGGAGCTCTGGACACCTCCCAGGGGAGGTGCAGGTCAGGGGAGTGGTCACTCCCCTTTCCTTTGTCCAGTTTCACGCCAGAGCAGGGGCTAAGGGGTCCCTGAACCGGTGAAGACTGGCTTATGCAGAATTGGGCACATCTGTGCCCAAGAAAGCATTTCCAGAGGCTGGGGGAGGCTACTCCTCCCCTGCCTTCACACCATTTTCCAAAGGGAGAGGGTGTCACACCCTCTCTCAGAGGAAGTTCTTTGTTCTGCCATCCTGGGCCAGGCCTGGCTGGACCCCAGGAGGGCAGATGCCTGTCTGAGGGGTTGGCAGCAGCAGCAGCTGCAGTGAAACCCCAGGAAGGGCAGTTTGGCAGTACCAGGGGCAGTACCAGGGATCATGGGATTGTGCCAACTATGCCAGGATGGCATAGAGGGGGCAATTCCATGATCATAGACATGTTACATGGCCATATTCGGAGTTACCATTGTGAAGCTACATATAGGTAGTGACCTATATGTAGTGCACGCGTGTAATGGTGTCCCCGCACTCACAAAGTTCAGGGAATTGGCTCTGAACAATGTGGTGGCACCTTGGCTAGTGCCAGGGTGCCCTCACACTAAGTAACTTTGCACCTAACCTTTACCAGGTAAAGGTTAGACATATAGGTGACCTATAAGTTACTTAAGTGCAGTGTAAAATGGCTGTGAAATAACGTGGACGTTATTTCGCTCAGGCTGCAGTGGCAGGCCTGTGTAAGAATTGTCAGAGCTCCCTATGGGTGGCAAAAGAAATGCTGCAGCCCATAGGGATCTCCTGGAACCCCAATACCCTGGGTTCCTCAGTACCATATACTAGGGAATTATAAGGGTGTTCCAGTAAGCCAATGTAAATTGGTAAAAATGGTCACTAGCCTATTAGTGACAATTTGGAAAGAAATGAGAGAGCATAACCACTGAGGTTCTGATTAGCAGAGCCTCAGTGAGACAGTTAGTCACTACACAGGTAACACATTCAGGCACACTTATGAGCACTGGGGCCCTGGGTTACCAGGGTCCCAGTGACACATACAACTAAAACAACATATATACAGTGAAAAATGGGGGTAACATGCCAGGCAAGATGGTACTTTCCTACATTTTCTCACTACTGAGAGGCATACCCCTCACAATGGCGAAAATTGGCGATTCCTCATTAAAATGAATATGTTGTATTTCTTACACTAGAGGTGGTGGATATGTCATGTTTGGTGCTGTAGGAAAGTACCCTCTTTTTGGCATGTTACCCCCATTTTCTGCCTGATGTCTGTTCATTGACTGTGTTCACTGGGATCCTGCTAACCAGGACCCCAGTGATTATGCTCTCTCTGCTCTAAATGTTGTCACTGCGTACTGGTAACCCAGTATGTCACCCAAAATTGGCATACTGGTCCCCCCTTATAAGTCCCTAGTATATGGTACCTAGGTACCCAGGGCATTGGGGTTCCAGTGGATCCATATAATCTGCAGCATTTCTTTTGCCACACCATAAGGAGCCCATTCAAAGGCTTCTTAAGGACTGCCATTGCAGCCTGTGTGAAATGGTGCATGCACCCTTTCACTGCCATTTACACTGTACAAGGTCACTTAAAAGTCACCCCTATTGCAGGCCTTCCAGCCCTGAAGGGCTGAGTGCCTGTGTGTGAGGGCACCCCTGCACTAGCAGAGGTACCCCCACAACCTCTAGAACCATTTTCCCGGACTTTGGAAAAAGGTGTTACAGGCATGGGAGGGGTAGCATCCCAGAGCCTCTGGAAATCCTTTGAAGGGCACAGATGGTGCCCTCCTTGCATAATCCAGTCTACACCAGTTCAGAGACCCCCATTCCCTGATCTTGCCTGAAATTGGACAAAGAAAAGGACTTTTCTGTTCGTCACTCCCCCCAGGGGTGGTGCTCAGAGCTCCTCCAGAGGGTCCCTGGGTTTTGCCATCTTGGATTCCAGGGTGGCAAGGAACTCTGGAAGCATCCGAGTAGCCAGTGCCAGTAGGTGACATCAGAGCCCTCTCCTGATAGGTATTTACATGTGTAGCTGACCAATGCCCCTTTCAGGGCTATTTAGGGTCTCTATCTTAGGTGGTTCTTCAGATGCGGATTGCAAAGACTCCAGCAGGAATCCTCTGCATCCTTTACTTCACCTTCTTACCGAAGGAACTGCATCTGGACCCTCCAGGAACTCTACAACTGCAACAAAGAAGTAAAGATGACTTCTGCAACATTGTGGCCCATATTTATACTTTTTGACGCAAAACTGCGCCAACGCAGTTTTGCGTCAAAAAAATTAGCGCCGGCTAACGCCATTCTGAAGCGCCATGCGGGCGCCGTATTTATTGAATGATGTTAGCCGGCGTCAGCCGCTGGCGCCGTCTGGTGTGCGTTAAAAAAAACGACGTACACCAGGCAGCGCCGGCGTAGGGGGATATGGGGCTTGGGCGTCAAGAAATGGGGCAAGTCAGGTTGAGGCAATTTTTTCGCCTCAACACGATTTGCGCCATTTTTTACGACTCCCAACCACCATAGAAATGACTCCTGTCTTAGCAAAGACAGGAGTCATGCCCCCTTGCCCAATGGCCATGCCCAGGGGACTTCTGTCCCCTGGGCATGGTCATAGTGGCATGTAGGGGGGCACAAATCAGGCCCCCCTATGCCACAAAAAAATAAAAATAAAAATACCTACCTGAACTTACCTTAATGTCCCTGGGATGGGTCCCTCCAGCCTTGGGTGTCCTCCTGGGGTGGGCAAGGGTGACAGGGGGTGTCCCTGGGGGCATGGGAGGGCACCTCTGGGCTCCTTCAGAGCCCACAGGTCCCTTAACGCCTGCCTTTTGCAGGCGCTAAAAAACGGCGCAAAAGCGGCGTACGTCATTTTTTTTGACCCGCCCACTCCCGGGCGTGAATTTTGCCCGGGAGTATAAATCCGACGCACATGACTCGGAGTCGATTTTTTAGACGGGAACGCCTACCTTGCATATAATTAAGGCAAAGTAGGTGTCCACGCTAAAAATTGACGCTAACTCCATGGACTTTGGCGCTAGAAGCGTCTAACGCCAAAGTATAAATATGGAGTTAGTTTTGCGTCAAAATTGCGTAAAAAAAAATGACGCAATTCCGGAGCAAACAGAGTATAAATATGCCCCTGTATCTTCAGTTCCTGCCAGCACCTGCAACTCTTTCCCAGTCGTGCATCCTCAGAGGACAGCCTCTCTTCAGCCTGCACCAGAAGAATGAAGGAATCTCCCTTGAAGTGAAGGAATCACTTCCCTGCTTCAGCAGACACCCCTCTGCTGCGACGAGCAGTGACTTGGGTCCCCTCTCCTGATGAAGTGCATGGATCCAGCATCACAGGTGGTAGATTGAAGTGGTCCCGTTGGTTTTTACGTCCAACTGTCCAACTTTGGTGGAGGTAAAAGCTTTCATCCCCACGCAAACAGTACCCCAACGCACGTGTGTTTTGCTGTTGCTAAGGCTTGTTATCATCCTTCCATGAACTTCTTCATGCACTGTGCAGCTCCAGCACCCAGCACTCTTTTCTGCAATGCACAGCTTCCATTGTGGTTCTCCTGTGGCGTGAGATCCCTTTGTGTAGTGCTGCATGTGCCTCCTTTTGCACCTTCTTTGTCCCCGTGCTGTGAAACTCCTATTCACACCTCCTGGTCTTCTGAGGGCTCTCTCAGTTGCTGATAGCCCCCTCTGACTTCTCCTCCTGGGTAGATTCCACCAGGTCCCTCCTGGTCCCGGGCAGCACCATTTCCACTAACCGCAAGCTTTGCGTGTGCCAAGGCTTGTTGGCGGAATCCAGCAACGCAAACCAGACTGCAATCATCCTTCCGGTGTGGGACATCTTCTGCACCAACCAGGAACTCGCATCTGTCTTCTTGGGTGTAGCACTGACTGTTGCTATTCACTGGTGGTTCTTCTTTTGCACTTTCATCCCGTAAGCAGGGGCTCCTGTTCTCCCTGGACTCTTCAGTGCTTCTGGGACTTGGTCTCCTTCTTCCACAGGTCATGAGGTCCAGGAATCCATTGTTGGTGTCTTGCAATCTCTTCTGGTTCTTGCATAATCTTCTTTCTCCTGTTTTTGTGTGTTCTAGGAAAGTTACTGTGATTTACTCCTGCTTTCCTGGAGTCTGGGGTGCTTTCTATTACTTACCGTTGGTGTTTTCTAATACTCTCAGCACACCTCTACACACTACACTCGCCTAGGTGGGAAACCAACTTTTGCATTCCACTTTCTTAGTATATGGTTTGTGTTCCCCCAGGCCCATTCCTAACTATTGTGATTTTCACTATTTGCACTGTTTTCTAACTGTTTTACAGCTATTTATGCATACTAGTGTTTATAATTTGTGAATTACTTACCTCCTAAGGGATTATAGTCTTTATGGTATTTTTGGCATTTGAGTCACCAAAATAAAGTACCTTTATTTTTGTAACACTGAGTATTTTCTTTCATGTGTGTGAGTACTGTGTGACTACAGTGGTAATGCATGAGCTTTGCATTTCTTCTAGTAAGGCATTGGCTGCTCATTCACACTACCCCTAGAGAGCCTGTCTTCTAGACACTGTCTACATTTCACTAATAAGGGATGACTGGGTCTGGTATAAGATGTAAGTGCCTTAGGTACCCACTACAAACCAGGCCAGTCTCCCACAGGCACCTATGAACTTGCAATGATAAACCCTTTTAATGGTAAAGTTGGATTTATCATCACAGGTTTGAAAATGCCAGTTTTAAAAGGTTGGCATTGTCCTGCCTTTAGCCCTCTGTGCCTGTAACCTGACTTAGGTCACATGACTGGGTGTAACTGACATTTGGGACATTATGAATTCACCCCAGACAGTAACACAATAGGGGGATAAGCAGAGCTTGAATGGGCCATTCAATGACTTGATGGGGCGGAGCTAAGCAAAGCCACACTTGCAACTGAATAGGCTGGGCTCTGCCACCATACAATAGGCTTAACAACCCTCTATTGTCAGTGCAGACAGCTAAGAGCCATGAAGGGCAGACAGGAAATTCCTGGAACTTCAGAGAACCCATATGTAAACTTCTCCCACCTTCTAGGAGCAGGGCACCAGGGAATAAAAAGGTTGCTCTCAGACCTGCTCCTCATTTCACTACTGGACCTGTGGAAGGACTCTCAGAGGATTGCCTGCTGCTGCGACCTTCTGTGCACTCTGCCAGACTGCTGCTGTACCTGGAAAGACTGTTTTGCTGCCTGGAACCTGCTTGGGACCTTCAGAAACTAGCTTTACCACAGAGCGCTGCATCACCACCAAAACACATGACTCCAGAAGTGACTCCAAAGGTCAGTTCAGCAGGTCTCCTGTTCTGAGCCACTGGGACATAACAGGCTCCCACCATCTTACACCTGCACCTGGATCGAGCCTGAGTGAGTCTTGCAACCCCCAAGAGGTCTTTACCCACTCCTGAACCCCTAGTTGTGGTGCTAAAGGGGCCCAGGTTGCCATTATCTAAAACTGAGGCCTTGCTATTTGAACCTTAACTTTAAAAAAATACTAACTCCAGTTTTACTAATTCGAATTTGACGGTTTTAGTGTCAATTAATTTATTAAAATGTTCTCTATTGTTCTAGATTGGTTTGGGATTTTTATTGTGCTATTTTTTCACTGTTTTTCTATTTGTGTCCTGCTAAATACTTAACACATTTTCTAAGGTTAGCCTGACTGCTTTTGTGCCTAGCTACCCAGGGTTACGCACAGGTTAATTTAGTGACTTTTTGTGGTTCACCCTACAAGGGATTGTGACTGTTGCTTTACGAGGGTGCTCACCTGAGTCAACCAACAAACCAATTTCTTACATTGGTGGCAGTGGTGGGATCAGGACTTGTGTTTTTGGAGAACCATACAGTGATTGGTGTTACACAAAAATCTCAGATGAATAATTGGGCATCTGGACTGACTTTTTAAATTCTTGTTAGTCTCTATGGGTGGTTTGTGTCCAAATTAAACTGACCCTACCTTCCTCTGCTACCATGGAGATGAATTGGATCAATGTTGACAGCCACAACAAGGCTGAGTTGCAAAAGGTCTGCAGGAGAGGGGGATAAAAATGGGCAAGAAGGAATCCTACAGATAACCCTACGGGCCTATGAGGAGGTCAAGTGGCTGCAAACAGCGACAGAGGAGGATGATCCAGAAGGGGACCTGATACTGGATGAGGAAGAGGATTAAGGCACCCAAGAGAGCCAAGGACTTCAGAAAGAACATATCTGCCCCCAAGAGAAGAATCAGGATACTTGGGATTGGACAGCGAGCAGGGTATCTTCCAGAGGCATCTCTCAAGTACAGCTATAGGATGGAAGGAGGGGGAAAAGATCATGCTGGCTCATTAACTGAGACTGAAGGAGCAGAACATTAAAGCCAAGCAAGTGAAGTCCATCAGCATTGGTGGCAGCGAACCATCAGTGTCTACTGGAGAGGTCAGAGTCTAAATTCCTGAAGACCTGGTGCCCAATTATTGGATGAGAGTGATATGGATAAGTGGCTTTCAGCCTATGAGGTATCCATGAGGGCCCACAAGGTCCCAGAGGAGCACAAGGGGTGTTGCTTGTGGAAATATTTGCTTCCAGTGGGGTAGGGACATACTCCTGACTCTAGAGGTAGAGGGCCAAAAAAGGTATGCCCGCTTGAATGCCATTCTTTCTAAATTTGAGTAGACCTCTGAAAAAGTATTTACAGAGGTTCAGGAACAGCCACAAGCTTCTCAACCAGACGTAGGTGGACTTTCTGGATTAGATTAGCAGGGCACTGAAGGGCTGAGTGAGGGGCAGCAAGGCAGATGATTTCAATGAGCTGTTCATCGTGATTCTGTTTTACAGAGCTGCCTCAACACCTGGTAGACAGCGAGCTGACTGACCGAGGAAGTTTGCTGAACAGGGGTGCCTCAGGGCCAGCACCAGAATGTCTAAAAAGGCATCTAGGGGGGACTCCCAGAAGGCCTTTTAAGGCCACCAAATTAGTTCTCAAGGAAGTGTCCCCAACTCAATCTGACCACCACAAGAAAGGTGTTGCAGGTAAAAACAAATCTATCCTCAAGTGCTATGAGTGTTATGAGTATGGGCACTACAAGGGTGACCCCAAGTGTCCCAAGAGGGCACAGCCTCCCACTGGAGCTAAACCCCCAGGGTTAGCCAGTATAGTGCATGGGGAGGAGATGGCCCCAGTTAGTAGGGAAGAAGTCAGTAAGCATACCCTAGGGTCCTTGGATGGTGATGTGGAGATGGAGATGGTGCCCAAAGCCTACATGATTTCCAATACTGCAAAGTATAAGCAGTAGGTCACCATCAATGGGCAGAGGGTGGAGGCTCTGTGGGACACAGGAGCCAGCATGACTACATTAAGGTGTAATCTGGTGTCCTCAGAGCGAGTCATTCCCAATGCATTCCACCAGGTAGTAGTAGGAGACAACTGGGAGAGCCGCAACCCTGTGGCTCTAGTTCCATTTGAGAGGGGAGCCGGGTCTCAGGTCTTCTGAAAGTTTCTGTGACCCCTTCCTTGCTTGTAGACTGTCTACTTGGCAATGACCTTGAGCACACTGCCTAGAAGAAAGTGGAGCTTAGGTTCCACCTGGGAATGTTGGCGTTGCCTGAGTGGGTCTGTGTGACCACCAGGTCCATGGATGCCCAGAGAGAAAGTCAAAAGGGTCTGGAATCTGGAAAACTGCCCCAGACATCTACTAGAAGAGGGACGGGCAGGGGATGTGGGAAACCATCCCCTGTTTGTCTCCCAGAGGAGGTGTATGGGGTGCCAGAGGAGGCTACCCCAGAACCCACTGAGTACTGAGGAGTACAATGCCTCCCTTGGTGACCTGCCTGAGTTTGCTGGATGGCAAGAAGAAGGGGGACACACTAGGGAAGGTTTCTGCCAAGCACAGAAAGAGTGCCCAAACCTGGAGGGCTTGAGGCAGCACGCTGAAGTCCAGGCAGCTGCTGAAACCGCTGGAGATCACTGCATTTATTGGGAGAATGACCTGCTGGGCAAATAACCCAAGGCACCTTTGCATGTGCAACAAAAGCCCTCCAATGCTACAGGGCCCGTGGTTGTTCCCCAATGCTACAGGGCTTTTTTACTAAAATTAGCCCATGAGATTACCCTGGCAGGACATCTTGGTCAGGACAAGACCTTTACCAGGTGTGCCCTCCCTTTTACTGGCCCAGGTTGAAGGTGCCTCAAATGCCCCCCCCCCCCCCCCTCAGCACCTTGAGACCCTCACGGGTGGTAGCGCGCTCTACAAATACACTGATTGATTGATTAATGCATTCTGCAGGACTTGTGTGACCTGCCATGCCAGTGGGAATTCAGGGAAGAACTGAAAGCTCCCCTGCAACCCTTATCTGTGATTGGCTCCCCCTTTGAAATGGTGCGCATCAACATCATTGGGCCCCTGGACCCAAGACAGACTCTTGCAAAAGATTTATCCTGGTCTCGGTGGACAATGGTGCAAGATACCCAGAGGACATGCATCTGAGGACTTCATCTGCACCTGCAGTAGCTAGGGCCCTAATGAGGATTTTTACCAGAGTGGGATTTCACAAAGAAGTAGTGTCTGACAGGGGCATCAACCATAAGTCAGCATATATGTAATCCATGTGGAAGGAGTGTGGAGTTACCTTTAAATTCTCCACATCCTATAATCCACAAACCAATGGGCTTGTTGAGAGGTTCAACAAGACCCCAAAGGGCATGATTGGGTGCCTGTCTGACCTTCTGAGGTAGAAGAGGGATGCCTTCTCGCCCTGCCTGCTCTTTGCTAACAGGGATGTACCATAGAAGGGAAAGGGATTTAGGCCCTTTGAACTTCTGTATGGTCATTCTGTAAGGGGACCTCTCAGTCTGGTTAAGAAGGATTGGGAGCAAGCACCCAAGAAACCTCCCTTGGATGTGGTTAGCTACATGCCAACTCTCAGGAACTAGATGGCCAAGTTCTGGAAGAGGAATTTTGAGAACTTGAAGGCAAGTCAGGGGGTGATGAAGCAGTGGTATGACCAGAAGACTACTTCTGTGGATTTCCAGCCTAGATAGAAAGTGTGGGTGAAGGAGTCAGTGGAGCACAGGGCCCTTCAAAACTGTTGGATTGGCCCCATGATATAGTTGAGAGAAAAGGGAATGAGACCTACCTTGTGGACCTCAAGACACCCCTTAAGAGTCCTTCACATCAACCTTCTCAATCTCCACTATGAGAGGTCTGGGTTCACCATGCTGTTAGTGACAGATGATGGGGAGGAGGAGGAGAGCGAGCCTCTCCCTTACCTCTTTTCATCAAAAGAGCAAGAAGGGTCGGTGGAAGATGTGAACATTTTCTCTACCCAGAGCAACAAACGGACTGTTGCCAGTTATTGGGACAGTATTCCACTCTGTTTTCTCTCACTCCTTGGCTTACACACCTGTGTACCCATGATATTGATACAGGAGCGAGCCCCCCTGTCAAAAACAAAATGTACAGGCTGTCTGACACAGTGAGGGCCAGTATCAAAGAGGAAGCCTTCAAGATGTTGGAGGTGAGTGAGCCACCCAGTAGCTCCTGGACCATTCCTGTGGTGCTGGTACCAAAAGCTGCCCCACTGGGTGCCACCCGAGAACTCAGGTTCTGTGTGGATTATAGGGGGGCTCAACTCCTCTACCAAGACTGATGCTTACTCCATACCTAGAGCTGGTGAGCTCATTGATAGGAGAGGGGTTGTCAAGTACCTGAGTGCTGGACCTGGCCCTTTCTACAGGGTCATTCCCCAAACATTTTGCCTTCTCCTCCTACATTTTCTGACTCTTTTAGCTGACGTTATGACTCTGGTCACGTTATCAGTGCTAATCAGTGCTAAAGTGCATGTGTTCTACCTTGTAAACTTGGTATGATTGGCTTATACCTGATTGGCACATTTAATTTACCTATAAATCCCTTGTAAAGTGGTATCCCTATACCCAGGGTCTGTAAATTAAATGCTACTAGTGGCCTGCAGCGCTGCTTGCACCACCCACAGAAGTAGCCTTTCAACCCTTTCTCAGGCCTGCTAGTGCAAGGCCTGCATGCACAGTTAACTGCCACAGGGAACTGGCATCTAAATCTACTTGCCAGGCCCAGAATTCCCCTTTTACTACATTTAAGTTACCCCTAAAGCAGGCCCTAGCTATCAATCAATCAATCAATTTGTTGAGCACGCTACTCACCCAGAAGGGTCTCAAGGTGCTGGGGGGGCTGCTACTGCTCGAAGAGCCAACTCTTGAGGCACTTCCTGAAGGTCAGGAGGTCCCGGGTCTTATGTAGGTTGGCTGGGAGGGAGTGCCAGGTTTTGGCGGTGATGTGGGAGAAGGATCTGCTGCCAGTTGTGGTACGGTGAATGCGAGGGACTGTTGCGAGGGCGAGGTTGGTGGAGCGGAGCTGTCGTGGCGGGTTGTGGAAGTTGAGTCGATCATTGAGGTAGGCCGGTCCGGTGTCGTGGAGAGCTTTGTGAGCGTGGATTAGTGTTTTGAAGACGATCCTTTCGTTGACGGGTAGCCAGTGGAGGTCCCTGAGCTGGGCAGAGATGTGTTTGTGGCGAGGGAGGTTGGGGATGAGACGTGCTGAGGCGTTCTGGATGCGCTGGAGTTTTTTCTGGAGCTTAGCCGTTGTTCCCGCATAGAGGGCGTTGCCGTAGTCCAGTCTGCTGCTTACAAGGGCGTAGGTGATGGTTCTTCTGGTTTCCACGGGAATCCAAAAGGAGATGGCGTTGACTTGCTGGGTCATGGAGAGTGAAGAGTCTAGTATGAAGCCAAGGTTGCGTACATGGGTGGTGGGAGTTGGGGTCGACTCCAGAGTGGCCGGCCACCAAGAGCCGTCCCATGCTGACTTGTTGGGGCCGAAGATGAAGATCTCAGTCTTTTCTGAATTCAGCTTGAGGTGGCTTGCTGTCATCCAGTTGGCGATAGCGAGGAGTCCGGTGTGGAGGTTGTTCTTGGCGGTTGCGGGGTTCCTCGTGAGGGAGAGGATGAGCTGAGTGTCGTCTGCGTAGGAAATAATGTTGAGGCCTTGGGATCGGACGATGTTGGCGAGCGGAGCCGTGTTGATATTGAAGAAGGTGGGGCTGAGTGAGGATCCCTGGGGACGCCGCAGATGGTCTTGGTGGCCTTTGACCAGAACAGGGGGAGGCAAACCCTTTGTGTTCTTTCGGAGAGGAAGGAGATGAGCCAGTCCAGGGCTCTGTGGAGAATTCCGGCGCTGAAGAGGCCTGTGTGAAGGGTTTGGTGCCATACGGTGTCAAAGGCTGCGGAGAGAGGTCGAGGAGGATGAGGGCAACGGTTTCACTTTGTCGAGCCTGGTCCTGATGTTGTCGGTGCAGGCGATGAGGGCGGTTTCGGTGCTGTGGTTTTTGCGGAATACAGACTGGGAGACGTTGAGAAGGTTGCTGTCCTCCAGGAAGCAGGAAAGTTGGTTGTTGACTATCTTCTCTATGACCTTTGCGGGGAAGGGGAGTAGGGAGATAGGTAAGTAGTTTTTTAGGTCTTCAGGGTCAGCTCTGGGTTTTTTGAGCAAGGCATTGACTTCTGTGTGTTTCCAGCTCTCGAAGGAGCTGTTGATGATGGTCCGGAGCTGGGGAGAGATGATTTGGCTGGCCTTATTGAAGACGTGGTGAGGGCAAAGGGTCTGCCGGAGAGCCGGAGTGGATGGTGCTTAAGGTTTTGGTGGTTTCCTCATCGTTGGTGGGGGTCCAGGCGCTCAGTACGTCGACGCAGCAGGGTGCGATGGGGTCGACCATGTCAGTGGGGGTGGTGGTGGGGGACGGCGTTGCAAAGCTTCCATGTATGTCTGTGATCTTGCCGTGGAAGAAGAAGGAGAGGGAGTCGCAAAGGTCTTGTGAGTCGGGAGCAGGACATGGGGTTGGTGAGTTACTGGGTGATGTTGAATAGCTCCTTGCTGTTGTGTTCATTGTTGTCAATCTGTTCTTTGTAGAAAGATCTTTTGGTGGTCTGGATGAGCTGGTGGTGCTTGCGCATGGCTGATTTGAGGACAGTGAAGTTGCTCTCTGATTGATCTTGGCGCCAGGTTTTCTCAGCTTTTCAGCATTCTCGTTTGGAGGCCTGAAGGTCTGCAGTTAACCAGGGAGCTTTCTTGTTGACGCGGGTGTTGCTTGTTTTCTTGAGTGGAGCAAGGGTGTTGGCACAGTCGTCAAGCCATTGTTTGAGGTTGAGGGTGGCGGTGTTGGGGTCATTGGTTTTGGGTGGTAGGGATTGGGCGAGGTTGGAGATCAGTTGGTCCTTGGAGATCTTGTTCGGAGGCTGTTGGTGGCGGGTGGTGGGCTTCAGGAACGAAAAATGAACGCAATGGTAATCAGTCAAATGGAGTTCGGTGGTGTGAGTGAAGGTGATGTGGCTGCTGGAGGAGAAGATGCCGTCGAGCGTGTGCCCGGCTGAGTGGGTGGGCAAGGTGACCTGTTGCTTGAGGCCGAGGTTGGTGAGGTTGTCCTGTAGGGCAGTGGAGTTGCAGTCACTGGTGTTCTCCAGGTAGAAATTTAGGTCGCTGAGGAGCAGGTAGTCCGAGGAGCTGATCGTGTTGACGATGGCGTCGCAGAATTGGGGTCAGGGGCCTTGTGGTCTGTAGACGAGGGTTCCTCTCAGGGTGGTATTGGTGTTGATGTGTATCTGAAAGTTCAGGTGTTCTGCGGCATCCAGGGCGTCGTTGGTGTCGGCGGAGATCCTGATGGAGCTTGTGTGGATTATGGCGATTCCTCCTCCTGGTTTGTTGATACGGTCTGTTAGGGTGATCTTGTAGCCCTCTGGGATGGCTATGGAGATGTCTGGTTCTGATGAGGGGTTCAACCATGTTTCGGTGAGGAAGGCGATGTCAGGGGAGGCTGACATGAGTAGGTCCCAGAGCTTGATGGTGTGCTTGTGGACGGAGCGGGTGTTGAGGAGGATGCAGTTGAGATGGTTGGTGTGTCTGGTGTTGTTGTAGTGCTTGGTTGCTTGATTGCAGGTGAAATGGCAGGCGAAGGGTCCGTGGGTGTGCCTGGGGGAGGCCTGGACGCAGGAGGTGGGCCGGCCGGGGTTGAGAGCGAGGAGCTCTGTGGTGGTGCAGTGGCATCTGGAGGCGTGGGAGGTGCGAGGGGCAGGGGGACAGGCGCTGGGCACAGTTCAGGCACGGACGGGAGCAGACAGGCTTGCCTCTGGAGCGCCAGCGGCCTCCATTAAGAAGGGAAGGTGGGAGGGCGGAACAGCTGGGAGGCGAGAGGGGGTGGCGAATGGGGGTGCGAGGGGGGCAGGGCAATACTTACATCTACCACTAGACACCAGGGATGAGGCGCTAAGAGCGAGGGTTACGAGCACAAGGGCAGTCTGGTGGAGCTGCTCGGCGCGCAGAGTGGTTCCTGGCCTTAAGTCAGGTCAGGGGTCTCTCTGAGCACCGCGCAGCGGCCGCCATTAAGAAGTGAAGGTGGGAGGGAGGAGCAGCTGGGAGGCGGGAGGGGGTGGTGAATGGGGATGCGAGGGGGGCCACAGGGGACAGAAAACGAGAAGAAAAAGACAGAGGCAGAGGCAGCTAAAAAGGCAAAAGCAGAAAAACAGCACTGTAGGAAGTTGGCTCTGTGTGCATTATTTCAAAGTAAGAAACAGCATGCACAGAGTCCAAGGGTTCTCCTTAGAGGTAAGATAGTGGCAAAAAGAGATAATTCTAATGCTCTATTTTGTGGTAGTGTGGTCGAGCAGGCAATAAATGAGGAACAAACACTCAAAGACAATTAAAGGCCAATAGGTTTTTAGATAGAAAAATATATTTTCTTAGTTTATTTTAAGAACCACAGGTTCAAGATTTACAAACAATACTTTAAATGAAAGTTATTTCACTCACGTATCTTAGGAACTTTGAATCATCACAATAGCATGCACCGTTTAGGCAAAAATGGCAATAAGCTATTTTAAAATTGGACACAGTGCAAAATTCAACAGTTCCTGGGGAAGGTAAGTATTTGTTAGTTTTTCAGGTAAGTAAAGCACTTGCAGGGTTCAAAGTTGGGTCCAAGGTAGCCCACCGTTGGGGGCTCAGGGCAACCCCAAAGTTACCACACCAGCAGCTCAGGGCCGGTCAGGTGCAGAGGTCAAAGTGGTGCCCAAAACGCGTAGGCTTCAATGGAGAAGGGGGTGCCACGGTACCAGTCACCCGCGACTTCGGAGGGCAGACCAGGGAGGTTTTGTAGGGCACCGGGGGGGACACAAGTCAGCACAAAAAGTACACCCTCAGCGGCACAGGGGCGGCCGGGTGCAGAGTGCAAACAGGCATTGGGTTTACAATAGGTTTCAATGGGAGACCCAGGGGTCTCTTCAGCGATGCAGGCAGGCAAGGGGGGTGGGGCTCCTCGGGGTAGCCACCACCTGGGCAAGGGAGAGGGCCACCTGGCGGTCACTCCTGCACTGGAGGTCGGATCCTTCAGGTCCTGGGGCTGCGTTGCAGTGTGTTTCCCAGGCGTCGGGTTCTTTGAAGCAGGCAGTCGCGGTGAGGGGGAGCCTTGGGATTCCCTCTGCAGGCATCGCTGGGGAGGCTCAGGGGGGTCAACTCTGGCTACTCACAGGGTCGCAGTCACTGGGGAGTCCTCCCTTTAGTGTTGGTTCTCCGGAGGCCGAGCCGGGGCGTCGGGTGCAGAGTGGAGAGACTCACGCTTCCGGCAGGAAACGTGTGGTCTTTAAAAGTTGCTTCTTTGTTGCAAAGTTGCAGTCTTTGTGGAACAGGGCCGCTGTCCTCGGGAGTTCTTGGTCCTTTTAGATGTAGGGTAGTACTCTGAGGCTTCAGAGGTCGCTGGACCCTGGGGGACGCGTCGCTGTTGCAGTTTTTCTTGAAGTGGGAAGACAGGCCGGTAGGGCTGGGGCCAAAGCAGTTGGTGTCTCCGTCTTCTCTGCAGGGCTTTCAGGTCAGCAGTCCTTCTTCATCTTCAGGATGCAAGAATCTAGTTTCCTAGGTTCTGGAGAGCCCATAAATACTGAATTTAGGGGTGTGTTTAAGTCTGGGAGGGAAGTAGCCAATGGCTACTGTCCTTGAGGGTGGCTACACCCCCTTTGTGCCTACTCCCTGAGGGGAGGGGGGCACATCCCTATTCCTATTGGGGGAATCCTCCAAAATCAAGATGGAGGATTTCTAAAGGCAGGGGTCACCTCAGCTCAGGACACCTTAGGGGCTGTCCTGACTGGTGGGTTACTCTTCCTTGTTTTTCTCATTATCTCCTCTAGACTTGCCGCCTAAAGGGGGGGCTGTGTCCAGGGGGCGGGTATCTCCACTAGCTGGAGTGCCCTGGGGCATTGTAACACGAAGCCTGAGCCTTTAAGGCTCACTGCTAGGTGTTGCAGTTCCTGCAGGGGGAGGTGTGAAGCACCTCCACCCAGAGCAGGCTTTTGTTTCTGTCCTCAGAGAACACAAAGGCCCTCAACACATGGGGTCAGAAACTCGTCTCTCAGCAGCAGGCTGGCACAGACCAGTCAGTCCTGCACTGAACAATTGGGTAAAATACAGGGGGCATCTCTAAGATGCCCTCTGTGTGCATTTTTTAATAAATCCAACACTGGCATCAGTGTGGGTTTATTATTCTGAGAAGTTTGATACCAAACTTCCCAGTATTCAGTGTAGCCATTATGGAGCTGTGGAGTTCGTTTTTGACAAACTCCCAGACCATGTACTTAATATGGCCACAACTGTACTTACAATGTCTAAGAATAGACTTAGACACTGTAGGGGCATATTGCTCATGCAGCTATGCCCTCACCTGTGATATAGTGCACCCTGCCTTAGGGCTCTAAGGCCTGCTAGAGGGGTGACTTACCTATGCCACAGGCAGTATTTTGTGTGCATGGCATCCTGAGGGGGATGCCATGTGGACTTTGCCTTTTTCTCCCCACCAACACACACAATCTGCAATGGTAGTGTGCATGTGTTAGGTGAGGGGTCCCTTAGGGTGGCACGACATATGCTGCAGCCCTTAGGGATCTTCCCTGGTCACAGGGCCCTTGGTACCACTGGTACCTTTTAAAGGGACTTATCTGTGTGCCAGGGGTGTGCCAATTGTGGAAACAATGGTACATTTTAGGTGAAAGAACACTGGTGCTGGGGCCTGGTTAGCATGGTCCCAGCACACTTCTCAGTCAAGTCAGCATCAGTATCAGCCAAAAAGTGGGGGGGTAACTGCAACAGGGAGTCATTTCCTTACAGGCACACAAGCACAGAAAACAGATGGCAAGACAAACACACAAGATGGCAAGACCAACACACGATGCTTACGTCTACGACTACACACCATGGATGAGGTGGGGTCGGGTGCCTGAGGGTGGTGGAGGGCCTCAAACTCGTGGCAGCAGCAAGGGTGGGGTTAGGAGCACAATGGCAGTCTGGTGGAGCTGCTGGGCACGCAGAGGGGTTCCTGGCCTTAAGTCAGGTCAGGGGTCACTCTCCCTATCCCTATGGGCAGGGTGCTATGTATGCAGAAGGCGGGACATGTGGCCAGTAACATGGCCTGTCCTGGTAGTGACAAACAGCCTATTTAGTTTCTCAATGCTGTGAGTGCTGCCTTCTCATAGGAATGATTTGGAACTGTCCTACCTTATTTAAAGGGGGTATTGTCTGATTTATGAGGGGTAGCTTAGGAATGTTTGGTATGGCTGTAATAATGGTAGTGAGGAATGCCGCGTACTGGTGTAGGCGGATTTTTTATCACCTTATAGAATTGCCACTTCTAGAAAGTGAGCATTTCTTGGTGCTTTTGACTCTGGCATTTCGCAGCTTGACTCCAATCCACATCTGGGCAGAGTGGCAGCTGGGTTTTTTGCATACTTTTCAGTCACCTGTACACAGGGAGGGTGGTGGTGTCACAGAGGTGCATCTATATATTGAATGGTCTTCCTGGGCTGATAGCAGGGGAGGCGGGACACACCTGCATTTGTAAAGGCTGTGCCCTGGCCTTCCACAGAGGTCTTGTTTACCCCCAACTGATGGCTGGAGCCTGTGCTGGAGGAGAGAGGGGACACTCCTAGAACCATTTAGGACTGGTTGGATAATCCTCCCCCCTCTTTGTTAACACTGCACAAAATGAGTGTGAGTATAGGGGATTTTTCCCCATAAAGACACCCAAGAAACATACTTGGAACAGGACACAGAATGTTGCTGGAGGTACTTACTTGGAACCGCCTTGGACTGCTGGTGCTGTGACCCCCCTGGCCCTAACTAGAGTGGTGGGTTCTGCCTGGCTTATGTGCATACCCTAGCCAACCAGAAACCCAATTTCTAACACTGAGCACTGTGGATTTAACCTGAGGCTATTGGCTGATTGCCCTAAGAAAAAGAGCTAAGGAATTGTCAGCCTTCTCCACTCCAGAGGGCCACTATAAATTTAAACTGATGCCCTTTGGATTAAAGAATGGCTTTACCACCTTCCAGGGGCTGGTAAACCAAGTACTGTCAGGTATGGAGGCCTTCAGTGCTGCCTACTTAGATGATATAGCTGTCTTTAGTAGCAGCTGGAAGAACCACCTCTTTCACCTCCAGGAAGTGCTTCAGGGCCTGCAGGATGCAGGCTTGACTAACAAGGCCAGTATGTGTCAGATATGGCAGAGGTCAGTGGTGTACATAGGACATCTGGTGGGCGGGGGTAAGGTGTAGCCCCTCCAGGCCAAAATAGAGACCATTTTGGGGTCTCACTGGTTATTACTGGAGTTTGTCAAGGGGTATTGCACCATTATTGACTCTTGACTGAGCTGACTTCAAAGAAGCAGTCTAGAAAGGTGTTCTGGACAGAGGCCTGCCAGAAAGCCATTGGCTCCCTAAAGGAGGCCATCTGCACAGCCCCTGTCCTCAAGGTCCCTGACTTTTCAAAGTATTTTATAGTCCAGACAGATGCTTCAGAGTATGGTATAGGGACAGTACTTTCACAGCTTAATGATGAGGGCCTAGAACAACCTGTAGCCTTCATTTGTAGGTGGCTACTTCCTTGGAAACAGTGGTGGAGTGCTATTGAGAGAGAAGCATTTGCTGTGGACTGGCACTTAATAAACTGAGACCATACTTGTTCGGGACTCACTTCCAGGTTCAGATCATTCACAAACCCCTCAGCTGGCAAATGCAAATGAGCGGTGAGAATCCAATATTGTTGAAGTGGTCCATCAGGTGGTCCATCTACAGGGAATGGACTTCATGGTGAAACATAGACCTGGGTTAGACCACGCCAATGCTGACAGACTGTGTGCCTTGGCTCCCTGAGTGAGCTGAGGCCAATGACCCTGAACTGTTACCACCAGGCTGACTGGCAGAAACGTTGAAATGTGATGTTTCCACAGGTCAGCCCAGTGGAAACATCATAATATGTATATCTGGTTGTAAGACCGCTGGCTTGATGGACGACTGACCTTCGCGGTATTGGAGTTGTGGCAGTTCAACCACCCAACTCGTAGTCTGGCCCTATGTCTGCTTCACGTACCACATTCCACTCTTCCACTCTACGCTACTCTACTCTACATCACTCTAGAGAATGCTCTATGCCACTCCATTGTGTGGTATTCCACTCAATGGCACTCTACTGTACAACCCTTCACTCTACACATTTTACTCTATGCTATCCTTCTGTACACAACTCCGCTGTATGACACTACACTCTACACTATTCCACTTGATACCACTCCAATGTACACTATTCTATTGTATGCTACTCTACTGTATGCCACTCCGGGGCATGACACTTCACTGTATGACAATTCACTATATGCTACTGCACTGTAAACCACTCCACTCTAAGCTACTGTGCTTCATACAGCTCCACTCTATGCCACTCCACTCTGCTACTGCACTCAACACTATTCCACGATATAGGACTCCACTCTACTTTACTCCACAGTATACCACTACATACAACGTCATTCCACTCTACACAACTCCACTTTCCTCCACTGGATGCTACTTCACCCTCTTTCACTCCACTCTATGCCACCACACTCTACTATGTTCCATGCTATATCACTACAAGCTATGCCACTCCTCTCTACGCCACCTTACTCTCTGCCACTCCACTGTACCCCAATCCAGTGTACGCTATTCCACTATAGGCCACTGGATGCTACTCGACTCAACACCACTCTGCTCTAAAGTATTCCACTGTACCCCACCCCAGGGTTTGCAATTCCTCTGTAAGCCACTCCGTACTATGCTTCTCCACTCTATGGCACTCAACTCTATGCAGCACCTCTGTATGCCACTATACTGTACTTCGGTCAACTCTAATTCACTCACCTGCACACAGTGCCTAATTTGTAAATGAAAACATGCCTGTGCCCAAAGCTCTCCTTTGAAACATGCGGCTGCTGCAATTAATTGTGCAACCACAGAATACTGAGGCGATGTAATCCTAAAGCCATCTCAGGCCTCTTTAATCCATTTACAGCCACTCCCTGGCCCTTCAGCTCACTCCTGCAGCTTTCTGCTTTCTCCCTTTCTGACACCTTTTGGTTTTTATCTTCTTCTTTCGTCTTTCCCATATGTGTCTTTTGCTAGCAGTAGAAGCCTGATGTGTAAAAATATATGCCGGCCCTCAAAAATAACTGGCAGTGCCACCCACCAGAAACCAACCGCTCAAATTAAGCACTGCTTTTAGGCTATTCCATCCTATGCCACTCAACTATTCATCACTCCACTGTACATTACTTCACTGTATGCTATTGCACTGTATACATCTCCACTCTATCACACTCCAATCTATGTCATTTGACACTAACCTCTCCACTGTACGTCAGTATACTCTATACCAGCCCACTCTATGCCACTCCCCTGTATGCCACACTGCTGTACGCTATTCCACTGTATACCCCACCGTACTCTACACTACTTCCCTCTACAGCACTCCACTCCATGCTATTCCACTGTATGTCACTCTACTTTATCCCACTCCAGGCAACACCACTCCACTGTATGCCACTCCACCATATACCACTCTACTTTATACTATTCCACTGTATGTAACTCCACTCTATTCCACTACACCCTATTCTATTCCACTCTATGCCACTATACTCTACTCCGCTCCACTGTAAGCTATTGAACTGTACACCACTCCACTTAACATCACTTCATTTTACACCTCTCCACTGTAAGCTACCCCACTCTACCCAACTCAACTCCTCTCCACTCTACTCAACAATAACCATATACTCCACTCAACAACAGTGTATCCCTTCCACTCCACGGCACTATACTCCACTATATAGCACAACACTGTAGAAGAATGTACTCCTGCCAATGCCAGTGTCTGTGCTACACTTTGTACCATTTTACAACACTCTACTCCACTCTATGCAACTCCCTCTACACATCTTCACCCCAGTTCACTATAGTCTACTTTATGAAACACTACTCCACTTGTCTCTCCTACTACACTCTACGCCACTCCAATGAATGCAGCGGTATGCCACCCGACTCTATAACAGTATATCCCACTCCACTCTACCGCACTGTACTATACTACACACTACTCCATGCTCCTCCACTGTATGACACTGCAATCCACTCTGTGACACTCCACTTTACTCCACTCTATGACACATTCTGACACACTACAACACCCCAGTCCCCTCCACTAACCCACACTCCACTCTACAACACTTTACACTAGTATTTGCTATGTTACTCCACCCCGCTCCATACCACTCTTCTCTGCAACACACTACTCCACTCTATCCTATGCTACTCCACTGCTCTCCACTTCACTCTACTGAATGACTCGCTCTATGGCACTGTACAACCCTCCACTCCATACTGTTTCACTCTATCACACTCTACTCCACTCTATCTAACGCCACTCTACTACACTGTGTGCCACTATACAAAATGTTACTACACTCTCTGCACCTACACTTCACTGTACAACTCTCTACTACACACAATCCTCCTACACTCTACTGTTTAATCATCTACTACACACAGCACTTTCAAATACTCTATGACACACTATTCCACTGTAGTGCATGAGGTGTCACTCCAACTTATAACACGTTTCTCAACTCTGCACTACACCCATCCACTCTAGTACACTTGATTCAGCTGTACTATATAACATACCACTGCAGTATTTAACACTTAAAACCACAGTATACTATTCTACTCTATCTACTCCAATCTTCTCTAGACTATGACAATCCACTCTACTCCACTCCACCCTACAAAACTCCACTCAACCCCACTCCAGTACATTCCACTACACTCTACAACACACCACTCTACACCACTAAACTCTAAACTACTCCATTGTTTGCTATTCCACTGTAGACCACTCCACTGTACAACACTGGACTCTATACCACTCTACTCTGCTCCAATCTAGGACAGTACAGGGCATATTTAAGAGACCCTAGCACCTTCTTGTGCCACATTAACATCATATTTTCATGCTAATGTTGACCAACAAGGCAAAAGTCACAGTGCCATATTAACAAAGTGGCACATTGCATGCATTGGGCCACTTTGTAACGTGCCACATTATGCCTGCACCAGGCATAATGTATGCAAGTAGGGTGTTCCCCCGATAGGCATTTTTAATGGATGCACAGAGCAGGCATTAAATGAGACTTCCATTGTTTGCAATGGGCCTCTGGGTGCTTTGCAGGATTACCGTCAATGCGCCAAACTAGCATCAAAGATGTTTACATTAGTTCCCTAACTACTGCCATGGTGCACCGTATGTTAAATACGGTGCGCACATGGTGGCGTTAGGATGGCGCTGAGGGGCACAAGGAAGGTGGTGCTGCACTGGGTGCAGTGCTGCTTTTCTTAAATATGTCCTTACGTTCTCTGACAGTATACTGTACTACACTCTCCTCCTCCACGCTACTGTACCAATCTCCACTTAATGATACTCTATTCAACAACACTAAACTCTATGATTTGAAAAAAACATTTGTTAGACTCAGCATCCATGGCGTGGTATCCCCTAACCTTTTGCCTCAACTTCCCAGGTTGCTTCTGCGTGCTGGACTCTGTTTTTGCTGTTTTGTTTGCTCTGGACACTTTACCTTTGCTGACCAGTAATAAAGTGTGAATGTTCCCTGTGTAAATTATATGTGTACATTGGCTTATCCATGATTGCCATATTTGATTTACTAGTACGTCCCTAGTAAAGTGCACTAGAAGTGTCCAGGGCCTGTAAATCAAAAGCTACTAGTGACCCTGTAGCACTGGTTGTGCCACCCACATTAGTAGCCCTCTAAACATGGCTCAGACCTGCCACTTCAGTGTCTATGTGTACAGTTTTAAACTGCCAATTCACCTTGGCAAGTGTACCCACTTGCCAGGCCTAAATCGTCCCTTCTTATACATGTAAGGAA
Organism: Pleurodeles waltl; assembly: GCF_031143425.1. Lineage (NCBI taxonomy): Eukaryota > Metazoa > Chordata > Amphibia > Caudata > Salamandridae > Pleurodeles > Pleurodeles waltl. The sequence goes on from NC_090447.1 coordinate 648,145,261, forward strand.
CCCCTAAGGTAGGGCCTAAGTAGCCATATAGACAGGGTGCAGTGCATGTTAAAGGTGGGACATGTACTTATGTGTTTTACATGTCCTATCAGTAAAATACCGCCAAATTCATTTTTCACTGTTGCAAGGCCTATCCCTCTCATAGGTTAACATGGGGGGCTACCTTTAAATATAATTGAAGCGTAGATTCCCTTTGGGAGCAGATAGAAATATGGAGTTTAGAGTCTCTGAACTCCCAATTTAAAAATACATCTTTTAGTGAAGTTGTTTTTTAGATTGTGTGTTTGAAAATGCCACTTTTAGAAAGTAGGCATTTTTTTGCTTAAACCATTCTGTGACTCTGCCTGTTTGCGGATTCCCTGTCTGGGTCAGTTTGACAGTTGGGCTGTTTGCACCTCTCCTCTAGACAGTGAAACAAAGGGAGCTGGGATGTAGCCTACAAATCCTGATGGGCCATCTGGGCTGAGAGGAGGAGAGGAGTGGTCACTTACACCTGAAAGGGCTGTGCTGCTCTCACACCATGTGGTCTCCAACCCCCTGATGTGTGCCTGGGGCCTGGCCTGGGCAAGCCAGGATCTTGAAGACAACAGAGACTTCTCTTTGAAGTAGACCTACTTCAAAGGCAGAAATGGGTATAAGAAGACCCAAAACCCCTGAAAATCAGATTACTTGTAGAACCAAGAGGAACCTCTGCCATTGAGAAGAGCTGAAGAGCTGGAGAAGCAGTACTGCCCCTTTGCCTGGAAGTGTGCTTTGCTGGGTTGAACTGCAGTAGCTGCTTCTGCCTGAAAGAGGAGGAAGACTGACTTTTGTGTGACTAAAGAATCTCCACAGGCTTGAACTGAGCTTGCCTCCTATTGTTGAAGTCTCAGGGACAACACAGACTTCTCTCTGCCAGCACCTGGGCTTTCTGCCGAGAGTCCTGTCTGCCAAGTGGTGCCCTAACCTGTCTCTAGGCCCTGAAAGATGCATCTGGTGGAAAACGACACAAATCCATGCAAAGACCGTCGTGCAGGGAAACTTTTTATGCACCACCAGCCCCACGGCTGATAAACAACGTGCCTCCGGCCTCGCAGCTAAAATCGACACTCACCTGCATCGCGGCTGGGAGATCAACGCAACGCGGCTGGAGAAACAACGCGCAAACACCCGCAGCGGCAGCTGTTAATGATACAAACCCCCACGCGACATGGTTTCTTGACACCATGCAACCGGATTTCAACGCAACATCGCTGAACGCAAAGCCTGCCCGGACCCAAGGTGCCCATCTGGGACCAACGCATCACTCTCTTGTATGAGAGAAGAAACGATGCACGCCGACCTGACTGGAGAAGGAATTATGCACGGTCTTGCTTGCGTGTAAGAAAGCGACACATCGCAGGCCTTTTTTGATGCACACTTTCCCATGTGGCTTTATTTTGACGCTACCCAGGTACTTTTATGCAATAACAACATTCTCGCTGTTTTCTAACGGTTAAGATTTTTATTCTTTTCAAAATTCATATCTAGATTTGTGCATGTTAGATTTTTGTCATTTTGTTTTTGTTTTGTTGATATTGTTACCTATTTTTCTAAACATGTGTTGTGTCATTTTGTAGTGTTTTCACTGGGTTACTGCGTGTGTTGGTACAAATACTTTACACATTGCTTCAGAAGTTAAGCCTGACTGCTCATGTCAAGCTACCAAGGGGGTGGGTGGGGGTTAACTGAGGGTGATTATCCTTTACCCTAACTAGAGTGAGGGTCCTTGCTTGGACAGGGGGTAACCTGACTGCCAACCAAAGACCTCATTTCTAACAACTTTTATTTAACAAAAATATTTCATTCAATGAAAAAAACAAAGGTTAAATGATTGTTAGAGTTAGGAAAGCTTCACTTGTTCTTTCTATGCAAAACAAACTTAAAATACACAAAGATTACAAACTCTAAAATTAGAATTTACGCTCCACCTTTCAATCACTATTACTTTATTTATTCTTTATCTAAGAACCAAACTGAAACTACACAAAAATGTAAAATTCAAAATGTATACCTTTAATTTATAATTTACACAACACCTTCAAATCATTATAACTCATGCACATGCATTGACAGTATATTCAACATGGTAGCCACATTGCATTAACTATAACTCACGCCTTCTCCATGCACTGCTGATTGCATTTTATATTATGTCCCTTATACATCTGAAATAATAACATTTACAATTACAGTTATGACATTGAAAATCACCACTTTTGTGAGAACACAGTTCATGGTAGAGTTGTTGTAGGAGGCTGGACTGGCTTGTAGTGAGTACCTAGGGGTACTTGCACCAGGCCCAGTTATCCCTTATTAGTGTATAGGGTGTCTAGCAGTTTAGGCTGATAGATAATGGTAGCTTAGCAGAGCAGCTTAGGCTGAACTAGGAGACGAGTGAAGCTCCTACAGTACCACAAGTGTCATATGCACAATATCATAAGAAAACACAATACACAGATATACTAAAAATAAAGGTACTTTATTTTTATGACAATATGCCAAAGTATCTCAGTGAGTACCCTCAGTATGAGGATAGCAAATATACACAAGATATATGTACACAATACCAAAATATGCAGTAATAGTATTAGAAAACAGTGCAAACAATGTATAGTTACAATAGGATGCAATAGGGACACATAGGGATAGGGGCAACACAAACCATATACTCCAAAAGTGGAATCCGAACCACGAATGGACCCCAAACCTATGTGACCTTTTAGAGTGTCGCTGGGACTGTAAGAACACAGTTAGGGTTAGAAAAATAGCCCACCCCAAGACCCTGAAAAGTGAGTGCAAAGTGCACTAAAGTTCCCAAAAGGACATAGAAGTCGTGATAGGGGAATTCTGCAGGAAAGACACAAACCAGCAGTGCAACAACGATGGATTTCCAGTCGAGGGTACCTGTGGAACAAGGGGACCAAGTCCAAAAGTCACAAGCAAGTCGGAGATGGGCAGATGCCCAGGAAATGCCAGCTGTGGGTGCAAAGAAGCTGCTACTGGACAGTAGAAGCTGAGGTTTCTGCAGAAACGACAAGGGCTAGGAACTTCCCCTTTGGAGGACGGATCCCTCACGCCGTGGAGAGTCGTGCAGAAGTATTTTTCTGAAGAAAGAGCGCCAACAAGCCTTGCTAGCTGCAAGTCGTGCGGTTAGCGTTTTTGGATGCTGCTGTGGCCCAGGATGGACCAGGATGTCGCCAATTGCATCTGGGGACAGAGGGGGCGTCGAACAAGACAAGGAGCCCTCTCAGAAGCAGGCAGCACCCGCAGAAGTGCCAGAACAGGCACTACGAAGTGGAGTGAAACGGTGCTCACCCAAAGTAGCATAAAGGAGTCCCACGTCGCCAGACGACAACTTAGGAGGTCGTGCAATGCAGGTTAGAGTGCCGTGGACCCAGGCTGGACTGTGCACAAAGGATTTCCGCTGAAAGTGCACGGAGGCCGGAGAAGCTGCAAAAGTCACGGTTCCCAGCAATGCAGTCTGGCGTGGGGAGGCAAGGACTTACCTCCACCAAACTTGGACTGAAGAGTCACTGGACTGTGGAAGTCACTTGGACAGAGTTGCTGGATTCAAGGGACCTCGCTCGTCATGTTGAGAGGAGACCCAGGGTACCAGTGATGCAGTTCTTTGGTGCCTGCGGTTGCAGGGGGACGATTCCGTCGACCCACTGGAGATTTCTTCAGAGCTTCTAGTGCAGAGAGGAGGAAGACTACCCCCACAGCATGAACCACCAGGAAAGCAGTCGAGAAGGCGGCAGGATCAGCGTTACAGAGTTGCAGTAGTCGTCTTTGCTACTTTGTTGCAGTTTTGCAGGCTTCAAGCGCGGTCAGCAGTCGATTCCTTGGCAGAAGGTGAAGAGAGAGATGCTGAGGAACTCGGATGAGCTCTTGCATTCGTTATCTAAGGAAATCCCCAAAGCAGAGACCCTAAATAGCCAGAAAAGAGGGTTTGGCTACTTAGGAGAGAAGATAGGCTAGCAACACCTGAAGGAGCCTATCAGAAGGAGTCTCTGACGTCACCTGCTGGCCCTGGCCACTCAGAGCAGTCCAGTGTGCCAGCAGCACCTCTGTTTCCAAGATGGCAGAGGTCTGGAGCACACTGGAGGAGCTCTGGGCACCTCCCAGGGTAGGTGCAGGTCAGGGGAGTGGTCACTCCCCTTTCCTTTGTCCAGTTTCGCACCAGAGCAGGGCTGAGGGGTCCCTGAACCGGTGTAGACTGGCTTATGCAGAAATGGGCCCAATCTGTGCCCATGAAAGCATTTCCAGAGGCTGGGGGAGGCTACTCCTCCCCTGCCTTAACACCATTTTCCAAAGGGAGAGGGTGTAATACCCTCTCTCTGAGGAAGTCCTTTGTTCTGCCTTCCTGGGCCAAGCCTGGCTGGACCCCAGGAGGGCAGAAACCTGTCTAAGGGGTTGGCAGCAGCTGCAGTGAAACCTCTGAAAAGGCAGTTTGGCAGTACCCGGGTCTGTGCTAGAGGACCGTGGGATCATGGGATTGTGCCAACAATGCCAGGATGGCATAGAGGGGGCAATTCCATGATCATAGACATGTTACATGGCCATATTCGGAGTTACCATTGTGAAGCTACACATAGGTAGTGACCTATATGTAGTGCACGCGTGTAATGGTTTCCCCGCACTCACAAAATCCGGGGAATTGGCCCTGTACAATGTGGGGGCATCTTGGCAAGTGCCAGGGTGCCCACACACTAAGTAACTTAGCACCCAACCTTTACCAGGTAAAGGTTAGACATATAGGTGACTTATAAGTTACTTAAGTGCAGTGTAAAATGGCTGTGAAATAACGTGGACGTTATTTCACCCAGGCTGCAGTGGCAGGCCTGTGTAAGAATTGTCAGAGCTCCCTATGGGTGGCAAAAGAAATGCTGCAGCCCATAGGGATCTCCTGGAACCCCAATACCCTGGGTACCTCAGTACCATGTACTAGGGAATTATAAGGGTGTTCCAGTATGCCAATGTAAATTGGTGAAATTGGTCACTAGCCTGTTAGTGACAATTTGTAAAGAGAGAGCATAACCACTGAGGTTCTGGTTAGCAGAGCCTCAGTGAGACAGTTAGGCATCACACAGGGAACACATACCTATAGGCCACAAACTTATGAGCACTGGGGTCCTGACTAGCAGGGTCCCAGTGACACATAACACACATACTGAAAACATAGGGTTTTAACTATGAGCACTGGGCCCTGGCTAGCAGGATCCCAGTGAGACAGTGAAAACACCCTGACATACACTCACAAACAGGCCAAAAGTGGGGGTAACAAGGCTAGAAAGAGGCTACTTTCTCACAGTTGTGCTTTATAGTAAGTGTAGTGTGGCTACCGAGTTGCATGCACTATGCATGGAGATGTGTGAGTTATAATGATTTGAAGGTGTTGAGTAAGTTGTACATTTCTTTTCAAAGGTCAATATGGCCAACCAACAAAACAGTCTTAACAGAAAATAGGAGGAAAACAAAGGGAACATTAAGCCTGTGAGGGAGGACACTGGTGCGCTATGACAAACTCCCACTGTGAAATGTCTCTTTTCTGCCAGTTCAAAGCATGGTACATGAGACAGTATGTGGCAGTACTGCTGTACTGCTCGATAATTTCTCTATTCTGTCTTCAGAGATCAACTGGCACTGCAATACCAGTAGCAGGCATTGCTGGAGCAACAGTTACATTGGGTGGTGGGAGAAGCGGTGATGGAGCTGAAGAAGTCAAAGGTGGTATTGGCCCTAGAGATTCAGCGGGTGATTGTGGATATCCTCCTGACAATGCAGAAGAAGCTTAAGGTGTTGCAGTAGCCAACAAAGTTGCCATTGCCAATGTTCCTGCTTTGGCCTCCTTCAACTTCTGATGACACCTTCTTTTGCCCAGTGACAAAGAAAACTTATAGAAAAATCTGTTTTAAAAGAAAAAAGAAGAAACAAATGTTAATTTTAGAACTAACCAAATATCTCAAGAATAAAATTTTGTATTGATATTAACTACATTTGTTTATGTATCAGAGACAAAACATTGCTATCAGTTTAGAGATAAAAGGTAAATTAAACATGTGCCTTATGGTAGCTTCAAACTAGATGGTAAGTTTATAATAGAATGCTACAATAATATCTGATTGTATTTGCATTGGACTACGCTATCATAGAGTGGAGTAGCATAACATGGAGTGGAGTATCATAGACTGGAGTTTCATAGAGTGGAGTGGTGTACAGTGGAGTGCTGTAGAGCAGAGTGGAGGATAAGGGAGTGTTTCAGAGCTGAGTGTCTTAGGGTGAGTGGCATAGAGTGCCATAAGGTGGTGTGGCCTAGATTGGAATATAATGGGATGGGGTAGACTGGAGTTGTGGAATACTGGAGAGTACAGTGGAACAGACTGCCATTGAGTACAGTGGAGTAAAGTGGAGTGTTGTAGAGTGAAGTGTCAATGAGTGTGGAAGAGCGGAGTGGAGTGGCATAGAGTACAGAAGAATGTACAGCAGACAGTGAAAATCTTTGTGGCGCCCTGTTAGGGGGCCCCTGCACTGCCCATGCCAGTGGCATGGGCAGTGCAGGGGCCCCCAGGGGCCCCACGGCAGCCGTTCCCGCCATCCTGGTTCTGGCAGTGAACACCGCCAGAAACAGGCTGGCGGGAAGGTGGTCGGAATCCCCATGGCGGTGCTGCAAGCAGCGCCGCCATGGCGGGTTCCCTGGGCCAGCGGGAAACCGGCGGGAAACCGCCGGCTCCCCTTTTCCGACGGCGGCGGTCAGAATCGCCCAGGAAGCACCGCCAGCCTGTTGGCGGTGCTTCCGCTGCACTCCGCCATGTCAGAATGACCCCCAGAGTGTCTTAGAGTGGAGGTGCATAGAGTGGAGTTGAGTACAGTGGAGTGGCTTCTCATAGTGTGGAGTGGCATGTCATAGATTGGAGTGGTGTGATGTAGAGTGGAGTGGTGTGTTATAAAGTGGAGTGACATGGAGTGTCATATAGTAGGGTGGTGTGTTGTATGGTGGAGTGGTATGTCATAGAGTGGAAAGAAGTGAAGTGTCATAGAGTGTAATGGTTTGGCATAGAGTGGGGTGGCATGTCATAGAGTGGAGTGTCTTATTGTAGAATGGCATGGCATGTTGTAGAGTGGAGTGACATGACGTAGAGCGGAGTGGAATATCGTATAGTGGAGTGGAATGGAGGGTCATAGAGTGTCATAGAGTGGAGTAGCATAGAGCGTTCAATACAGTGGTATCTCATAGAATGGAGTGACCTGCCAAAGAGTGGGCTGGCATGTTATAGAGTGGAGTGCGTGTTGTAGAATGTCATAGAGTGGAGTAGAGAGCATAAAGTGAAGTGGCATAGAGTTGCATAGAGTGTTGTGGAGTGGAGTGGCGTAGATTGGAGTGGTGTGGTGTATGCTGGAGTGGAGTGGTGTGTCATAGAATGGTCTGTCATAGAGTGACTTAGAATGGAGGTGCATAGAATGAAGTGGTGCAAAGTGGAGTGGCATCTTGTAGAGTGGAGTAGTGTGTGGTACAGTAGAGTGGCATGTCAGAGTGGAGTGGACTGGCATGGAGTGAAGTGGCATGTCATCCAGTGGAGTGACATGTCATAGAGTAGAGTGGCATATCGTAGAGTTGAGTGTTGTGCTGTAGCACTGAGAGGCATTGAGTGTCATAAAGGTGTGTCATAGAGTGGAGTGGCATATCACAGAGTGGAGGGTGGTGGAGTGGCATGGCATAGAGTATCACAGAGTGGAGCAGCCTGGCGTGGATGGGTATAGATTGGAGTAAAGTGTTGTAGAGTGTAGTGGTGTACATGGTAGTGACATCTCGCAGAGTGGAGTGACCTGTTGTAATGTTGAGTGATGTGCTTTAGAGTGGAGTTCTGAGTTTTTGAAAGGAGTGGTATGGATGGCTGTACACTGGAGAGGAAAGTTGGAGTGGTGTGTTGCAGAGTGGAGTGGTGAGTCATAGAGTAGAGTATTGTAGAGTGGAGTGGTATGGCATGGAGTGTCAAAGAATGGAGTGTTTTGGAGTGAAGTGGAATCTCATAAAGTAGGGTGGCATGTCATAGAATGAAGTATTGTGTCATAGACTGGAGTGTAGTGGTGTGTATTAGAGTGGAACAGTGTGTCATACACTAGTGTCAAGTTGGTAGAGTGGAGGGGCATAGATCGGAGTAGAGTGCTGTAGAGTGGAGGGGCACAGAGTGGAGTGGTGTATTTTATAGTATAGAGGATTGGCATGTCATAGAGTGGTGTGTCATGGAGTAGAGGTGCATATACTGGAGTGGCGTACAGTGAAGTGGCATCTTGTAGAGTGGAGTGGTGTGTCATAGAGTGGATTGATGTGGAGTGCCATAGAGTGGAGTGTCATAGGGTGGATTGGAATGTCATAAAGTGGAGTGAAGTGGACTTTTGAAGAGTGGATTGGTGTGTCATAGAGTGGAATAGCCTGTTATAGATTGGAGTGGCCTATTGTAGAGTGGAGTGGCGAGGAGTATTGTAGAGTGTACTGGCACGTTACAGAGTGGCATTCTGAGCAGTGGAGTTGAGTGGTGTGGCATGTCATAGAGTGTCATAGAGTGGAGGGATATCGGGTGCAGTAGAGTGTTTTTGAGTGGAGTAGCATACAGTGCAGTGGCATCTCATTGAGGGGAGCAGCCTGTCGAAGAGTGAACTGGAGTGTCAGAGTGGAGTGACAGGGAGTGTTTAAAAGAAGAGTGGAGTGCTGTAGAATGAAGTGGCATGTCATAGAGTGTCCTAGAGTGAAGAAGAAAGCATAAAGTGGAAAGGCATACAGTGTTGTAGAGTGGAGTGGCATGGAGTTGAGTGGTGTGTCATGGTGTGTCATAGAGTGACTTAGAGTTGAGGTGCATTAAGTGGAGTGGCGCAGAGTGGAGTGGCATCTCATAGAATGGAGTGGCATGTCATAAAGTGAAGTGGCATATCGTAGAGTGGAGCGTCATAGAGTGGAGTGGCATGTCATACAATGGCATGCCATATAATACACTAGAGTTGCATGTCATAGAATGGAGTGGTGTGTCATAATGTGGAGAGGCGTTAAGTGTCGTAGAGTAGAGTGGTGCGTAATGGAGTGGAGTGGCCTGTCATGAATGTGGAGAGGAATGTCATTGAGTGGAGTGAAGTGGCATAGAGTGGATGGGTATGGAATAGAGTGTTGTATAGTGGACTAGTGTACAGTGCAATGGCATCTGGTAGAGTAGCCTGTCAAAGAGTGGAGTGGAGTGTCGTAGTGTGGAGAGGCATGTAATAAAGTGGAGTGACATGGAGTATTGCTGAGAGGAGTGGAGTGTTGTAAAGTGGAGTGGAGTGTCATAGACTGTCGTGTCTCAAAGAGTCTCATAGAGTGGAGGTGCAAAGAGTGGAGAAGAATGTTGTAGAGCAGAGTGCTGTAGAGTGGAGTGGTGTGTCGTAGAGTACAGTGGAGTGGTACAGTGACAAGTGGCATACTGTATAGCAGAGTGAAGTGGCATGTCATACAGTCGTATTTTATAGAGTGTCATAGAGTGAAGTGGAACAGAGTAGGGTATAATGGAGGGGCATAGATTGAAGCAGAGTGTTATAGAGAGTAGTGGCGTACAATGCAGTGGCACCTCACAGGGTGGAGTGGCTTGTCATAGAGTTAAGTGGTGTGCTGTAGAGTGGTGTGTTGTTGAAAAGAGTGGCATGGACAGTTGTACAGTGGAGTGAAAAGTTGGAGTGGAGTGGTGTGTCGTAGAGTGGAGCGTGTGTCCTAGAGTGGAGGGTTGTAGAGTGAAGTGGTCTGCAGTGTCATAGAGTGGAGTGGAAGGTCATTGAGTGGAGTGAAAGAGTGGAGTGGTGTGGCATGTCATAGAGTGGAGTGGAGTGGTGTGTCATAGACTGGAGTGGAGTGGTATGTCTTGGGGTGGAGCAGTGTGTCATAGACTAAAGCAGAGTGGGTAGAGCTGAGGGGCATAGAGTGGGGCAGAGTGCAGTAGAGTGGAGTTGTACAGAATGGAGTGGTGTGTCTTATAGCAGAGATGATTGGCATATCGTAGAGTGGTGTGTCATATGGTGTCATTGCTTGGAGGTGCATAGAGTGGAGTGACCTCCAGTGGAGTGGCAACTTGCAGAGTGGAGTGACATGGAATGTCGTAGAGTAAAGTGAAATGTCATAGGATGGAGTGGTATGTCATAGAGTAAAGTGGAGTGGCATGTCACAGAGTGGAGTGGCATGTTGTAAAGTGGAGTGGCATGGAGTGCTGTAAAGTGGAGGGCGTGTTAGGGAGTGGAGTGGCATATCATAGGGTGAGTGAAGTGGAGTGGTGTGGTGCATCATAGAGTTTCATAGAGTATCATAGAGTGGAGTGGCATAGAGTTGAGTAAAGTGATTTAGAGTGGAGTAGTGTACAGTGCAGTGGCACCTTTATGAGTGGAGTGGAGTGGTCTGTCCAAGAGTGGACTGTAGTGTTGTAGAGTGGACTGGTGTGTCATAGAGTGGAATGGCATGGAGTGTTGCAGAGAGGTCTGTAGTGTTGTAGAGTGGAGTGGCATGTCATAGAGTGGAGTGGCCTGTCATAGAGTGGCATATAGTGGCAAAGACTGGAGGAACATAGAGAGGAACTACATCTTGTAGAGTGGAGGGGTCTTTTGTACAGGGAAGTGACATATTGTGGAGTGGAGCTGCCTGTCGTTGAATGGAGTGGTATGGAGTAACGCAGAGTGGAGTGAAATGTTAAAGAACAGAGTGGTATGTCATGGAGTGCAGCGGCATGTCATACAGTGGTGTGGAGTGAAGTGTTATAGAGTGAATTGTTGTAGAGTGGAGTGGCATGTCATAGAGTTGAGATGCCTGCCATAGAGTGGCTTGTTATAGAGTGTCAGGTTAGGGACATAGGGCCAGATGTATCAAAGAATTTTGCATTCGCAAACGGTGCGAATTGCAAAATTCAGCCATTTGCGAATGCAAAATCACCTTTCTGAAAGTAAGAAAGGCATGCGCAGTGCAATTTTAAGGAATTGCTAAAATAGCAATTCCTTAAAATTGTGACCCCATTTAGAGAATCGCAATTTGCGATTCTCTAAATGCGGCATCGAAAATAAGGAATCCTTATTTGCGACCTCATTTAGAGAATCGCAAATTGCGATTCTCTAAATAAGAAATCGCAAATAAGGAATCCTTATTTGTGATTTCTTAAGCACATTTATGAAGCAATTCCTTAATGCAAATTGGGCGTTAACGAATCCTATTACCACCAAGTTGAACTTGGTGGTAACCATGTGCAAATTTAAAAAATGCATTTAAAATGCATGTTTAAAATTGACATGTAACGCACACATGCCCTTTTGGCATGTGTGCACCTTACATGTCTTCCAAAATTGTTTTGGGGTGCAGCAGAGGGGGCCTTAGGCCCCCAGCACCCTGGAGTTTGCATTTCCCAAATTGCGAATTCCAGTTAGGAATTCGCAATTTGGGAAATACAAAAAATTCACAAATATAGGCCAACAGGCGATTTGGTAATAGCATTTGCGATTTTTAAGAAATCGCAATTACCGAATCGCAAATATGATACATAGCATTTTGCGACTCAGACATATTTCCGAATCGCAAAAGGCTTTTTTGATACATCTAGCCCATAGAGTGGAGTGTCATAGAATGGAGTGGCATCTCTTAGAGTGAGTGGCTTGTCATAGAGTGGAGTGGCATGTCTTAGAGTAGAATGGCATGGAGTGTCAGGGAGTGGAGTGCCGTAGAGTGGAATGTCATTTTATAGAGTGGAGTGGCATGTCGTAGAGTGGAGTGGAATGTCATAAAGTGTTGCAGAGTGGAGTGGCATAAAGTGGAGGGGCAAAGAGTGGAGTAGAGAGCTGCAGAGTGAACTGGCATAGAGTGGAGGAGCATGTTGTAGAGTGGCCTGGAGTGTCATAGAGTGGAGTGGTGTGTCATAGATTAGAGTGGAGTCTAATGTCGCTTAGCGGAGTAGAGTGTCATAGAGTCGAGTGGCATACAGTGGAATGTTGTAGCGTGGAGTGTCCTAGAGTGTCATTTAATAGAGTGTCATAGCCTAGAGTGTAGCGTGTTGTGGATTAGACTATCATATAGTGGAGTGGTGTCGAGTGTTGTAGCATTGAGTGGACAGGCGCAGAGTGGATTGGTGTAGAGTGGAGTGGCATGTCTTAAATTAGAGTGGAGTGTGGTGTCATTGAGTAGTGTGTTGCAGAGTGTCTTAGAATGGAAGGGTGTAGAGTGGAGAGGCATAGAGTGGATTAATATCTTGTAGAGTGGAGTAGTGTTTCCTTGAGTGGGTGGTGTGTCATACAGTTGAGTGGCATGCAGTGGTGTAGAGTGGAGTGCTGTACAATGACGTGCTGTGTCATAGAGTGGAGTAGCATGTTGTATAGTAAAGTGGAGTGGTGTGTTTTAAAGTGTCTTAGAGTGGATTGGTATGGAGTGCAGTGGCATCTCATTAAGTGTAGTGGCATGTCAAAGAGTGGGGTGATGTGTCATAGAATGGAGTGGTGTATTGTACAGTGGAGTGGCGTGGAGTGTCATGGAGTAAAGTGGAGTGTTATACAATGGAGTGGCATGTCATAGAGTGGAGTGGCATGTCGTTAAGTGGAGTGTCATGGAGTGGAGTGTCATGGAGTGGAATGGCATGTCATAGAGTGGATTGGCATGTGGTAGAGTGTTATAGAGTGAAGTGGCTTAGAGTAGACTGGCTTGTCATAATGGAGTGGTATGTCATAGATTGGAGTGGAGTAAAGTGCTGAGGAGTGAATTGCCTAAAGTATTATGGTGCAGTGTGTCATAGCATAGAGGCCCTCATTCTGACCTTGGCGGGCGGCGGAGGCCGCCCGCCAAAGTCCCGCCGTCAGGTTACCGTTCCGCGGTCGAAAGACCGCAGCGGTAATTCTGACTTTCCCGCTGGGCTGGCGGGCGGTCGCCTTCAGACCGCCAGCCAGCCCAGCGGGAAAGAGGCTTCCACGATGAAGCCGGCTCGGAATCGAGCCGGCGGAGTGGAAGCTGTGCGACGGGTGCAGTTGCACCCGTCGCGTATTTCACTGTCTGCGCAGCAGACAGTGAAATACATGTAGGGGCCCTCTTACGGGGGCCCCTGCAATGCCCATGCCAGTGGCATGGGCACTGCAGGGGCCCCCAGGGGCCCCGCGACCCCCCCTACCGCCATCCGGATCTCGGCGGTCCGACCGCCGGGATCTGGATGGCGGTAGTGGGGGTCGGAATCCCCGCGGCGGTGCAGCAAGCTGCGCCGCCGCGGAGGATTCAATGGGGCCGCGGTACACTGGCGGGACCCCGCCAGTGGTGCCGGTCCGACCGCGGCTTTACCGCCGCGGTCGGAATCCCCATTGGAGCACCGCCGACCTGTCGGCGGTGCTCCCGCGGTCCTCCGCCCTGGCGGTCAAAGACCGCCAGGGTCAGAATGACCACCAGAGTGTTTTGATGTAGTGTTGTGGATTAGAGTGGAGTGGCATAGAGTGGAGTGGCGTAGAGTGTTGTAACATTGAGTGGAGTGGTGTAGAGTGGAGTGACATGTCATAGAGTAGAGTTGTGTGGAGTGTCATAGAGTGGAGTGTTACAGAGTGTCTTAGAATGGAGGGGCATAGAGTGAAGTGACAAAGAGTGGAGTGGCAAGGTGAAGAGTGGAGTGGCATGTCATAGAGTGGAGAGGCATCTCATAGATTGGAGTGATGCAGATAGTAGTGGCTTCTTGTAGAGTGGAGTGGCGTGTCATAGAGTGAGGTGGTATGTCACACAGCAGAGTGGGTGTTTCATTGAGTGGAGTGGAGTGGTGTGTCATAGTGGAGTTGGGTGGCATAGAGTTGAGTGGCATACAGTGTAGTGGTATATAGTGTAGTGTTGTGTCAGAGTGTCATATCATTGAGTGTCATGGCATAGGCTGTTATGGCATACAGTGCTGTGGCACAGAGTGGAGTGGCCTAGAGTAAAGTGGCATACATTGAAGTGGCGTGTTGAAGAGTAGAAAGAAGTAGTGAGTAGTAGAGTTGTTCACAGTGGAGGGGTGTAGACTGTAGGGGCATTGAGTGGAGTGGCATAGAGTTTAGTAGCATGCCTTAGAGTGGAGTGATGTGTTGTAGAATGGAGTTGTGTGTTGTAGAGTGTTGTACAATGTAGTAGAGTGGTAAAGAGTAGAGTAGAGTATACTGGACTTGTGTATCAGATAATATGGTGGAATGATCAATCAATGAATCAGGACTTGTAAAGTGTGGCTAGTCCCCAACAGGGCATCTAGGCATTTGCAGGTTCCAGAAGGGAAAGCATTGAAAATGAGGGAAAGGCACACAAAAAATGAGGGAGCATGCAAGGAAAAAGCAATGAGAACAAGAGACAAGCAGGAAAAAGGCCACAATGAAACAGGGGAAAAAGCAAGGAGAAAGTGGTGAGAATGAAGGAAAAGCAAGGAGAAGACACACAAAAAACTGTGGGGAAAAAGCAAGGAGAAAACAGTGAGAATGAAATCCATCGCCGAGTGGATGAACAACAGCCGCCTGAAACTCAACTCCGACAAGACGGAAGTCCTCATCCTCGGGTGCACCCCCTCGGCCTGGAACGACTTGTGGTGGCCCATCGCCCTGGGCCCCCCACCCACCCCAGCCAGCCACGCACGAAATCTCGGCTTCATCCTCGACTCCACCCTCACCATGTCCAAACAGGTCAACGCAGTCTCATCCTCCTGTTTTAACACCCTCCGAATGCTCCGCAGGATCTTCAAGTGGATTGCAACAGGAACCAGAAAGACAGTGACCCAAGCCCTCGTCAGTAGCAGACTCGACTACGGCAACGCACTCTACACAGGCATCCCAACAAAAGACATCAAACGACTCCAACGCATCCAGAACGCATCCGCCCGCCTGATCCTCGACATACCCCGCCGATGTCACATCTCCCCTCACCTGAAGGACCTCCACTGGCTCCCCGTGGACAAGAGGATCACCTTTAAACTCCTCACCCACGCACACAAGGCTCTACACGACACCGGACCCGCCTACCTGAACACCAAACTCAACTTCTACGTTCCCTCACGTCAACTACGCTCTGCCAACCTTGCCCTCGCCATCGTCCCCCGAATCCAGGGCAAGACCTCTGGCGGCAGATCCTTCTCCTACCTCGCCGCCAAAACCTGGAACTCACTCTCGACCTCACTGCGCCAGACCCAGGACCTCCTCACCTTCAGGAGACTCCTCAAGACATGGCTCTTCGAACGATAGCAGCACCCCCCCCTCCTAGCGCCTCGAAACCCTAACGGGTACATAGCGCGCTTTATAAATTATTGATTGATTGATTGATTGAATGAGGGAAAAGCAAGGAGAAGGCACACAAAAGCATTTAAAAAAACCAAGGAGAAAGCAGTGAAAATGAGGGAAAGCTAGGAAAAGGCACTGGAAAAACAAAGGGAAAAGCAAGGAGAGAAAATGTATTGATGGAAATACTTGTTTTGGGACCCCCCTTTTTTCTTTGCACACCTTAACTAAACACCACAAAACTTTGCATCATCACCCAACAAGGAAAGAAGGAATAGGCCTGCAAGGTTTCAAATAGTTTTGTTAAACGGTGGAAATGTTTTTATCAAACCAAAAGCAGAGGAATTCCTATCTCTCAGAATCCTAACTATATTTACATATCTATCAATCTATCTATCTATCTATCTATCTATCTATCTATCTATCTATCTATCTATCTATCTATCTATCTATCTATTTATTATCTATTGGCGGTCACCATTAGGTAGTTATAGGTAGGACTGAGTTTCCATGGAAAAAGCATTTTTTTTAAATACTTTTTGGTATCTTTGCTGACGTTTGATTACTTTTTATGAAATTTCCCAAAAAAGTGCTCAAGGCTCTTATTCAGCATCAAACGTTTTGGGGTAATCCGCCAAGCGGGGGCTGAGAAAAAGGGGGGGAGTGTGTTTCCCATTTTAATTCCCATAGGGATTTTAAACATGACTACAGCCCGAACTACTGGACAGAATTATACCAATTTAGGCCGAAAGATAGATTTAGGTCCAGAAAGCATGCTTTTTGTTATTTGGTGCAAACCCATTCAGTAGTTTTACAGCAATTAAACTTTGCGAATACTGCAGGTCTTATGCAGAGATCTGATTGGCTGCCAACACTTCAACAAGAAAGTGTTGGCAGCCATTTTCGGACTCAGCTTCATCTGAGTCCTAAAAATGAATGCTAAAAAAAAGAAAAGGAGGCAGGGTACGAATAACCTAACGCCCTAGCCTTGGTGCAGGAGTTCCCCTGAAACACCACCAGGGCAAAAAGTCATTTTTCTTTTAATTCATTGTGAAATTCGCAAAAGCTTTTAATTTTGCCCCTAGGTGCACCAGGTCCTGGGGGCATAGTCAGTTTTATCAATAAGACGGGGGGCACACTCCTAAGGCTATTAAAAGCCCAGGGGACCACCATCTACCTGGAACTACATTTTAAAATAATGCGGCGGTGCATGGACACCTAAGGGCCCCAGGGACCACCAGCTTTCTGGGAATACATAATAAAAATAAATAGGGGGTTACTGCAGACCCCCCAATTGCCATGGACTGCCACCTCCCTAGGGCTACATTGAATATTCAAGAGGGGGTCTGTGTGGAGCTCCCGGCCCCAGGGACCAACTCCTTTCTGGGTCCAATAACATATTAAAAAGTAAGGAGGGGGGGTGCAGGGCCTGCCTCCAGGGCCATACACATCCCCAGGTACCACCACCTACCCGTGTCAGCCCGTGCTAAACAAAGTGCTCCCTCTCCTGGACCGCCACCCCCAAGGGCCAGTTCCTGCTATCTCCTGGTCCCACCCTTGGGAGATAGCTGTTAGTTTTTGTTTGGTGGGAGTGGTCACAACTCCCACCAGGCAAAAGCCAACACTGCGCTTTGAGCAAGCGAGAGCTGTCAAAATGCTTCCACTTGCCCGAAGCTGAGTTTGAAAGTATGGCTCCAGTATGAAGGGAAAGTAAGGCTCCTGCAGTTTCGAAAGTATTGCTCCCTCAGTATTGAAAGTATTGCTCCAGCATGCAGTGAGATGCATTTCCAGCAGCTCCCTGCTCGCAGGAGCAATGCTGGCTCCAGAAGAAGGTGGGGAGCCGGCTGGGACTGTGGAGGCCTTGAGGCTCCCCCAGCGGTCCCAGACAAATGAAAAAAACATTAATGAATCCTACTCTGCTTATTTATGTTAGATAAATCCGCAGGGCAGGATTCATTCTGGCGCAAAGCTTATGTGACAGAAATTACACCTTAACGGGGAGCACTTACAGATATAAACAAAGCAGGTGCTCAAATTGAAGCTTCACTTCTATGAAGTACTAATTATTCTAATTTCTTGCGCATGGCCAAGGTAAAGCAAGTGTTTTTCCTCTACATTTCCAGCTTGAAAAGTTATCCGTAAACCTTGATGGAGGTGTTTGCATCCTTGCTTTTATTGAGTGCAATATACTATGTAGTAACTGTGATTAGTGGGTTCCTTCTTGTCATCTGCTGCTGAGACCAGAGGTGGTGTTATTCCTTTAAAAGCTACAAGTATGTAAAATGGCCTAGAATCCCACCCTTTTTGCCCCGCCCCATATACATTAGTGATATGCAACGTCTTCCCCCATTTTCCAAAGATGGACAGCTTACTAAGAGGACCCCCCAATAGGAATTCCCACCGATTTTGGAGACATGATCTTGATGCACAGGATTATGATCACATCTCCACCAAACAAAGGAGCACTTCATGAGTGCAGTTGGATGAAGACCAGGCCATTCGGACAACTCCCCCATGCATGGCCAAAGGCTGTGCATGGTGCGGGGTTGGGTGATTATAGAGGGCTGGCTGGTGGATCTGGCCTGCAGTCAGGTCCTGCGGCCAACCCCTGCCAAACAAGTGCAAAGGCCATGCGTGGCACAGGGTTGGGCATAAGGCAATTAGGATTACCTTACGTTAAAAAACAAAGAAATTCACTGATAATGTCGCTGTAATATTTACAACAACATTTTTGATGAGGAAAACTGTGCATGACGGGGGCGGGAGTTATAGTTACCTTATTGAGGCACACATTGCCATATACAGGTAATCCTTTGCATTGGCATATTAATAGAAGTACTTGGCATATGGGATACCAATTGCAATATGTTGATACTGGCACACCAGAGATATTTCTTGGTATGAAGCGACCATAGAAAAATGCTCAAACTGGCACGTTTGATGTAATTCTTGCCATAAGAGCTGGCAACCAGCGCAACCCATCAGGAAAGGCTTGCTCTAAGTACGAGAGGTGTTTTTTTTTTTTACATAGCAGCCAGCCATGGCTTATGGAAGGCACAAATGGCCTAATTCTGACACTGGATTCTTGCATTTAGTTTTTTGGCAAAATGGGGCCCCTTGGTATACAAGGAACTCCCAACTACAAAATGCTGCTTCTTCCATAGGTGATGTTCAATATGTGGGGCCACCCAAAGTACATTTTGTAATAAATGGAAGTCAACTACTGGGCACCGTAATATTTATTTGTGTTTGGCACACCATGAGAGCACTTGATTTATGTGAAAGATTGTGCTTTAAAACACAACTGGACTCCATTTTAGGAAATTATCCTGGGAGGAGAACTCCCCCAAACCGTCCCTAAAATAGTTTGGGCTCACTTGCTTCAATCACTTTTCAAAGATCATCAGATGCTACTCTAAAAAACAGATGGGGTACAGTGTTTTTATGGGCACTGGTTATTTTCTACAGCTTCCGTGACAGCACTTATGGTACGCTTTACGTTTTGTTATATACATAAATTCAGCAAAATATTGTGCTTGAATTAAAAGTTCATCTTGTGCTTCACTCTAGTGATAGTGCCATGCAAATTCAAAAAGTGTCAACAATAAAGAATAATTTAAGCCAACAATATAGTTCATATTCAATATATGGCATATATCACTTTATACGTGTGGACATAACTACTGTTTTTTTAAATCTCTTTTTTGACCTCTACCTTTGATTAAGCAACACATTTGTCGTTGATATATGCACTAGGGGAACTAGTAAATCATATCACTTTTTGATATACTTATGTTGGCTTCAAATGCAGGTCGTTAGCGATAGCTTTGCAGTGTTCTGAAGTACCTTCTATAAATATCCCGGCAGCAATATTTCACATTTGAGTCTGTCTGTCACAAATAGCCACTTCTACGACTGACTGGGGATGGATCCTAGCTTTTTGCTTTACAAAGCAATGTATTTTGAGTCAGCGGGTAAGAATGTACTTATCGGTCAACTTAATAGACGTGCCGATTTGACTCAGAATGGTAACCATAGGTCCTAATATAGCATGGGCTCAGGTTCTGCGTAGGCACTCCTTTTTAAGGTGTGCATCATGTGTTGTATCTAGCACATACATTGATTTAAAAGTTAGCACAGGCGACAGGGTAGCACCCACGCACAGAGTGGCAATTCATCTGCTTCACTGGATTTGTGGGCTTCCTCCCGGAACACTGATTTGGGTTTTCAGGTTACAACCCAGAGTTCGATTAGTAAAATAATGTCACTCTGAAACTGAACCTGTGATCTCTGCAGTGGCATCCCTAATCTATGTTAAGATTAAGGCCATTAAATAGAAATGGGTGCAATCTGTGATTACATTCTATTTAGTGTAAATATCTACAGGGGAGCAAGGGCATTCCTTCCCCTTTTTGAAAAGGCGCTCAGCAGGGTGCACGATATGGAACATTTACACAGGCAGAATGATTTGCTTTAATTTTCATGTAGCGGTGCCATAGTGTGAGGACAAAATATTGAAAATATATTGTTATTCAAAAATATCGTGTCAAGAATATCAAGGTGTTAAAAATATCACTGACAGCAATATGGAAACTAAAAATATCGTTTTAGGTGTTGTTTTTAATATTGTAAAAATATTGATTTAGACCATACCTCTGTATGTAATATCGTTCGGGACATAGTCAGTGACAACAGTTCGTAAAGTGTAAAAGGCTATTTATTTAGGACAGGATTGCCTTGTATACAATACCATTATCATTAAAACACCCCAATCTTATAAAACCTTTCCAGTCTTCCTTTCACTCATCCCTCCAATAGCTTACCGTTCATCCATCTTTCATTTCAATTTGACCCACACATCCTCCTTTTTCATCCATCCTCTACCTGCTTCGGGCATCCCCCACTCTATCATCCTTCACCTGTTTTCTTTTTCCCCCTGGAAGGGAGGCCAAGCCCACATCTGACTCTCCACCCTCCCCCATCTACTGTCACTCCCCTATCAGCAAACCTGCCCTAACTGACATCCCCCAACTCAAACTGAGAATACACTTCACGCACTCCTCACAGTCCTCTCTACATGCAGGGCGGGTGGGTGGCCACAAAGTTCCACACCGCGCTGACGGTTGAAGTGGAAAAGGCCGGTCCCTGCGCCCCCATATCTTAAATATTCCACCCATGTCCCACCCCCACGTATCCCTTGATCAATCCTGCCTACCCCTCGTTACTTCCCTCCCGAAAGTCCCTATGGAGTGACTACACTGCGTCTGCTCTCCACGCGACCCCCATTGTAAGTGTCAATTAATATGTCATTTATCTAAATGTGCTTGATTCTATGTTTGTTACTTTTTATTTGTGTTGTTAGTAAGATAACTTATTAACTTGAAATTGATAAAATTGCTTTTTTAGTTGCATTAATGTATAAAAAATAGATTTCAATTATTTACAGCAGGATATTGGGTTTTTAGGGGATAAGGGTACGGATATGTTTATACTGTGGATATTTTAATGTAAATGCTATTTTAATTATTTTAATGATGTCCAAATTAATATTCTAAACTATTTAAATTTACTCTGTACTATTAATAATATGTTTAAATTATTATAATTTATAGTTAAAATATATATATATATATATATATATATTAGTTATATCACATTTAAAAATTATATATAAAAAAAAAAGTTTTCAAAATACAATAATTCGGTTTTTTAATACAAAAAAGGAAATGTGATACTTTTTGTGAAAACAAATTTCATAATTAAATATTTTACTTTTTATTATAATGTCACAGTGATTTTTTTAAATTTAAAAATGGTTTTATACTTTTTCACTTCATGGCAAGCGAGTCCAACCGTGACTAACTCACTGCTGGAACCACCACCAGAGTCCGCTCCACAACATGTCTAAAGAAAATACATTTTACATACCACATCTTGTTACATCAAAGGTCAGATAGATGAGTGCTCCTTTTTATGGTGCTGGTGAAAACTATGGCTCTCAACCGGCTCCGAGAGAGCAAATTTTCCTGATTGGCCCATTTCGAGGAAACTGACATGGAGTGTCTTCTAGAAGCGTCTTTCATACTTTAACTATGTGTTCTTCAGAATAGTTCAGCAGACTTTGTCCTGACTTCTTGGAGAAAAGACTTCCCCTTAATTCTGCTGATTTCTCTGTCCAAGTGTTCAGCTTCATGCTTTTCCCCTTAAAACCTTTTACTTGGTTAATGTGATGCTGACACCTTTGTCATAGAATTTCCTGTTACCACTTTTGATGCTTTAGTTAGAATATAGAAGTCCCTTATGGAACCGGCTTGGTTAGTATTTTGTTTGCTATATATAATTTTATTTTGTTCCTTATATTATACAAAATCAGACTGCATAATCATTTAAATATGCATGTTGTAACCTGAACTAATTTGTTAATAAAACCTCTAAGGTTTGGACACCATCTTCTCTATTATTTCCATGGAACCACATTGGTTTCACTGCAGTTGAAATGTGTTGCCGCTGTTAACTTGTTTATTACACTTCAAGTAGGCAAACGTATATTCATACGACCAGTGGTGAGTATTCTTTGATGATTTTTATTAAGATTTAAGGCTCCCTGCTGTACCATAACCTATCTTAATCAGGGAACAAGCAGCAGTTTGTCATGAATGGTTACAATGCAAATGGATGTGGGCGCCTACAATGTTGGTGGTCATACTCTGCATCCCCTTTACCTTTCCCAGTGTCATGCTCTACCGGTAGAGCATGACAACAAATTAAAAATGTAACAGATGTTCTGCTGCTTGCAAGGTTAGCCAGATCCTCCCAGATGTGATGGTTTCAATAAGGTCTAGTAAAACCTGCAATCTTGTGTTATCTGTCACAAATTTGATGATGCAAGAGATATTGGAACTGGGTGTTTATTTATTTCACATTTTTATAAAGTACAACTCAACTTGGGATGTGTCAGCTTTCTATTTAGTAGAACAACATGTGGTCTTATGGCACTGTCTTCCAAAGTACTGTAGTGCGGTACCTATTATGAAAACAGGACTGCACATGTGGGATGGCTGAATTTCAGAATGTGGGGGACTGAGTCCTTCCATACCATCCGAAAATGTTGGTCAGGTTCCTGGCTAGCTCACCACACTCACCTGAACCCCTAACCTTACAGGGAGAACGTGATTTGTGGCAATTTGAAACTTGAAACTCTGATGAGAAGCCGTGGAAACAGATCTCACCCTTTCATCACATTACTCATGTACGCCGAAGCAAAAACACATAGAAGATATGTGCTGAGTTTTCAATATAGTTATTGAAACTAATGTAGCCTCATATAGAAAGAATGAGCTGTTATAATTATGAAATGAGATGAAATAGAGCAAAATGATCAGCATTATGAACAGGTTGAAAACAATGAACATTCCCACCATTGTTTGGTGGTTCTAGAAATTCTAGAGATTCCCATTTGCCTCTAATACCCTAAAGAGAGCATATTTGGGTGTATGATTCTGCCTGACCAAACCAAGGAAGTAGACTTAGGGCCTCATTATGAGCTTTCCAGTCCCACCACGAGACCGCTAAACTTGCGGGGAGGACGCCACCACCATGGCAGTGACACACCCTACCTAGCGTATTACAATGCTCCAGCCAGGTTGACCAGCAGGAACATTGTAATACGCGGGTCTCACAGGGCTACTTGGCAGGTACAGTGCTACGATATTGGTCTTGGCTCCCTTAAGAGAGCCAAGGCCAATATTGTAGCACCCTCGGAATGGGCACTGTCTGCTTTGCAGACAGTGCATATTCTGACGGTGCTGGGCAGGGGGCCCCTGCTCTGTCCATGCCAATGGCATGGACAGTGCAGGGACTCCCCTGTGGCCTCTGGCACTGGTTTTCCACCAGCCTTTCATGGCGGAGTCCCCACCATAGAAAGGCTGGCAGAAAACATGTAATTAGCCAGGTGGCACTGAGTTCAGCGCCCCCCTAGCTGAGTATAACACAGGCTGTTGTCACCACATCGGGAACCATGTTCATGGTAGGAACTGCATTCTTTAGGCAGGTCCGCCTGCCAAGGTTGTAATGTGGCAGTTGTAATGAGGGCCTTAGTCTCAAACCTGAAACGGGTGTCTGGAGTCTGCCAGTGTAATGAATGGCAATCCACGTGAGGAGGCTGGTGGATCAGTGCCAGTACAACTGCATTGTCAATCACAGTGGTCCCAAGATGGTCGCAGCTAGAATACCCCTCTGACCCTTCTGGTAAGCACATTGCTTATATAATAAAACTGCACTGTGTTTGAAGATGCAGCTCTGATGTGATGCTTTGTCTTGGTATTAGAAGCTGTCGCCTAAACTGGTAACACAGCACCAGAATATCTTGTCCTGTATGTACCCTTGCACAGATTGTTCCTGATTATGTGTCAAGAAAGCTAACTAGAAACAAGCGTCACATACCCTGCCTTCTCAGAATAATATCATGTAAGCTTGTACATCAAAAATAACACTGCTAAAAAATGTGATATAGTTAAAATCTCCAACATGCAAAATGTACAATGCAAAAGAAAGCTAAGAAATAGGGGGAAACTAGCTCAGTCCAAGACGAACATCACTACACTCTCCCCTTGCTAGTGACAGGGACAGATTCGAAAACCTCTATAGGATAAAATCATATACATCTAATAAAACGATAAAATGTTCACTCCAACAAGCAAATCAAACAAACTAACTTGAAAAATATGTCAATTTAAAACAGTGAACAAATTTAGGTTAAAAAAAGGTGCCAAATTCAAACGTTCGTGGAGGCATCCAAATTGTCAGTTGCAATAAAACCCAGGATGGATCCTGCTTCCACAGACAATAGCACCCCCGAAGCCTCAGTGAGTAGGTTGAAGCAACACACATGGTCAGTGGCTTCAGCTGCCACTGAGACAATAGCATCCTGTGTAGTGCCCGCTGATGATGAGCCGGCAGGAACAGTCCCTGAAGTTGCCTCCACAAGTGGTGGCTCTTAAACAGCATCCTGAAGCAATTATATTCTCATAGGACAACACTGAAAAGGGACCCAGAATGGGAAATAAACAGGTTCATGTCCGTAAATAGTACCAATTTTGTTGCAAGACAAATATCCGGTGCCATAAGGGCACCAAGAACAGCGCAGCACAGGCTGGATGCAATAGCTCCATACTGCTCAAAAGGACATAGACCAGCCTTAATTTAGTTCCTCTATTAAAGATGTGGAAATGTATTATACGTTTACGGCACAGGTTAATGTGTGGCAGTTGAATCACCATTTCGCTTCGAGATGGGACATCCATTTAGAAGCAGAAAAACCAAGACCAAAGCGCTACCCATTATAGCCAATATTGGTGACAACTCTCCAAAGACACTGGAAAACAAAGAGTGAAGTTCCACAGGAATTACTCCGAAAACAGTCTGAAAGGTTCTGACAAACCCGAACCCCATCGCTTTACAAAAGTGTACAATTCTTGCAGTTTCAACGCATTAAAAATGCTACCCACAAGTACAGCAACATGTCTCGGAAAACTGGTGTCTGTATTTTAGAAGACAAACTTGCAATTCAAACATTTTATGTGGAGCTGTGAGCATCTTGTTCTTCTGAATCAATAGTGCTTTGAGTCTGCTCAACTTCTTGAAGTTAACAGTGAATGTTGAAATGGAAGGCCACAAGTTGATAAATCTCATGCATTGGAGAAAAAAGTACATTACTGCAGCAGGTCACTATTTGAGAAATGGAAACTACATATGGAACACCTGCTCTCATCCCACAACAGCCTTAATCATTCAGTATTAAGTAACATCCATTTGAAAGTCACTAAAACACTAGGTGAATCATGGAAACTTGTCCTCTCTTTAAGTAACAAGCCAGACTGGCCGCCGACTCCTTGTAGATGCCGTGCAGTGTTACCTGTTAACAGAACATAGAGTAGCTTGGTGAAGTTTTACATTTGTTTCCACGTAGAAAACCTTCCCAAGTGCCCACCGAAAAATGTTTCAGACATGCAGTGAATTGGCATGAGGAGATAGGTAATGAAATAACTCTGTGTATTCGCCATATTGCTGAAGGTGTCTCCCAATACAGTGGAAGGCAATTTATCTAACTTTTCCATGTTAAGCATTGTGCATGTGGCATCCTTCTTGGACATTACGAGCAGTTTTTGTGTCATATTGAAGGGCAAAAACAACTCCATACAGTTTACATGTTTCCAGAGCATGCAGTTTCTCTTTAATACTTGTAATATCCACCTGACTGCATAATAGACCTGAGCTGACTCTGCCCATGATGTAAAAAAACAACACGTCTTTTTGTATAATGTCATTTTCAGAAGACACAAACGGGGTCATTCCTACCCTGGCGGTCCCAGACCGCCAGGGTAGGGGACGGAGGAAGCACCGCCAACAGGCTGGCGGTGCTTCTGGGACCGCCGCGGTCAGAAAAGGGAAGTGGCGGTATCCCGCCGGTTTCCCGCCGGTTTCCCGCTGCCCCTGTGAATCCTCCACGGCGGCGCTGCAAGCAGCGCCGCCATGGGGATTCCGACCCCCTTCCCGCCAGCCTGGTTCTGGCGGGAGCGGGTGTCGTGGGGCCCCTGGGGGCCCCTGCAGTGCCCATGCCACTGGTATGGGCACTGCAGGGGCCCCATAACAGGGCCCCACATTGATTTTCAGTGTCTGCTTGGCAGACACTGAAAATCGCAACGGGTGCAACTGCACCCGTCGCACACCAGCAACTCCGCCGGCTCCATTCGGAGCCGGCTTCCTCGTTGCTGGTGCTTTCCCGCTGGGCGGGCGGGCGGCCTTTTGGTGGTCGCCCGCCAGCCCAGCGGGAAAGTCAGAATGACCGCCGCAGTCTTTTGACTGCGGTACGGTCTTCTGGCGGTTCCAGCTTGGCGGGCGGCGACCGCCGCCCGCCAAAGTAGGAATGAGGGCCAATGTCATTTAACGTGTAAATGTGAATGGACAGTGTGTTCATTCCACTATCAACCACAGCCACAATTTTCTCTAAGTTATCCTGATCTACTTGCCTTAAATGTGCAGCTGTTCCATTTTCAAAAGCTTCCATATTTCATTGTAAATGGCATACAGAAATCTTTTTGATCTTCGTCACCTAGGATCTGGCAAGAAATCTTGCAAGTCAATGTCATCAGAGAGGAATGAGAGGTGCTGACGGTCTAAAAGATATTGGTGGTCATTACAACCCTGGCGGACAGTGTTAAATCAGCGGTAAGACCGCCAACAGGCCGGCGGTAAAAAATTTGGAATTATGACCGTGGCGGAAACCGCCAACAAAGGCAGCCACTTTAACACTCCGACCGCCACGGCGGTACAGACAAACAGTGCAGCGGTCGCCGCCAACAGACAGGCGGAAGACAATTTACTGCCCACAGTATCACAACCTACCAATCCGCCACCTTTTCCGGGACGGATTCACCGCAGATAAAAACACGGCGGAAACAGCCATTTCAAAGGGAAAACGCTCACCTCTACACACTCCACGAGGAAGGAGGGCACCATGGAGCCGGAACTCCATATTCTGCCAGTGCTAGTCTTCCTGCTCTTATACAAGGATCATCAACGCTGGCGGAGAAGACCCCTGTGAGTACTGCACCTACGACATAGGGGAGGAGGGAGGCAAAAACACAGGGACACACACAACCAACATCCCAACCCCCACCCCGACCCTCATCCACTACAACACACACACCAATGCATATCTATATATTACAGTAACACTCCCCAACCCCCCCGGAAGAATGCAAAAACAAAAGGAAATGAGTTGAACCATTGTAATATATCAAAATACTGGAAGCAAATATATACATATATATATATATACAATAAACAAAACATACACCACGATTAGTAGTGCAGGTATTGCACCATTCATAGTCCGTGGACCACTGGGCTCAAAATGCATGGGCGAGGCCCACACTCAATACCCGATCAAAACGGAGAGAACACTGCAGGGGCATCAGATCGAAATACAACAGGCACCTCAGGGGGAAGGAAAGGGGGGGCACCTCAGCTGGATGAGTGCACCACGCCAGATCCACGAGGGGGCTCCATACCCATTGATGTATCCTGGGGAGTGCAAAGCCACAGTCTCGCAAGTCTCTACAGTGGCTGTTTTGCCCACTGCTATATCCTGGGGAGTGCAAAGCCACAGTCTCTCAAGCCTCTACAGTGGATGGGTTGCCCACTGCCATATCCTGGGGAGTGCAAAGCTACAGTCTCTCAAGTCTCTACAGTGGGTGGCTTGCCCACTGTACCATCCTGGGGAGTGCAAAGCCACAGTCTCTCAAGTCTCTAGAGTGGGTGGTTTGCCCACTGTTACATCCTGGGGAGTGCAAAGCCACAGTCTCTCAAGTCTCTACAGTGGATGGGTTGCCCACTGCCATATCCTGGGGAGTGCAAAGCCACAGTCTCTCAAGTCTCTACAGTGGGTGGTTTGCCCACTGCTATATCCTAGGGAGTGCAAAGCCACAGTCTCTCAAGTGGATAACAGTCTCCACTGGTTCTGGAGGGGGCTTTGTGCCCAGAGTGCTTCATCCTGCCAAGGACAGAGGGAGTGGATGCTGTTCTCCACTGGTTCTGGAGGGGGACTGGTGCCCAGAGCGCTTCATCCTGCCAAGGACAGATGGAGTGGATGCTGTTCTCCACTGGTTCTGGAGGGGGACTGGTGCCCAGATTGCACACACCCCGTGACGGTCCCAGTTGCGTCACTGCCCAGCCGCATATGGGCTAGTGGTGCATTCCATGGCGGTCTTTGCCCTGTTCAGCTGTCCTTGGCCTCTTCAGCGGTGCTTGAGTTGCCAGTGTCAGACCTGTTCAGCGGTGCATTCCATGGCGGTCTTTGCCCTGTTCAGCGGTCCTTGGCCTCTTCAGCGGTGCTTGAGTTGCCAGTGTCAGACCTGTTCAGCTGTGCATTCCATGGCTGGCTTTGCCCTGTTCATTGCCCAGCAGGGCTGTGGCTGGCGGTCCTTCATGGGTCAACTGGTCTGTGGCTTGCGGGGCCCTCCTGGCCAGCTGGGCTGTGGCTGGCCTCCTGGGCAGTGATTCTGGCAGTGGCCTCCTGGCCAGTGACGATGGGGCTGGTGGTGGCCTCCTGGGCAGTGACTCTGGCGGTGGCCTCCTGGCCAGTGACGACGGGGCTGGCGGTGGCCTCCTGGCCAGTGACGATGGGGCTGGCGGTGGCCTCCTGGCCAGTGACTCTGGGGCTGGCGGTGGCCTCCTGGCCAGTGACTCTGGGGCTGGCGGTGGCCTCCCGGGCAGTGACTCTGGGGCTGGTGGGGGCCTCCTGGGCATTGACTCTGGGGCTGGCGGGGGCCTCCTGGACCGTGACTCTGGCGGTGGCCTCCTGGCCAGTGACGATGGGGCTGGCGGTGGCCTTCTGGGCAGCGGGGATGATGGCGGTCTTCTCCGCCGTGCTGCTCCTCCCAGACTTTGGAGATTTCTTCTGCCCCTTCCCCACCTTGGAAGGAGTCACAGCTGAGTCAACACTCCCCCCGGGACCCCTGTGAGCGGCTTTGCTGGCTGGAGTCTTCCCCCTCTCCCGCCGGGCACTGTCCAACTTCTGGTGCTTCACAGGGGGAGGACTGGCTGTGCTGTGGCTCCGTGCCACAATGGCTGGCCTGGTGGCTGGTGCACTCCACATACCTGTAACAACAGGCACCACTGGTCCCGGAGATTTTTTTGGCTGAGGTGCTAGTACGGGACCTATGAGTTGGAGGGGGGGTGGGGGGAAATAGGTTAAGGCCGGACAGGAAAAGTTGTTTGGAGGCACTGGGACGGGTAGCTGGAGGGGGTTTGGGAGTGGAGGAAGAGGTGGTGGTTGTAGGAGGTGTAACTTTAGTGGATTTGGGTGCAGGTGCATGGGCTGGAGGATGTTGTGAGCTGGATGGCTGTTGGGTGGGTGTGTGCCTGCGTTTGTGCATCTTCGGAGGGGGCGTCACAGACACACTGTGAGAGGACACAGGGGACGTGGAAATGGTAGTGGGGTGGTGACTGCACGTGAGCGGGGTGTGCTGGTGGGTGTGCTGGTTCGGGACGTATTGGCTGTAGTGGCAATGCATGCAGGTGTGAGTGTAGACGAGACTGGTAGGGAGGAGGGGGACACAGTGGAGGCAGTGGATGTTGGTGTGTCTGTATGTGTGTGATGCTTGCGTGAGTGCCTGTGGGATGTTTGGTGCTTATGTTTGCCTGAGCTTCCCTTGTGTGGTGAGGTGTGTGCAGGCTGGTCTGATGGTGTGCTTGGGATAGGCTGGGGTAGAGGGGATTGGGTCTGGGTGGAGGAAGTTGGAGGGGGGAGGCTAGACACAGGGACAATGGCTGCCATCAGTGCTGAGGCCAGAGTTTGCAGGGTTTGATGAAGGGCAGCCAGAATGAATGCCCTCCAGGAATGTTGCAATTCCCTTTCTACACCCTGGATGGCATTCAAAATGGTAGACTGTCCAACAGTGAGGGCCCGGAGGAGGTCAATGGCCTCCTCACTGAGGGCAGCAGAGGTGACTGGGGCAGGGGCTGAGGTGCGTGGGGCGAAGGTAATGCCCACCCTCCTGGGTGAGCAGGCACGGGGCGAAGACTGAGGGGCTGCTGGGAGGGTGGTGCTGGTAGGGGGGGTGGCGGCTGTACCTGTAGAAGTGGGGGGCACAGATTTTGCCGCCACCACAAGGGATCTCCCATCGGAGGATGAGCCAGTGTCGCTGGTTGCAGATCCTGTGACCGCTGTGGTGCTTCCCTCGCCCTCCGTCCCACTGGTGTATTCTGAGTCCGTGGTGTGGCCCTCCATGGCCATGTGGGATGCAGCTCCCTTGTGCTCCGGTGCCACTGTACCTCCGCCTGATGATGCTAATGCACACAAGGACAGGGAGACCACAAAAAGGGGGGGGACGACAGAAGAAAGACAGGTTGAGTGCATGGCTTACCGCTACCGTTGGCGGACAATACAGACACAGCAGCCTCCTGCACTCCGTCGCGCTGTTGGGCTCTACAGATGCAATTCCTGGGATATGGCCTACATGGCTATGGATGACATCTGCACACATAGATGACACAGGGGCATTAATACCTGTACTTGGCACTCCACAGAGGTGGGGTGGGGTGCTACATGGCCTGCATTACGGAGGGGCCTAGCCTACGGAACTCGGCCTGGCCTAGGGAAACTCACAGCTCTCCTCCCCCATCCAGACACCTTCACTGCGTGCAAAGTCCACTGAATGATAGTGTACTCACCCCCTTGTGTCTGCTGTGATGCCCTCAAGCGCCCATCCAACTCAGGGTAGGCCACCGCCAGGATCCGGAACATCGGGGGGGCATGGTTCGACGGGCACCCCTCCCACGTTGGGAGGCCATCCCCAGCTGAGCCTCCACTGTCTTCTTGCTCCAGCGGCGAATGTCCTCCCATCTTTTACGGCAGTGGGTGCTCCGTTTGTGGTGGACCCCCAGGGTCCGGACGTCCTTGGCGATGGCACGCCAAATATCCTTCTTCTGGTGGGCGCTGACCTACATAACATGTACAGGGGAAGAAGAGAAGTCATTACCAACTGCATTGTCTAAGTGAGTGGCCTACATCCCTACCCTTGCCATGTGGCACATGCATTCACAGTCCTTCATGCACGCAGAACTGTGCCCCCTTCATTCTTACAACCAGCCCTCTCCACACAGGCATAGCCCATACAACATGCTCCCTGTGTACTTACCTGTTGGTCTGGAGTACCGTAGAGTAGCGTGTACTGGGGGAGGACCCCGTCAACAAGCTTCTCCAACTCCTCTGCAGTGAAGGCAGGAGCCCTTTCCCCAGACGCACGAGCCATTGTCTCTTCCAGACCGAGGTCACAGCAGCACTTGCAGTGTAGGTCCTCTCCTGTCGAAGATCAGGTATTGAGTGATTGAAGTGATAGAAAATGGCAGTCACGTCCACGGCGGTCACGTCCGCGGCTGTGCGTACCATCACCGTCGGCGTACATCATCATTGGCTCATGAGACCCATAGGGTCCAATGTTCACCAATGCAGCATTGCGCCGCGGTCTTCGACCGCCTACTGCGACGGTGTGCAACGCCAGCGCAGTTACCTCACATCCCATTGTCCCAGTTTAGAGGTCAGGCAGCTGCCATTTCAGGGGCCTACATTGGCCTAATTACCAACTGCGTCACACATGCCTAGGCCTTGTCTCACAACACAAGTACAGGCCACATTTTGTGTATGAATGGTGTTCTGTGTAGACTGTGGGTACATACCTCTGAGTTTTTTGACTCTGTGGTCGCTGTTGTCCTTCCTAGGCACCATCCGTTGGGACATTTGAGGAGATGGTGGAATCCTCCGGTGTACCGACCGCTGGTGGACCTGTCGACACTGGAGGAAAGAAGTTTGATCATCACCTACAGGTTTGACCGTGCCACAATCCAAGAACTGTGTACCCAGTTGGAGCCTGACCTGATGTCAGCAATCTGCCATCCCACAGGAATCCCCCCTGAAGTGCAGGTGCTATCAGTGCTCCATTTCCTGGCAAGTGGGTCATTTCAAACAACAGTGGCCATGGCATCAGGGATATCCCAGCCTATGTTTTCCAACGTGTTGTTCAGAGTGTTGTCTGCCTTTCTGAAACACATGCAGAGCTATATCGTTTTCCCTCAGGTGGAGAACTAGCCTACAGTGAAAGGTGACTTCTATGCCCTTGGACATATCCCCAACATCATAGGTGCCATTTGTGGGACACATGTAGCTCTGGTTCCCCCCCCCCAGGAGTGAACAGGTGTACAGGTACCGGAAGAGTTATCATTTGATGAATGTACAGATGGTATGTTTGGCAGACCAATACATCTCCCAGGTAAATGCCATGTTCCCTGGCTCAGTGCATGACGCCTACATCCTGCACAATAGCAGCATCCCTTATGTGATGGGTCAACTCCAGAGACTCCGGGTGTGGCTATTAGGGGACTCTGGTTACCCCAACCTGTCACGGCTACTGACCCCAATGAGGAATTCCAGGACCAGGGCAGAGGAATGCTACAATGAGGCCCATGGGTGGACTAGGAGGGTGATCGAACGCACCTTCCTCCTCCTGAAGGCCAGATTCAGGTGCCTCCATATGACAGGTGGTTCCCTATTCTACTCACCAAAGAAGGTGTGCCAGATCATCGTGGCCTGCTGTATGCTTCACAACTTGGCTTTGCGACAACAGGTGACCTTTCTGCAGGGGGATGGTCCAGATGGCGGTGTTGTGGCAGCTGTGGAGCCTGTGGACAGTGATGAGGAGGAAGCAGAGGAAGAAGACATTGACAACAGGGACTCAGTTATATAGCAATATTTCCAGTGACACACAGGTGAGAAAACATTCCTGCCTACTACAAGTACTTAGATTCCTCATGGACTTGAGATGTGTGACATAGGTGTGTTGACATTACATTTGAAAAAGCATTTTGTCACTGTCATTGCTAATACACATTATCGAAATCACAGACTGACTCCAGATTGTTTTGTGCTTCAAGGGTGTTTATTGAAATACTCACTATTGAAGGGGGTTGTAAAATGTTGAGGGGTGATGGTGGAAGAATGTCCATGGAAGAGTCCAGTCTATTAGTCTCACAGGTGCATTGCCCATATGAGCATAGGAAGTGGAGCTGGGGCAGTTCCAATATGGACAGGGTTACAAAGTGGGACAGTGGTTTGACAATCAGGTTGGTCTCATTTCTTGGCAGGGGTCTTGGCATCGTGCTCTGTCTTGTTCCTGGATCGCAGGGACCGCTTGCGGGGTGGTACTCCGTCTGCAGGGGATGGGGTGCTGGTGTGGTGGTGCTGTGGCGGTGCCTCCTCTCCACTAGCGCCGGCGGAGCTGGTGGGCAGTTCATCATCCAGGCTAGTGTCAGGGGCCCCTTGTAGTGCCACAGTGTCCCTCCTGGTGTTAAGTATTTCCTTCAGCACCCCTACGATGGTGCCCAGGGCGGAGCTGATGGTTCTAAGTTCCTCCCTGAAGCCCAAATACTGTTCCTACTGCAGCCGCTGGGTCTCCTGAAACTTGGCCAGGACCGTTGCCATCGTCTCCTGGGAGTGGTGGTATGCTCCCATGATGGAGGAGAGGGCCTCGTGGAGAGTGGGTTCCCTTGGCCTGTCCGCCCCCTGTCGTACGGCAGCCCTCCCAGTTCCTGGGTTCCTGAGCCTCCGTCCCCTGGACCGTGTGCCCACTACCACTGCCCCCAGGTCCCTGTTGTTGTTGGGGTGGTGGGTTACCCTGGGTTCCCTGTAGTGGTGGACACACAGCTGATTGACGTGTCCTGGGGACGGAGGTATGGGCCCGCTGGGTGGGTGCTGTGCTGGTGTTACCATAGGGTGGAAGGTCTGTGGTGGGCTGTGCCTGTATGAGGGGAACTGTCCCGAGGCCCACGATGGTCCGGGCTGGTCATCTGGATCCAGTTGGACAGAGCTGCTGTCATCACTGTGGGCCTCTGCTGTGGGTGGGGTGGAGATGTCTGTACCCTCCTGTCTGGTGACGTTCGGTAGTGGTCCTGCAGGGGTGTAAAAGAATGATTATTGCATGTGTGTGTGTCATGGTGTGCAATGGGTGGGTGACCGTGTACCCCAGTGCTAGCATTCCTGTGTGTGGGCTTGTGTGATGATGGTTGAGGGGGGTGTTATGGGTATGTGCAGTGGGCATGCTTTAGTGATGGGTGTCCATGCTTTGTTGTGTCATGCAGGGCTTGGTGTTGGGATGTGTGGTTATGTTATCAGTACATTTGTGAGGAGTTGGAGTGATAGGGGAGGGGCGAGGGTGGAGGTCTGTGATAGCATGTGGGTAGGGTGGGGGATATGATAGTTAAAGGTTTGACTTTCCAGAGTCCATTCCTTCACCGACTCCTGCGAGGCCGTCCGGATGCAGAATCGCCAAGACCTGCTCCTCCCATGTCGTTAGTTGTGGGGGAGGGGGTGGGGGTCCGCTGCCAGTCCGCTGTACCGCCAGGTGGTGTCTGGAGACCACGGAACACACCTTCCCCCGTAGGTCGTTCCACCTCTTCCTGATGTCATCCCTATTTCTTGGGTGCTGTCCCACTGCGTTGACCCTGTTGACTATTCTTTGCCATAGCTCCATCTTCCTAGCTATGGAGGTGTGCTGCACCTGTGCTCCAAATAGCTGTGGCTCTACCCGGACGATTTCCTCCACCATGACCCTGAGCTCCTCCTCCGAGAACCTGGGGTTTCTTTGCCATGCCATGGGGTGGTGTAGGTGATGTGTGGGGTGGTGTGTGTGGTGATAAGTGTGGTGATATGTAGTGGTGTGTGGTGTTTTGTGCTTGGAAGTTGTGTGGGTGATGGTGTTGAGTGCCTGTGGCTGCTAGTTTGTGGGTGGTGGTGTCTCTCTCTGGCTTTCTCTCTGTGATTTTTGGTAGTAGGGGTTTGTGGGTGATGTGGGTGTGTGTTTTATATTGTAATGGGTGTTTGGGAGTTGTGTGTGTATGTGTATCAGGTGTGTGTATTTCGAATTGTCCAATGTGGCGGTGTTTTGTAGAAGTGTGTGTATTTTGAGCGTGGCTGTGTGTACCGCCAATGTAATACCGCGGTTGAAAGACCGCTGCGTGGATTCGTGGGTCGTGATAGCATGGGCGTATTTCTGTTGGCGTGACGGTGGAGGTTTTGTTTTCGCCAGTTTATCACTGACCTTTGGTGTTGGGGACTTGTGTGGGTGTCTGGATTTTGTCGGATTTCGAGATGTGGGTCATAATAGCTGTGGCGGAATTCCGCGGCCGCGGCAGTGTGTTGGCGGTCTTCTGCACGGCGGTAAGCGGCTTTTACCGCCAGTGTTGTAATGACCCCCATTATGTTTTCAAATTTAATTTGGATAATTATGTTGTCAGGAATGATTTAATGTGATTTGATAATGGGAGGTATTTTTTGTTTTATATTTGATTACATCACAGTAAACTCAAAGAGCATTAAGTATATTCAAAGATGGCTGAAATGTTTTTTGAAATAATTTCGATCTTTGTTAGTCCGTTGTTTATGTTGCCGATGTAGTTGTGAGATAACGTTGATGGTGGTGGTATTTAAGTAGCAATGAAAGTGGGCACGGTATTAACCTGTGAACAAGATGCGGAGGCTCCAAAAAGCGTAAGGTTCAGTGATTTAATAAACACGCTGATGTTCAAGCGGTCTCAGCGCCTTGTGTGGTTAACGCAGTCAGGTGTCGCGTTTCCTGGCAGCGTGGTGTTTTTTAATTGAATAGGGCTTGCTACCCTGCCAAGACTTGCCGCACATAACAGGCCGGAACAAAGTGGCTTAACTTTGGGATATATATATATATATATGTATATATATTTCATTATTTTAAATAATTCAATTTAACACTATTTCCTACCAAGTTTTATTTTAGTTCCCTACCTCTATTATTTTCTATGAGAAAGTGTTGCAGTACCAGTGGCTGACCATGTGTGCTGCTGGACTTTTATTTAATTATTTTTCATTAGTAACATACACTCAGATTTTAAGAGTAAGCAAAAAGTATTAGAGTTACTCAAAAGTGTTTATTACTCAAAATTGAAAGTTACCTTTGTGACTCAGGCCCATTGAGTTCATCGGACTGAGAGACGACTCTTGTTTGGGTCTTCAATGCCTTAACAAGGCTCTGTGCTAAAAGCAGCAAAAACCATTGCAGTAATAGTTGAACTATGATGTTTCCTAATGTTATTGAAACCTACTGCTCAGTAGGGTGGCAATGGACCCAACCAGTTACAGAAACCTGTCTATGCAACCTCACACTGTCTCCTTTAAAAAACATCCTGGTCTTTGTGTAATGGTTCAGAAGCTGTGTATACAAACAAACACAATACATTACAGAATTGCAAACGTTTTTGAGGAAGTGTATTCTGATGATTTTATTCTCAACAAAGAGTGGAATATGAATGATACCACAACTGATTTGACCAAAATAACTCCACATTCAGACCCTCTCACCCTGGCACATTTTGGCTTCCTGGAAACAAATGCCTTTGAGAAAGCAGTTATGGAAATTCTCGAAAGCCTTTGTGACCTCCCAGGAGTCCTTTGACGATATCTACAAAGGAGAACATTTAGCAATAAGAGACCTTGTAAACAATAGTGAAGTGACTATGAAACCTGCCAACAACAGATGAGGTAATTATAAAATTGAACTCCAACATACCATTAAGATAAGCAGTACTTAAGTGAGCACTTTATCTGTTAGACCCGACTGAAAGTACAATATCTATTACAGCATTTTAGTATGGATAATAACATTACTAATTGCCTTATTCTGGTAAGCAAGACTAATACATCTGTCCAATGTTTGACTGATACGTGTATGATTGCGAGTGCTTGAAATGTTACAACACTCTCCACAAAGTTGGCACTATAGACTTAATGTGGGTGTCATCTTTTTGAAATCTAGAAGTGTGCCACTTTAAGGGGCATATTTACAAAGAAGTGGCACATCATAGATGATGCACCACTTTTCTTGTGCCACCCCCCCCCACCGGCACCTAACAACATCATGTTTGCGCCATATTTACAGTATGGCGCACCATGGTGGTGGTTAGCACAATAGCATCAACATTTTTGGCGCTATTGTGGCGCTTTGCCACACCAGCATCAAAATTTTGATGCTAGTGCAGGAAAGCACAGAGAGGCCCATTGAAGAAAATGGGTGCGTCATTTTAATGCCTGCTCTGAGTAAGCGTTATAAATGATGCAAAAAATGTTGCAGTGAAATCTTGTAAACTTTTTCAGGCCTCCCAGTACTGAAACACCCCTTTGCATACATTATGCCTGGCGCAAGGGGGCAAGGGGTTACAAAGTAGCTCAATGCAAGCATTTTGCCACTTTGTAAATATGGCACATCAAAAATGACTAACGCCGCATTAGTGTAAAAATAAATTACACAAATGTGGCGCAAGGAGGTGCAAAGGGATTGTAAATATGCGCCTAAGTATTGTAATACACTATTTTAACTTTACTCTGGAGTTAATATGGCTTAATCAGATGGTTTGTGTGTTGCTAGGTGGAGGTACATGATTCCTAGAAGCTCAATTCTAAGAGTGGACCAACGTTTGTGCTCAAAAGTTATTTTACCCAGAAAGGTGACAAGAGTAAAGCACAAAACATTTTCTATTATGTAGAGTGAAATCTCTGACAATGCATTCATGGTTGGAGTTTTGGGGCTACAATAGAACATCCACCCACACACATTACCACTAACCTATACCTATTAAAATGGCATGAAGTAGCCCAAATGAATGGCCATGCAAATTGCATTAAAATGTTTGTGAAAAAAAAGCAAAAGCATGTCATTCACACTTTTTTGGAATAACATAAACTACACAGTGATTGTAATGCACACACAGACAATATAAGTGGTGTAGTTGGTCAGAAATGACAACAGCCATACGCTGTGCAGCAAAACATTCTACAGAGTCACTATGACACTGGGACACTGGAAGAAATCCGATAGAGGTATAGGTTAGCTCTGACATAATCTTGATGCTCCTGGAAAAAAGTGTACCTTTCTTTGACCTACTACAGGTAGGATACATGTCATGCCAGCTCACATTACATTTCTTATGGTATTGTATTTACTGGCATCAGGATTTTTCTGAAGTAAGGGCCATATTTATTAAAAGTTCACGCAATGCAGGGCAGCAAGCAAAGTTGCTACTGTTGGTTGCATGAATGGGAGAGAGCTGAAGAGGACTATTTCTACTAAGATATGGTGCTGTTCAGCTCTTTACCTGTCCACTTGAGGTCGCTAAGTAGGAACACAGGCATCCTTGCTCCATGCTGCAAGGGTGCCTGTGTTACAGGGTTGATTGTTTTGTGCAAGGAGAGGCACCTTCCTGCATAAAAACAATCATGAAAGGCAATTTCCACTTACTATGGGTGATGCAGAATTCATATGCATCACACATAGAAAGAGTAAGTAATAAGGAGAAATACATAGATTTCTGCTTGTTGCACTTCTGTGTTCACACCCTGGTAGCTTGGCACAGACCAGTAACTTTTAACTTAGAGGCAATGGGGCGTTTGTAGCCCAGCTGCAAAGTTACCACATCCTAGTGTGGCTCAGCTGGGCGGAACATAAATCTGACATTTATCCTGCTGCAGAAGGGGTGATTGTGGGAAAAGGAACCCTCGACTGAGCTCCTAACTCCAGGGGGCATGGATGGAGACGTTTTGACCCTGAACTGGAGCAGCGAGCTCAGCATTCTGATGCATGACAGGAGAAAGCCTAGAGGTGGGCTGCATGGCCTGCATTGATGCCTGGGGCTGCATGGCCTGCATTGATGCCCGGGGCTGCAGCAGCCAGGAGCCGTGTGGCTGCTGTTCAGTAGGTGGCAGCGAACTTGGACTCCTAACTGAAGGGGACCAGGTAGGACTTATGTAGCCCAGACTTGGGCTGGTGCCTGCACGCCAGGTCGGCTGGCTGTTGGTGCCTTTGCTTGATTGGAGGAGGCACTGGAGGCGTAGGAGCTTAACTGAGGTCTGTGCATGGCCCCCTGCCTACTTGGAGAGCAGCTGCTGGTGTGGGCCACAGCACCTGAGGGAGACTCTGGTGCAGCCGAGATTGATGCTACCACCTAACTAGTCTGAGAGC
The DNA here is from genome assembly GCF_031143425.1 of Pleurodeles waltl. Classification (NCBI taxonomy): domain Eukaryota; kingdom Metazoa; phylum Chordata; class Amphibia; order Caudata; family Salamandridae; genus Pleurodeles; species Pleurodeles waltl. Next base: position 648,184,119 of record NC_090447.1, read on the forward strand.
TAAAATAAACCAAATGAGGAATTAAAGATGTCTGGCCATAGAATTGGGCTGTGGGGATGGCAGGGCACCGCCATAGCTGCCTGGAGCCTAGTGACCCCCAACAAATGACCTGTGAGTAAAGTAAGATCAGAACGAGAAGCCATGCGGATATGTGTGCCCTTGGGCAGCCTCACTCTTAGAAATGGGGTCTTTGGTTGACAGTCAGGTTACCCCCTGTTCAAGCAAGGACCCTCACTCTAGTCAGGGTAAAAGAGAATCACCCTCAGCTAACCCCTCCTTACCCCCTTGGTGGCTTGACAGAGCAGTAGGCTTAAATTCAGAGCGCTAGGTGTAAAGTATTTGTACCAACCCATACAGTCATTTAATGAAAACACCACAAAATGACACAATACCAGTTTAGAACAATAGGAAATATTTATCTAAACAAAGCAAGACCAAAACGACAAAAATCCAACATACACAAGTCAAGTTATGAATTTTTAAAGATTAAACTCAAAAATAGCGCTTAGAAACACAAAATGCTTCGGAGAGGTGTTAACACGGCATCGTAACGGAGTTGTTCCCAACAATCCGACACTAGCGGTGCCGGACACAGAGTCATGTAGACCCCCTGGTACAGTACCTTTGGTGAAGAGTGAAAAAAGCTGATGCGCGAAGTCGGGGATTGCGGCATCTGTTTAAAATGTTGGATCCACGCACTTCGAGCGGCGTCGGTCACGAAGTGGTGCAGTGACTTCCACGGATTCGCGTACTTTGGCGGGGCTGCAGCGATGTCAGGTTGTCACGTTCCAGCGAAGATCACAGAGTCGGGTGCAGACGGCTTCACCGGATTCAGCAGCGGTGTCGGTCCGAAGTCGATTTCCTTGGATTTTCACCAGATTTCCTTTCAAGGTCACAGGAACTGGATAGGCACCACTTGTTATAGCAAGAGTCTCTCCAGAGACTCCAGGTGCTGGCGGAGAGAAGTCTTTGCTGTCCCTAAGACTGGAGGCAAGCTCTAAATCAAGCCGTTGGAGATTTCTTCACAAGATGGAAGGCACACAAATTCCAGTCTTTGCCCTCTTACTCTGGCAGAAGCAGCAACTGCAGGATAGAACCACAAAGCACAGTCACAGGCAGGGCAGCTCTTCTTCCTCAGCTCTTAAGCTCCTCTCCAGGCAGAGGTTCCTCTTGTTTCCAGAAGTGTTCTTAAGTCTGTGGTTTTGGGTGCCCTTCTTATACCCAAATTCTAGGCCTACTTCAAAGTAAAGTCTCTTTTGAATGTGAAATTCTGCCTTGCCCAGGCCAGGCTCCAGACACTCACAAGGGGGGTGGAGACTGCATTGTGTGAGGACAGACACAGACCTTTCAGGTGTAAGTGACCACTCCTCCCCTTCCTCCTAGCACAGATGGCTCATCAGGAAATGCAGACTACACCCAAGCTCCCTTTGTGTCACTGTCTAGTGTGAGGTGAAAGCAGCCCAACTGTTACACTGACCCAGACAGGGAATCCACAAACAGGCAGAGTCACAGAATGGTGTAAGTAAGAAAATGCTCACTTTCTAAAAGTGGCATTTTCAAACACCCAATCTTAAAATCAACTTTACTAAAAGATGTATTTTTAGATTGTGAGCTCAGAGACCCCAAACTCCACATGTCCATCCGCTCCCAAAGGGAATCTACACTTTAATCAGATTTAAAGGTAGTCCCCATGTTAACCTATGAGAGGGACAGGCCTTGCGACAGTGAAAAACAAATTTAGCAATATTTCACTGTCAGGACATATAAAACACATTACTATATGTCCTACCTTAACCATACACTGCACTCTGCCCTTGAGGCTACCTAGGGCCTACCTTAGGGGTGTCTTACATGTAAAATAAAAGGGATGGTTTAGGCCTGGCAAGTGGGGACACTTGCCAAGTCGAATTTACAGTTAAAAACTGCACACACAGACACTGCAGTGGCAGGTCTGAGACATGATTCCAGAGCTTCTTATGTGGGTGGCACAACCAGTGCTGCAGGCCCACTAGTAGCATTTGATTTACAGGCCCTGGCACCTCCAGTGCACTTTACTAGGGACTTAATAGTAAATCAAATATGCCAATCATGGATAAACCAATCAACAATACAATTTAAACAGAGAGCATATGCACTTTAGCACTGGTTAGCAGTGGTAAAGTGCTCAGAGTTCAAAAGCTAACAGCAACAGGTCAGAAAAATAGGAGGCAGGAGGCATAAATATTTTGGAGGACCCTGTATAAGCAAAAAAAGTCTAACACTCACTGAGGCAGCTCACAGGTTTTCATAGCATTTGGGTGAACTGAGGGCCCCTCAAATCAGGACTTCCCACTGGTACGAGAGCTCAAAAGCTCTCCTTGTTTATGCATTGAGTAGTCCATGAAGCACTTCTCCCTGGAGAGTGGATCCTAACTGCCTAGAATTAAGCAAGTGAGGGGATGACTTGAATTGCTTTCAAGACAGGGCCACTCACCTGAAAAGCAGGATGTCTGCAGGGGCTATGGTATGCCCCCGACCTCCTGGAACACCTCTCGGCACTTCCTGGTGGACACAGAAACCCCGGCAGGGGTCCCAAAAGGAAAGGGGGATTGGAAGAGAAAGAGATAAAACAATGCCACTTCTTGCCGGTTCAGTCAGGCACCCTGTATCTTCGGGGGCAGGTCGTTGCTGAGTGCACTCAACTTCCCTGAAACTGAATCTCTCTTTCTCATATGGGCACGGGAGCAGTAGAAGAACACCAGGATGCTCCAGCACTTTTCTTGGATAATAATAACTGTTGACACAATTACTAACACTGCATTACCAAAACCCCAAACTGAGTACCATAACAATAAGTACTGCGACACTAGGGTTGGCTTCACAGAGATTCACTGTTGCACACTACAATTAGAACTATGGTTGCACTTATCATGCACAAGAAAGACAAACAAGGGCATTAATTGTATCATGTTTAACTTTCCTGCATGCATAGGGTTAAACTAAAACGAATAAAAACAATCCAAGAAATACAATTGTCCACTCTGGGTTTAAACAGTTAGGGTGGCACAGTTTGATTTGGTTTCACTGTGTGTGTGAAAAACCCTTTGTTAGGAAATGCCTCCTTGGCATGGTTACCCCCTGACTTTTTGCCTTTGCTGATGCCAAGTTATGATTTGAAAGTGTGCTGATGCCTGCTAACCAGGCCACAGCACCAGTGTTCTTTCCCTAACATGTACCTTTGTTTCCACAATTGGCACACCCTGGCATCCAGGTAAGTCCCTTGGAACTGGTACCCCTGGTACCAAGGGCCCTGATGCCAGGGAAGGTCTCTAAGGGCTGCAGCATGTCTTATGCCACCCTGGAGACCCCTCACTAAGCACAGACACACTGCTTGCCAGCTTGTGTGTGCTGGTGGGGATAAAATGACTAAGTCGACATGGCACTCCCCTCAGGGTGCCATGCCAACCTCACACTGCCTACAGGTATAGATAAGTCACCCCTCTAGCAGGCCTTACAGCCCTAAGGCAGGGTGCACCATACCATAGGTGAGGGCATAAGTGCATGAGCACTATGCCCCTACAGTGTCTAAGCAAAACCTTAGACATTGTAAGTGCAGGGTAGCCATAAGAGTATATGGTCTGGGAGTCTGTCATACACGAATTCCACAGCACCATAATGGCTACACTGAAAACTGTGAAGTTTGGTATCAAACTTCTCAGCACAATAAATGCACACTGATGCCAGTGTACATTTTATTGTGAAATACACCCCAGAGGGCATCTTAGAGATGCCCCCTGAAACCATATCCGACTACCAGTGTGGGCTGACTAGTTTTAGCAGCCTGCCACACACCAGACATGTTGCTGGCCACATGGGGAGAGTGCCTTTGTCACTCTGTGGCTAGTAACAAAGCCTGTACTGGGTGGAGGTGCCTCTCACCTCCCCCTGCAAGAACTGTAACACCTGGTGGGGAGCCTCAAAGGCTCACCCCCTTTGTTACAGCACCCCAGGGCACTCCAGCTAGTGGAGTTGCCCACCCCCTCCGGCCACGGCCCCACATTTGGCGGCAAGGCCGGAGGAGATAATGAGAAAAACAAGGAGGAGTCACTGGCCAGTCAGGACAGCCCCTAAGGTGTCCTGAGCTGAGGTGACTCTGACTTTTAGAAATCCTCCATCTTGCAGATGGAGGATTCCCCCATTAGGGATAGGGATGTGCCCCCCTCCCCTCAGGGAGGAGGCACAAAGAGGGTGTAGCCACCCTCAGGGCACGTAGCCATTGGCTACTAACCCTCCAGACCTAAACACACCCCTAAATTGAGTATTTAGGGGCTCCCAGAACACAGCAAGATAGATTCCTGCAACCTAAGACGAAGAAGGACTTCTGAGCTGAAAAACCTGCAGAGAAGACGTAGACACCAACTGCTTTGGCCCCAGCTCTACCAGCCTGTCTCCCCACTTCAAAAGACCTGCTCCAGCGACGCATTCCACAGGGTACAGCAACCTCTGAAGCCTCAGAGGACTACCCTGCATCTAAAAGGACCAAGAACTCCCGAGGACAGCAACTCTGTTCCACAAAGACTGCAACTTTGCAACAAAGAAGCAACTTTTGAAAACAACATGTTTCCCGCCGGAAGCGTGATACTTGGCACTCTGCACCCGACGCCCCCGGCTCGACTTGTGGAGAACCAAGACTACAGGGAGGACTCCCTGGCGACTGCGAGCCTGTGAGTAGCCAGAGTTGACCCCCTGAGCCCCCACAGCGACGCCTGCAGATAGAATCCAGAGGCTCCCTCTGACCGCGACTGCCTGCTTCAAAGACCCGACTCCTGGTAAGGACACTGCACCCGCAGCCCCCAGGACCTGAAGGATCCTACCTCCAGTGCAGGAGTGGCCCTCTCCCTTGCCCAGGTGGTGGCTACCCCGAGGAGCCCCCCCTTGCCTGCCTGCATCGCTGAAGAGACCCCTTGGTCTCCCATTGAATCCTATTGAGAACCCGACGCCTGTTTGCACACTGCACCCGGCCGCCCCTGTGCCATTGAGGGTGTACTTTCTGTGCTGACTTGTTTCCTCCCCCAGTGCCCTACAACCCCCCCCCCCAGTCTGCCCTCCGAAGACGCGGGTACTTACCTGCTGGCAGACTGGAACCGGGGCACCCCCTTCTCCATTGAAGCCTATGTGTTTTGGGCACCACTTTGACCTCTGCACCTGACCGGCCCTGAGCTGCTGGTGTGGTAACTTTGGGGTTGCTCTGAACCCCCAACGGTGGGCTACCTTGGACCCAACCTTGAACCCTGTAGGTGGTTTACTTACCTGAAAATCTAACAAACACTTACCTCCCCCAGGAACTGTTGAAAATTGCACTGTGTCTAGCTTTAAAATAGCTTATTGCCATTTGTGTGAAAACTGTATATGCTATTTTGCTAATTCAAAGTTCCTAAAGTTACTAAGTGAAATACCTTTCATTTAAAGTATTGTTTGTAAATCTTGAACCTGTGGTTCTTAAAATAAACTAAGAAAATATATTTTCCGATAAAATCAATCAATCAATCAATCAAGAAATTTGTATAGCGCGCTACTCACCCGGAGGGTCTCAAGGCGCTGGGGGAGCGGGGACCGCTACTGCTCGAACAGCCAGGTCTTGAGTTGCTTCCTGAAGGAGAGGTGGTCTTGGGTCAGGCGGAGGTGGATGGGGAGGGAGTTCCAAGTCTTGGCTGCCAGGTAGGAAAAGGATCTTCCTCCCATGGTGGCTTTTCTAATGCGTGGCACGGCGGCGAGGACGTGGCTGGTCGATCGTAGCTGGCGGGTGGGAGTGTAGAAGGTCAGGCGGTTGTTGAGGTACCTGGGGCCCAGGTCGTGGAGGGCCTTGTGTGCGTGGGTGAGGAGACGGAACGTGATTCTCTTGCTGACGGGGAGCCAGTGCAAGTCTCTCAGGTGTCCGGAGATGTGGCTGTGACGGGGGATGTCAAGGATGAGGCGTGCGGAGGCGTTCTGGATGCGTTGGAGTCTTTTCTGTAATTTGGCCGTGGTTCCGGTGTAGAGGGTGTTACCGTAGTCCAGTCGGCTGGTGACGAGTGCCTGGGTGACCGTCTTCCTGGTTTCGGTGGGGATCTATCGGTAGATCTTTCGGAGCATGCGTAGGATGTTGAAGCATGATGATGACACAGCGTTGACTTGTCTGGTCAACGAGAGGGAGGAGTCCAGGATGAAGCCCAGGTTGCATGCGTGGTCCGTTGGTTTGGTGCCCTGCCCAGGGCAGGGGGCCACCAGGAGTCGTCCCAGGCAGAGGGTGATGATCCAAGGATGAGGACTTCCGTCTTGTCTGAGTTCAGTTTCAGGCGGCTGTTCATCATCCACTCGGCTACGTCTTTCATCCCTTCGTGCAGGTTGGTTCTTGCGGTGGCTGGGTCGTTGGTGAGGGAGAGGATCAGCTGGGTGTCGTCGGCGTAGGAGATGATGTTGAGGTTGGGTTGGCGTGCGATGGCTGCGAGGGGGCTCATGTAGACGTTGAAGAGGGTGGGGCTGAGTGATGATCCTTGTGGTATGCCGCAGCTGACTTCGGTGGCCTCGGATCTGAATGGGGGGAGGCGGACTCTCTGGGTTCTTCCGGCGAGGAACGAGATGATCCACTCTAGTGCCTTCTCTTGGATTCCGATGTTGCTGAGGCGCTGCACTGGGGTGCGGTGGCAGACAGTGTCGAACGCTGCGGAGAGGTCCAGGAGGATTAGGGCCGCTGTCTCCCCGTTGTCGAGCAGGGCTCGGATGTCGTCGGTAGCTGCGATGAGTGCGGTCTCGGTGCTGTGGTTGGCTCGGAAGCCGGACTGCGAGTGGTCGAGGGATCCATTAGTCTCGAGGAAGGCGGCTAGCTGTCTGTTGACGGTCTTTTCGATGACTTTGACAGGAAACGGGAGGAGCGAGATGGGGCGGTAGTTCTTGAGGTCGGTGGGGTCTGCTGATGGTTTCTTCAGGAGGGCGCTGAGTTTGGCATGCTTCCAGCTCTCCGGGAAGGTGGCGGTGTTGAAGGAGCAGTTGATGATGTCCCGGAGATGGGGTGCGATGACTGAGTCAGCTTTGTTGAAGACGTGGTGGGGGCATGGGTCGGTTGGAGAACCGGAATGGATGGTGTTCATCATCTGGATTGTGTCTTCGGTGCTGACCGGGGTCCAGGCGCGGAGGGCGGTGTTGGGGGGCGTCGGTTTGGTGGTTGGGTGCGTGGTCTGTGCGCCGAAGCTGTTGTGTATGTCGGCGATCTTGCGGTGAAAGAACGAGGCGAGTGAGTCGCAGAGGTCTTGTGAGGGAGTGATGACTTGTTTCCGGCGCTGGGGTTGGAGAGCTCTTTGACGATGCTGAAGTGTTCCTTGCTGTTGTGTGCGTTGTTGTCTAGTCGTTCTTTGAATGCTGTCTTCTTGGTGGTGTGGATCAGCTGGTGGTGTTTGCGGGAGGCGTGCTTGAGGGCGGTCATGTTGTCTGTGGTTGGGTTTTTTCGCCAGGCTTTCTCAAGGGTGCAGCAGTTCTTCTTGGAGTTCTTGAGGTCGTTGTTGAACCAGGAGGCTTTCTTGCTGTTGGGCCTGGTGGGATGGGTTTTCAGAGGTGCGAGGTTGTCCGCGCAGTTGGTGATCCACTGTGTGAGGTTGTTGGCTGCTTGGTTGGGGTCCGCTGAGCTGGCGGGAGGGTTCTGGCTCAGTGATGTGGAGAGCTGGTCGGTGGTGATCTTGTTCCAGCTCCTGCGGGGAGCCTGTTGTGGGTGGTGGTGAGTCGTGGTTCTTCTGAAGCTGAAGTGGACGCAACTGTGGTCTGTCCAGTGGAGTCCGGTGGAGTGGCTGAAGGAGATGTACTTGCTGGAGGAGAAGCCTTGGTCAAGCGTGTGTCCGGCGTAGTGGGTGGGGGTGTTCACCAGTTGCTTGAGTCCGAGGTTGGCGAGGTTGTCCAGCAGGGTGGTGGTGTTGTTGTCGTTGTTGTTCTCCAGGTGGAAGTTGAGGTCCCCTAGGAGGATGTAGTCAGCGGAGGTGAGGGCGTGTGGGCTGATGAAGTCTGCGATGTCTTCGCTGAATTGTGTGCGGGGTCCTGGGGGTCTGTAGATGAGGGTGCCTCTGAGTGTGGTCTTGGGGTCAGTGTGTATCTGGAAGTGGAGATGTTCGGCGGCTGTGAGGGTGTCGTCGGAGTTGGTCGTGATGCGGATGGTGTTCTTGTGGACGATGGCGATGCATCCTCCTGTCTGGTTGACGCGGTCCCTCCGGGTGATCTTGTATCCGTCCGGGATGGCGATGGCGATGTCGGGCGCTGAGGCGGCGTTCATCCAGGTTTCTGTGAGGAAGGCGACGTCTGGAGATGTGGTGTCGAGCAGGTTCCAGAGTTCCACGGCGTGTCTGTGGATAGAGCGGGTGTTGAGCATGATGCACTTCAGGTGGTTGCTGCTGGTGCTTGGCTTGGCGGGTGCGGTCCGTGTCTGAATGCAGGAGAACTTGCAGGATTGGCAGGTGAAGGGCCCGTGGGTGCGTCTAGGGGTGGCTCTGCAGCAGCCGGGGATCCAGCAGGTGTTGATTGCGATCAGAGTGGCGGCGTTGTAGGTCTTGCGGGTGGGCTGGCCTCTGCGGGGGCCAGGGGGACTGGCGCTGGGCGTGGGCCAGGCGCGGACGGGCGCAGACGGGCTTGCCTTAGGCGCGCCAGCGGCGCGGCCGCTGCGCGGGCTCCATATGAGTGGGAGAGGGAGGGAGGAGCAGCTGGGAGGTGGGAGCGGGGCAGCCAATGGGGTGCGAGGGGGGCAGAGCTACGGGACACGGCGGCGGGAAACGGGCAGCAAGGGGGAGACGCGGTGCGCAGGGAAACAGAGATTTAGGAACACAAGTTGGGCAGAAAAAGGTGAGGGGAGCAGTACAAGGCAGCAAAAGGACACAGGAATAAAGCAGCGGTCAGCGGTCTCACAGGGGCTGCGTGGCGGTGAGGGGAGCGACCTGCCTGGTAAACAGGGTCAGAGGTCGCTCTCTCTACCGCTGCGCGGCCTCCATATGAGTGGGAGACGGAGGGAGGGGCAGCTGGGAGGTGGGAGCGGGGCGGCCAATGGGGTGCGAGGGGGGCGGAGCTACAGGACGCGGCGACGGGAAACGGGCGGCAAGGGGGAGACGTGGTGCACAGGGAAATAGAGATTTAGGACCACAAGCTGGGCAGAAAAAGGTGAGGGGAGCAGTACAAGGCAGCAAAAGGATACAGGAATAAAGCAGCGGTCAGCGGTCTCACAGTGGCTACGTGGCGGTGAGGGGAGCGACCTGCCTGGTAAACAGGGTCAGAGGTCGCTCTCTCTATCGCTGCGCGGCCTCCATATGAGTGGGAGAGGGAGGGAGGAGCAGCTGGGAGGTGGGAGCGGGGCGGCCAATGGGGTGCAAGGGGGGGGCGGAGCTACGGGACGCGGCGGCGGGAAAACGGCAGCAAGGGGGAGACGCGGTGCGCAGGGAAACAGAGATTTAGGACCACAAGCTGGGCAGAAAAAGGTGAGGGGAGCAGTACAAGGCAGCAAAAGGACACAGGAATAAAGCAGCGGTCAGCGGTCTCACAGGGACTGCGTGGCGGTGAGGGGAGCGACCTGTCTGGTAAACAGGGTCAGAGGTCGCTCTCTCTACCGCTGCGCGGCCTCCATATGAGTGGGAGAGGGAGGGAGGAGGAGCTGGGAGGTGGGAGCTGGGCGGCCAATGGGGTGCGAGGGGGGCGGAGCTACGGGACGCGGGGCGGGAAACGGGCGGCAAGGGGGAGAAGCGGTGCACAGGGAAACAGAGATTTAGGACCACAAGCTGGGCAGAAAAAGGTGAGGGGAGCAGTACAAGGCAGCAAAAGTACACAGGACTAAAGCAGCGGTCAGCGGTCTCACAGGGGCTGCGTGGCGGTGAGGGGAGCGACCTGCCTGGTAAACAGGGTCAGAGGTCGCTCTCTCTACCGCTGCGCGGCCTCCATATGAGTGGGAGAGGGAGGGAGGAGCAGCTGGGAGGTGGGAGCGGGGCGGCCAATGGGGTGCGAGGGGGGCAGAGCTACGGGACGCGGCGGCGGGAAGCGGGCAGCAAGGGGGAGACGCGGTGCGCAGGGAAACAGAGATTTAGGACCACAAGCTGGGCAGAAAAAGGTGAGGGGAGCAGTACAAGGCAGCAAAAGGACACAGGAATAAAGCAGCGGTCAGCAGTCTCACAGGGGCTGCGTGGCAGTGAGGGGAGCGACCTGCCTGGTAAACAGGCAATAAAAACCTATTGGCCTGGAATTATCTTTGAGTGTGTGTTCCCCATTTATTGCCTGTGTGTGTACAACAAATGCTTAACACTACCCTCTGATAAGCCTACTGCTCAACCACACTACCACAAAATAGAGCATTAGAATTATCTCTTTTTGACACTACCTTACCTCTAAGGGGAACCCTTGGACTCTGTGCATGCTATTTCTTACTTTGAAATAGTACATACAGAGCCAACTTCCTACATTGGTGGATCAGCGGTGGGGTACAAGACTTTGCATTTGCTGGACTACTCAGCCAATACCTGATCACACAACTAAATTCCAAAAATTATCATTAGAAACTGATTTTTGAAATTTGAGCTATTTTTCTAAATTTTTTAAAGTCCTGCTAGGGCCTTGTGTTAGTCCCTGTTAGCATTTCTTTTAGAGATTAAAAGTTTTGTAAAAGTTTGAATTAAGTTCTAGAGATAGTTTTAGATTCTTAAAAAGTATTCCAACTTTTAGAAACATAGGGGGTCATTACAACATTGGCGGTAAAAGGCGCTTACAGCCGTGCACAAGGCCGCCAAAACACAGCCGCGGCCGCGGAATTCCACCACAGCTATTATGACCCACATCTCCGAATCCCCCGAAATTCAGACACCCACACAAGACCGCCACACCAAAGGTCAGTGATAAACTGGCAAAAACAAAACCTCCACCGTCACGCCAACAGAAACACGCCCATGCTATCACGACCCACAAATCCACCGCGGTATACCATTGGCCGTACACACCGCCGCGCTCAAAATACACACACATCTCCAAAACACCGCCACATTGGAAAATTCGAAAGACACACACCTGATACACATACACACACCACTCCCACACACCCATTGCAATATAAAACACACACCCATATCACCCACAAACCCCTACGACCAAAAATCAGAGACGAAGGCGACAGAGAGAGCACAGCAATAGACAACCCCACCACACAAAGGCATACCACACCATCACCCACACAACATTACACGCACAATACACCACACACCACTACACATCACCACACACATCAACACTTACATCACCCCACACATCACCCACAGCACCTCATGTCACGCCAAAGACACGCTAGGTTTTCTGAGGAGGAGCTCAGGGTCATGGTGGAGGAAATCCTACGGGTAGAGCCACAGCTATTTGGCTCACAGGTGCAGCACACATCCATAGCCTGGAAGATGGAGCTATGGCAAAGAATCGTGGACAGGGTCAACGCTGTGGGACAGCATCCAAGAAATCGGGAGGACATCAGGAAGAGGTGGAACGACCTACGGGGGAAAGTGCGTTCTGTGGTCTCCAGGCACAACATCGCGGTACAGCGGACTGGCGGTGGACTCCCACCTCCTCCCCCACAACTAACAACATGGGAGGAGCAAGTCTTGACCATCATGCATCCAGAGGGCGTCGGAGGAGTCGGTGGAGGAATGGACACTGGTAAGTTAAATCTCAACTATTATACCCCCCACCCTACCTGCATGCCATCACACACCCCCACCCTCACCCCCTCCCCTATCACTCCAACTCCTCACTAATGTACTCATAACATAAACCACACATCCCAACACCAAGCCATGCATGACACAACTAAGCATGGTCACCCATCACTAAAGCATGCTCACTGCACATACCCATAACAATCCCCTAACCATCATGACAGAAGCCCCCACATAGGAATGCTTGCACTTGGGTACACGGTCACCCACCCATTGCACACCATGACACACACACATGCAATAATCATGCCCTTATATCCCTGCAGGACCACTACGGAACGTCACCACACCGGAGGGTCCAGACAACTCCACTCCACCCACAGAAGAGGCCCACAGTGACGACAGCAGCTCTGCCCTACTGGATCCTGATGACCAGCCCGGACCATCGGGGGCCTCGGGACAGTCGGTTCCCCTCATACAGGCACAGCCCAACACTGACCTTCCACCCTCTGGTAACACCAGCACAGCACCCACCCAGCGGGCCCATACCTCCGTACCCAGGACACGTCAATCAGCAGTGTGTCCACCACTACAGGGAACCCAGGATAACCCACCACACCAACAACAACAGGGACCTGGGGGCAGTGGCAGTGGGCACACGGTCCAGGGGACGGAGGCACAGGAACACAGGGGAACTGGGAGGTCTGCTGTGCGACAGGGGGCGGACAGGCCAAGGGAACCCACTCTCCACGAGGCCCTCTCCTCCATCATGGGAGCATACCACCACTCCCAGGAGACGATGGCGACGGTCCTGGCCAAGTTTCAGGAGACCCAGTGCCTGCAGGATGAACTGTATATGGGGTTCAGGGAGGAGCTCAGAACCATCAGCCCCGCCCTGGGCACCATCGTAGGGGTGCTGAAGGACATACAAAAGACCATGACGGACACCGTGGCACTCCAAGGGGCCCCTGACACTAGCATGGACGATGAACTGCCCACCACCTCTGCCGGTGCTAGTGGACAGGACGCCCCGCCACAGGACCACCACACCAGCACCCCACCCCCTGCAGACGGTCAACCACCACGCAAGCGGTCCCTGAGATCCAGGAACAGAACAGAGCAAGATTGCAAGACCCCTGCCAGGAAATGAGACCACCCTGATTGTCCTCCCCCTGTCTCACTTTGTTACCCTGTCCCGATTGGAACTGCCCTAGCTCCACTTCCTATGCCCATATGGGCAATGCACCTGTGAGACTAATAGACTGGACTCTGCCATGGACATTCCTCCACCGTCCCCCATCACCATATCTTACCCCCCTCCATTTTTTAGCACTGCAATAAACACCCTTGAACCACAAAACAATCTGGAGTCAGTCTGTGATTTGGTAAATATGTATAATCAATGACAGTGTCAACATGCTTTCCATTTTTATAGCCAACATACCTATGTCACACATCACAAGTCCTTGAAGGATGCAAGCAGATGACACACGTTGCTAACCACACCTGTGAAAGCGTAATGGAAAGGTACAACTCAGTGATCAAATACTGCTATGAAATGACAGACAGGATAGAGGTAGAAGTGTGAAAGTGAATGTAATGGTAAAAAGAAAACTGTTCTCACCTGTGTGTCACTGCAAATATTGCTGCATGACTGACTCCCTGTTGTCTATGTCTTCTTCCTCAGCGTCCTCCTCATCACTGTCCACAGGCTCCACAGCCTCCACAGCTGCCACAACACCGCCATCTGGACCATCCTCCTGCAGAAAAGGCACCTGGCGTCGCAAAGCAAGATTGTGAAGCATCGAGCAGGCGATGATGATCTGGCACACCTTCCTTGGTGAGTAGAATAGGGAACCACCTGTCATATGGAGGCACCTGAACCTGGCCTTCAGGAGGCCGAAGGTGCGTTCGATCACCCTCCTAGTCCTCCCATGGGCCTCATTGTAGCGTTCCTCTGCCCTGGTCCTGGGATTCCTCACTGTGGTCAATAGCCAGGACAGGTTGGGGTAACCAGAGTCCCCCAATAGCCTCACCCGGTGCCTCTGGAGTTGACCCATCTTATAAGGATGCTGCTATTGTGCAGGATGTAGGCGTCATGCACTGAGCCAGGGAACATAGCATTTACCTGTGGGATGTACTGGTCTGCCAAACATACCATCTGTACATTCATCGAATGATAACTCTTCCGGTTCCTGTACACCTGTTCACTCCTGTGGGGGGGGGGCCAGAGCTACATGGGTTCCATCAATAGCACCTATGATGTTGGGGATATGTCCAAGGGCATAAAAGTCACCTTTCACTGTTGGCAAATCCTGCACCTGAGGGAAAACGATGTAGCTCCTTACGTGTTTCAGCAGGGCAGACAACACTCTGGACAACACGTTGGAAAACATAGGCTGGGACATCCCTGATGCCATGGCCACTGTTGTCTGAAACGATCCACTTGCAAGGAAATGGAGTACTGACAGCACCTGCACTTGAGGGGGGATTCCTGTTGGATGGCGGATTGGTGACATCAGTACTGGCTCCAACTGGGTACACAGTTCCTGGATTGTTGCACGGTCAAACCTGTAGGTGATGAGTAAATGTCTCTCCTCCATTGTCAACAGGTCCACCAGCGGTCGGTACACCGGAGGATTCCGCCATCTTCTCAAATGTCCAAGCTGACGGTGCTTAGGAAGGACAACAGCGACCACAGAGACAACAAAATCCCAGGTATGTACCCACAGATACACAGAACACAACACCAAAGACAAAAATCATCCTGTATGTGTGTCGACTGTAGGCCTAGGTATGTGTGATGCAGTTGCAAATTAAGCCATGTGGGCCCCTGAAATGGCGGCTGCCTGATCTCTAAACTGGGACAGTGGGATGTGAGGTAACTGCGCTGGCATTGTACACCGTCACGGTAAGCGGACGAAGACCTCGGCACAAAGCTGAATTGGTTAACATTGGACCCAATGGGTCCAAGGAGCCAATGATGAAGTGCGCCGGCGGTGATGATACGCACCGCCGCAGACGTGACCGCCATTTTCTATCTGTTCAATCACTTGATACCTGATCTTCGACAGGAGAGGACCTACACTGCAAGTGCTGCTGTGACCCCGGTCTGGAAGAGACAATGGCCCTCATTCTGACCTTGGCGGTCGGCGGAGAGGCGGCGGTCGGACCGCGAACAGACCGGCGGTCCAAAAAATGGCATTCTGACCGCGGCGGTCACCGCCGCGATCGACCGCCACTTCCCCACTCCGACCGCCACGGCGGTCATGACCGACGGGCTGGAGTTTGCGCACTCCGGCCCGGCGGTCGCCCCAAGACCGCCACCCGTATCATGACCCTGCTTACCGCCGCGGTTTCTGGCAGTCGGGAACCGCCATGCGAACCATGGCGGTAGGCACTATTGGGGCCTGGGAATTCCTTCCCTGGCACTGATAAGGGTCCCCCCCCACCCCCCACTGCCCCCCCGAGTCCTCCCCCCACCCCCTCCACCCCCCTGCCACCCCCCAGAGGTGGTACGAACCCCCTCCCCACCCCCACCCCGAAATGCACATACACGCACCCCGACATGCACGCACCCCAACATGCACATCTGCACACCCCCATGCATGCACACATCACACAACACCCCCCCACCCCCTCCCCTCACGGACGATCAACTTACCTTGTGCGTTGGTCCTCCGGGAGGCGACAGGAGCCATAGGGACGTGACCGCCGACAGCACACCGCCAACAGAAGACCGCCACACAGAAATGTGGGTCGTAATTCTGGGGGTGGTGTTCTGCTGGCGTGGCGGTGGAGGTTGACCAGTCTCCACTTTCCCGCCGACCGCCAGTCTGGCTGCCGGCGGTTTCCCGGCGGAACGCTCCCAGCGGTCGGAATGCGCACAGCGGCATACCGCCGCGGTCGGCGGTCTTCACCGCGGCGGTAACTCGGCGGTCTTGCGAAAAGACCGCTGAGGTCAGAATGAGGGCCAATGGCTGCTGCGTCTGGGGAAAGGGCCCCTGCCTTCACTGCTCAGGAGTTGGAGAAGCTCGTGGACGGTGTCCTCCACCAGTACACGCTACTCTACGGTCCTCCAGACCAACAGGTAAGTACACAGGGAGCACGTTGTATGGGCTATGCCTGGGTGGAGAGTGCTGGTTGTAAGAGGGAAGGGGGCAGAGTGCAGTGAACATGAAGGACTGTGAATGCATGTGCCACATGGCAAGGGCAGGGATAGGGGCCACTCACTTCGACGGTGCTCTTGCTAATGACTTCTTTTCTTCACATATGCATGTCATGTAGGTCAGCGCCCACCAGAAGAAGGACATTTGGCGTGCCATCGCCAAGGACGTCCGGACCCTGGGGGTCCACCAGAGACGGGGCACCCACTGCCGTAAAAGATGGGAGGACATTCGCCTCTGGAGCAAGAAGACGGCGGAGGCTCAGCAGGGGATGGCCTCCCAACGTGGGAGGGGTGCCCGTCGCACCATGACCCCCCTGATGTTCCAGATCCTGGCGGTGGCCTACCCCGAGTTGGATGGGCGCTTGAGGGCATCACAGCAGACACAAGGGGGTGAGTACACAATCATTCTGGGGTCTAGGTGTGGGAGGAGGGCTGTGGGATTCCCTAGGCCAGGGCGACTTCTATAGGCAAGGCCCCTCCGTAAAGCAGGCCATGTGGCACTCCACCCCACCACAGTAGAGTGCCAAGTACAGGTATACATGCCCCTGTGGCATCCATGTATGCAGATGTCCACCATAGCCATGTAGGCCAGATCCCAGGAATTGCATCTGTAGAGGCCAGGAGCACGGCATAGTGCAGGGGGCTGCTGTGTCTGTATTGTCCGCCAACGGTAGCGGTATGCCATGCACTCAACCTTCTTTCTTCTGTCGTCCCCCCCATTTTTCTGCTCTCCATGTTCTTTTGTGCATCAGCATCATCAGGCGGAGGTACAGTGGCACCGGAGCACGAGGGAGCTGCATCCCACATGGTCATGGAGGGCCACACCACAGACTCAGAATGCACCTGTGGGACGGAGGGCGAGGGGAGCTTCACGTCGGGCACCAGATCACCAAACAGCGACACGGACTCATCCGCTGATGGGAGCTCCCTTGTGGTGGCGGCACCATCTGTGCCCCACACTTCTACAGGTACAGCCGCCACCTCCCCTACCAGCACCGCCCTCCCAGCAGCCCCTCAGCATTCGCCCCGTGCCCGCTCACCCAGGAGGGTGGGCATCACCTTCGCCCCATGCACCTCAGGCCCTGCCCCAGTCACCCCTGCTGCCCTCAGTGAGGAGGCCATTGACCTCCTCAGGTCACTCACTGTTGGGCAGTCTACCATTGTGAATGCCATCCAGGGTGTAGAAAGGGAGTTGCAACAAACCAATGCATTCCTGGAGGGCATTCATTCTGGTCAGGCTGCCCTTCATCGAACCTTTCAAACTCTGGCCTCAGCACTGATGGCAGCCATTATCCCTGTGTCTAGCCTCCCCCCTCCAACTTCCTCCACCCAGACCCAGTCCCCTGTACCCCAGCCTATCCCAAGCACACCAACAGACAAGCATGCACACACCTCAACACACAAAAGTAGCTCAAGCAAACATAGGCACCACACATCCCACAGGCAATCACACAAGCATCACACACATACAGACACAGCAACATCCACTGCCTCCACTGTGTCCCCCTCCTCATCGTCTCCCTCCTCGCTCCCAGTGTCGTCTACACTCTCACCTGCATGCACTACATCTACAGGCACTAGGACTCGCACCAGAACACCCAGCACCACACCCCGCTCACCTGCACTCACCATCCCCACTCCCATTTACACGTCCCCTGTGTCCTCTCCCAGTGTGTCTGTGACGCCCCCTCCCAAAGTACACAAACGCGGGCACCCATACACCCGACATCCATCCACCTCACGACAGCCTCCAGTACCTGCACCTGCACCCAAAACACCGAAAGTGACACCTCCTACAACCACCTCCTCTTCCTCCACTCCCAGACCCCCTCCAGCTACCCATCCCAGTGTGCGTCATAAACTCTCCCTCTTTGCCCACATCCCCACCCCTCCAGTTCATCAGTCCCGTAGTAGCACCTCAGCCAAAAAGACTCCAGTACCAGTGGTGCGTGTTCAAGGTGTGTGGAGTGCACCGGCCACCAGGGCAGGCAGTGTGACACGGAGCCAAAGCACTGCCAGTCCACCCCCTGTAAAGCACCCAAAGTTGGAAAGTGGCCGACGGGACAGGGTGAAGACTCCTGCCGGCAAAACTGGTCACAAGAGTCCCAGGGGGATTGCAGAGTCAGCTGTGACTCCTCCAAAGGTGGTGAAGGGCCAGAGTAAGTCTGCACAGTCTGGTGGGAGCAGCACGGCGGAGAAGGGCGCCATCGTCCCCGGCGGCCGGGACGCCACTGCCAGCACCGTCGTCACTGGTCAGGAGCCCACCGCCAGAGTCATTGCCCAGGAGGGTACGAGTAACGTCACTGGTCAGGAGACCACCGCCAGAGTCATTGCCCAGGAGGGCACGAGTATAGTCACTGGTCAGGAGACCACCTCCAGAGTCAGTGCCCAGGAGGGCACGAGTATCGTCACTGGTCAGGAGACCACCGCCAGAGTCATTGCCCAGGAGGGCACGAGTATCGTCACTGGTCAGGAGACCACCGCCAGAGTCAGTGCCCAGGAGGGCCCCGGCTGCCACAGCCCCGCTGGAAAATGAGGGACCGTCATGCCACACACCAATGCACAGATCAGAGACCGCCATGGCAAAGCACCGCTGAACAAGGGAATCACCGCCATGGTGAAGACCGCTGAACAGGGCACAGCACCGCTGAACAGGGCAGAGAACCGCTGAACAGATCAGAGACCGCCATGGCAAAGCACCGCTGAACAAGGGAATCACCGCCATGGTGAAGACTGCTGAACAGGGCACAGCACCGCTGAACAGGGCAGAGAACCGCTGAACAGATCAGAGACCGCCATGGCAAAGCACCGCTGAACAAGGAAACACCGTCACATCAAGCATCGTTATCCCATGTACAGCTGGGACTGTGACGGTACAGGAACCGTCACGTGGAGCTAAATGCAGTGTGGGCACAATTCCCCCTCCAGAACCGTTGGAGACTGTTATCCACTTGAGAGACTGTGGCTTTGCACTCCCCAGGATGTAACAGTGGGCAAACCAACCACTGTAGAGACTTGAGAGACTGTGGCTTTGTACTCCCCAGGATGGTACAGTGGGCAAACCACCCACTGTAGAGACTTGAGAGACTGTGGCTTTGCACTCCCCAGGATGGTACAGTGGGCAAACCAACCACTGTAGAGACTTGAGAGACTGTGGCTTTGCACTCCCCAGGAAGTAACAGTGGGCAAACCAACCACTGTAGAGACTTGAGAGACTGTGGCTTTGCACTCCCCAGGATGGTACAGTGGGCAAACCACCCACTGTAGAGACTTGAGAGACTGTGGCTTTGCACTCCCCAGTATGGTACAGTGGGCAAACCAACCACTGTAGAGACTTGAGAGACTGTGGCTTTGCACTGCCCAGGATGGTACAGTGGGCAAACCAACCACTGTAGAGACTTGAGAGACTGTGGCTTTGCACTCCCCAGGATACATCAATGGGCATGGAGCCCCGTCGTGGATCTGGCCTGGTGCTGTAATCCGGCTGAGGTGCCCCCCCCTTCCCTTCCCCCTGAGGTGCCTGTTGTATTTCTATCTGATGCCCCAGCAGTGTTCTCTCCATTTGTGGACAGGTATCGTGTGTGGACCTCTCCCATGCATTTTTGGCCCAGTGGTGCACGGACATTGATATGTGCATACCTGCACTGCTTCTCGTAATGTATATACTTTTGAATGTGTATATACATATCTGTATATATTTGGTAACTGTATTTTGATACATTACAATTTTTCGAATGATTTCCTTTGGTCTTTGCATTCTTCCGGGGGGGTTGTGGGTTGTTACTGTGATGTTTTGACATGCATAGCTGTGTGTGTTATAATGTGCGAGGGTGGCGGTGGGTGTTTTGCGTGTGTGTGTCCCTGACTTTTGCCTCCCCCCTCCCCTATGTCGTAGGTGCAGTACTCACCGTTGTCTTCGGCGCCGCCGTTGCTGGTGTTCATAAATGAGCAGGAAGACAAGGGCAGGTAGGTTTTGTAATTCTGGCTCCATGGTGGCCTCCTTCCTCGTGGGATGTGCAGAAGTTGAGCGTTTTCCCATTGAAATGGCTGTTTCCGCCGTGTTTTTATCCACGGTGAATCCGCCCGGAAAAGGTGGCGGATTGGCGGGTTGTGATACTGTGGGCGGTACATTGTCTTCCGCCTGTCTGTTGGCGGTGACCGCCGCGCTGCTTGTCTGTACCGCCGTGGCGGTCGGAGTGTTAAAGTGGCTGTCTATGTTGGCGGTTTCCTCCACGGTCATAATTCCCTTATTTTGTCCGCCGGCCTGTTTGCGGTATTACCGCACCTTTAACACCGTCCGCCAGGGTTGTAATGACCCCCATAATGTCTAATGCAGAAGAGAGTGTGATGGAACTCAACGTCACCCCTTACCTGCATCTTAGGATGTCAGAGTTAAGGTCTCTCTGCAAAACCAAAAAGATTAAAACTGGTTCAAACCCTACCAAAGTACAGCTCCAGGAGCTTTTGGCAGAGTTTGCTAAGAACAACCCCTCTGAGGATACCTTCCCAGAGGAGGAAGCTGGTGAAGTGGAGGATTTCCCACCCCCACTCCTAGTTAGGGAGAACAGGGTCCCTCAAACCCAGTCTCCACAAGTGATAGTCAGAGATGCTGCTTCTCTCACAGGAGAGTCCAGCAACTCTGGAAGCATTGAGGGCAGCCTCAATGAAGATGACCTCCTGTTAGCCAGGATGGTCAAAAGATTGGCTTTAGAGAGACAGCTCCTAGCCATAGAAAGGGAAAGACAAGAGATGGGTTTTGGTCCCTTCAATGGTGGCAGCAACATAAATAGGGTCAGAGATTCTCCTGACATGTTGATAATATCAAAAGGGATTGTAACTAAATATGAAGATGGTGATGACATCACCAAATGGTTCACAGCTTTTGAGAGGGCTTGTGCAACCAGAAAAGTAAACAGATCTCACTGGGGTGCTCTCCTTTGGGAAATGTTCACTGGAAAGTGTAGGGATAGACTCCTCACACTCTCTGGAAAAGATGCAGAATCCTATTACCTCATGAAGGCTACCCTGATTGAGGGCTTTGGATTCTCCACTGAGGAGAATAGAATTAGGTTCCGGGGGGCTCAAAAATCCTCGAGCCAGACCTGGGTTGATTTTGTTGACTACTCGGTAAAAACACTGGATGGTTGGATACAAGGCAGTGGTGTAAATGATTATGATCGGCTGTACAATTTATTTGTGAAAGAACACCTGTTAAGTAATCGTTTCAATGATAAACTGCATCAGCATCTGGTAGACCGAGGACCGATTTCTCCCCAAGAATTGGGAAAGAAGGTGGACAATTGGGTCAAGACTAGGGTGACCAAGACTTCCACAGGGGGTGACCAAAAGAAAGGCGTCACAAAGACTCTCCAGGGAAGAGTGTTGAGACATCAAAGGGAAAAAGTAAAGAATCTTCTATAGGGCCCCAAAAACCTGCTCAGGAGGGAGGGTCCAGAGCCTCTTCACAATCCAATAATGGGTACTAGGGTAAAAACTTTGATCCCAAAAAGGCCTGGTGTCGTAGCTGTAATCAGCAAGGACACCAAACTGGAGACAAGGCCTGTCCCAAGAAAAGTTCCACTTCTAACTCTACTCCAGCTCACACTGGAGTGGCCAGTCTCCAAGTGGGATCAACAGTGTGCCCAGAGCAAATCAGGGTTCACACTGAAGCTACATTAGTCTCGGAGGGTGGGGTGGATTTAGCCGCACTGGCTGCCTGGCCCCCTAATATGCAAAAATACAGGCAGCAGCTCTTAATTATTGGGAAAAGTGTAGAAGGCCTGAGGGATACAGGTGCCAGTGTCACCATGGTGACAGAGAAACTGGTTTCCCCTGGTCAATACCTGGCTGGACAAACTTATCCAGTCACCACCGCTGACAATCAGACTAAAGTACATCCCATGGCTATGATAACTTTAGAGTGGGGAGGGGTCAATGGCCTGAAACAGGTAGTGGTCTCCTCAAATATCCCTGTAGACTGTTTGCTTGGAAATGACCTGGAGTCCTCAGCATGGGCTGAGGTAGAACTCAAAACCCATGCAGCCATGCTGGGCATCCCTGAACTGGTGTGTGTCAAGACAAGGGCACAGTGCAAGGCTCAGGGTGAAAAAGTGGTGTTGGAGCCTGGAAAAAGGGCCCAACCCTCCAAGAGAAAAGGAAAGAAGACTGGGGAACCAGCTTCAACACAAGAAAAAGAGAACCTCTCTTCCCAGGAAGAAGTTCTGCCCTCTGAGGGAACTGAGCCCATGGAGTTAGAACCTTATCAGGTTGAGCTCCTAGGCCCAGGGGGGCCCTCAAGGGAGCAGTTGTGTAAGGGGCAAGAAGCCTGTCCCTCTCTTGAAGGCCTTAGGCAGCAAGCTGCTGAAGAGTCCAAAGGAAAAATAACAGGAACACATAGGGGGTTATTCTAACTTTGGAGGAGTGTTAATTCGTCCCAAAAGTGACGGTAAAGTGACGGATATACCACCAGCCGTATTACGAGTTCCATAGGATGTAATGGACTCGTAATACGGCTGGTGGTAAATCCGTCACTTTTCCGTCACTTTTGGGACGGATTAACACCTCCTCCAAAGTTAGAATAACCCCCATAGAGTCTATTGGGAAGATGGACTCCTTTACACTGAGGCAAGAGATCCCAAACCTGGTGCCACTAGGAGAGTGGTAGTGCCTGAGTAGTTTAGGGGTTCATTCTAACCTTAGCTCATGATATTCCTCTTGCTGGGCATTTGGGACAGACCAAGACGTGGGAGAGATTAGTCAACCACTTCTATTGGCCCAACATGTCCCAAAAGGTCAAGGAGTTTTGTGTCTCCTGTGCCACCTGTCAAGCCAGTGGTAAGACAGGTGGACACCCAAAGGCCCCCCTCATTCCACTTCCAGTGGTGGGGGTCCCCTTTGAAAGAGTGGGTGTGGAGATAGTGGGTCCACTTGAACCTCCCACAGCCTCAGGGAACCAATACATACTAGTAGTAGTGGATCATGCTACTAGATACCCTGAAGCAATTCCCCTTAGGTCGACTACTGCCCCTGCAGTAGCCAAAGCACTCATTGGTATTTTTACCAGAGTGGGATTTCCTAAGGAGGTGGTGTCTGGCAGAGGTACCAACTTCATGTCAGCATACCTGAAGCATATGTGGAATGAGTGTGGGGTGACTTACAAATTCACCACACCATACCATCCACAAACCAATGGTCTTGTAGAAAGATTTAACAAGACATTGAAAGGCATGATCATGGGGCTCCCTGAAAAACTCAAAAGGAGATGGGATCTCCTCTTGCCATGTCTGCTTTTCGCCTACAGAGAGGTGCCTCAGAAGGGAGTAGGGTTTTCCCCCTTTGAAATTCTGTTTGGCCTTCCTGTAAGGAGACCACTAGCTCTTGTAAAAGAAGGCTGGGAGAGACCTCTTCATGAGCCTAAACAAGATATAGGGGGTCATTCTGATCCCGGCGGGCGGCGGGAGCCGCCCGCCTGGAGGGAACCGCTGAATGACCGCACCGCAGTCAAAAGACCGCGGCGGCCATTCTGGCTTTCCCGCTGGGCCGGCGGGCGACCGCCAGAAGGCCGCCCGCCGGCCCAGCGGGAAACCCCCCTCAACAATGAAGCCGGCTCCGAATGGAGCCGGCGGAGTTGTAGGGGTGCGACGGGTGCAGTGGCACCCATCACGATTTTCAGTGTCTGCAAAGCAGACACTGAAAATCATTATGGGGCCCTGTTAGGGGGCCCCTGCACTGCCCATGCCAGTGGCATGGGCAGTGCAGGGGCCCCCAGGGGCCCCATGACACCCGTTCCCGCCATCCTGTTCCTGGCGGTAAAAACCGCCAGGAACAGGATGGCGGGAAGGGGGTCGGAATCCCCATTGCGGCGCTGCAAGCAGCGCCGCCATGGAGGATTCCCTGGGCCAGGGGTAAACCGGCGGGAAACCGCCGGTTCCCCTTTTCTGACCGCGGCTTTACCGCCGCGGTCAGAATGGCCCAAGAAGCACCGCCAGCCTGTTGGCGGTGCTTCCTCTGCCCTCTGCCCTGGCGGTTTCAAACCGCCAGGGTCAGAATGAGGGCCATAGTGGACTATGTACTAGGCCTACGTTCAAGGATGGCAGAGTACATGGAAAAGGCAAGCAAAAACCTTGAGGCCAGCCAACAACTCCAGAAGATGTGGTATGACCAAAAGGCTGCTATGGTTGAGTTTCAGCCAGGGCAGAAAGTCTAGGTTCTGGAGCCTGTGGATCC
Organism: Pleurodeles waltl; assembly: GCF_031143425.1. Classification (NCBI taxonomy): domain Eukaryota; kingdom Metazoa; phylum Chordata; class Amphibia; order Caudata; family Salamandridae; genus Pleurodeles; species Pleurodeles waltl. Next base: position 648,208,176 of record NC_090447.1, read on the forward strand.
CAGGGCACTTCAGGACAGATGGAGTGGCCCTTACCCAGTGCTAGAAAGGAAGAGTCAGGTCACCTACCTGGTAGACCTAGGCACTAGCAGGACCCCCAAAAGGGTGACCCATATGAACCGCCTAAAACTCTTCCATGACAGGGCTGATGTGAATCTGTTGATGGTAACAGATGAGGACCAGGAAGCTGAGAGTGAACCTCTCCCTGATCTCCTCTCCACAGACCCTAAAGATGGCTCAGTTGATGGAGTGATTTACTCAGACACCCTCTCTGGCCAACAGCAATCTAACTGTAGGAAGGTCCTGCAACAGTTTGCTGAGCTCTTTTCCCTAACTTCTGGTCAGACACATCTGTGTACCCATGATGTGGACACAGGAGACAGCATGCCTGTCAAAAACACAATTTTCAGACAGTCTGACCAAGTTAAGGAAAGCATCAAGGTGGAAGTCCACAAGATGCTGGAATTGGGAGTCATTGAGCACTCTGACAGCCCCTGGGCTAGCCCAGTGGTCTTAGTCCCCAAACCTCACACCAAAGATGGAAAGAGAGGGATGAGGTTTTGTGTGGACTACAGAGGACTTAATTCTGTCACCAAGACAGATGCCCATCCCATTCCAAGGGCAGACGAACTGATAGACAAACTAGGTGCTGCCAAATACTTAAGTGCCTTTGACTTGACAGCAGGGTACTGGCAAATCAAAATGGCACCAGGAGCAAAAGAAAAGACAGCATTCTCCACACCTGATGGGCATTATCAGTTTACTGTTATTCCCTTTGGTTTAAAGAATGCCCCTACCACCTTCCAAAGGTTGGTGAATCAAGTCCTTGCTGGCTTGGAGTCCTTTAGTGCAGCTTATCTTGACGATATTGCTGTCTTTAGCTCCAACTGGCAGGATCACCTGGTCCACCTGAAGAAGGTTTTGAAGGCCCTGCAATCTGCAGGCCTCTCTATCAAGGCATCCAAATGCCAGATAGGGCAGGGAACTGTGGTTTACTTGGGACACCTTGTACATGGAGGCCAAGTTCAGCCACTCCAGCCCAAGATCCAGACTATTCTGGACTGGGCAGCTCCAAAAACCCAGACTCAAGTCAGGGCATTCCTTGGCTTGACTGGGTACTACAGGAGGTTTGTGAAGGGATATGGATCTATAGTGACACCCCTCACAGAACTTACCTCCAAGAAAATGCCCAAGAAGGTAAACTGGACTGTAGAATGCCAACAGGCCTTTGACACTCTGAAACAAGCTATGTGCACAGCACCAGTTCTCAAAGCTCCAGATTACTCCAAGTAGTTTATTGTGCAGACTGATGCCTCTGAACATGGGATAGGGGCAGGTTTGTCCCAAACAAATAATGATGGCCTTGACCAGCCTGTTGCTTTCATTAGCAGGAGGTTACTCCCCAGGGAGCAGCGTTGGAGTGCCATTGAGAGGGAGGCCTTTGCTGTAGTTTGGTCACTGAAGAAGCTGAGACCATACCTCTTTGATACTCAGTTTGTAGTTCAAACTGACCACAGACCTCTCAGATGGCTAATGCAAATGAAAGGTGAAAATCCAAAACTGTTGAGGTGGTCCATCTCCCTACAGGGAATGGACTGTATAGTGGAACACAGACCTGGGACTGCCCATGCCAATGCAGATGGCCTTTCCAGGTTCTTCCACTTAGAAAATGAAGACTATCTTGGGAAAGGTTAGTCTCATCCTCTTTCGTTTGGGGGGGGGGGGATTGTGTAAGGAAATGCCTCCTTGGCATGGTTACCCCCTGACTTTTTGCCTTTGCTGATACCAAGTTATGATTTGAAAGTGTGCTGAGGCCTGCTAACCAGGCCCCAGCACCAGTGTTATTTCCCTAACCTGTACCTTTGTTTCCACAATTGGCACACCCTGGCATCCAAGTAAGTCCCTTGTAACTGGTACCCCTGGTACCAAGGGCCCTGATGCCAGGGAAGGTCTCTAAAGGCTGCAGCATGTCTTATGCCACCCTGGAGACCCCTCACTCAGCACAGACACACTGCTTGCCAGCTTGTGTGTGCTGGTGGGTATAAAATGACTAAGTTGACATGGCACTCCCCTCAGGGTGCTATGCCAACCTCACACTGCCTACAGGTATAGATAAGTCACCCCTCTAGCAGGCCTTACAGCCCTAAGGGAGGGTGCACTATACCATAGGTGAGGGCATAAGTGCATGAGCACTATGCCCCTACAGTGTCTAAGCAAAACCTTAGACATTGTAAGTGCAGGGTAGCCATAAGAGTATATGGTCTGGGAGTCTGTCATACACGAACTCCACAGCACCATAATGGCTACACTGAAAACTGTGAAGTTTGGTATCAAACTTCTCAGCACAATAAATGCACACTGATGCCAGTGTACATTTTATTGTGAAATACACCCCAGAGGGCATCTTAGAGATGCCCCCTAAAACCATATCCGACTACCAGTGTGGGCTGACTAGTTTTAGCAGCCGGCCACACACCAGACATGTTGCTGGCCACATGGGGAGAGTGCCTTTGTCACTCTGTGGCTAGTAACAAAGCCTGTACTGGGTGGAGGTGCCTCTCACCTCCCCCTGCAAGAACTGTAACACCTGGCGGTGAGCCTCAAAGGCTCACACCCTTTGTTACAGCACCCCAGGGCACTCCAGCTAGTGGAGATGCCCGCCCCCTCCGGCCACGGCCCCACTTTTGGCGGCAAGGAGATAATGAGAAAAACAAGGAGGAGTCACTGGCCAGTCAGGACCGCCCCTACGGTGTCCTGAGCTGAGGTGACTCTGACTTTTAGAAATCCTCCATCTTGCAGATGGAGGATTCCCCCAATAGGGATAGGGATGTGCCCCCTCCCCTCAGGGAGGAGTCACAAACAGGGTGTAGCCACCCTCAGGGCTAGTAGCCATTGGCTACTAACCCCCAGACCTAAACACACCCCTAAATTGAGTATTTAGGGGCTCCCAGAACACAGCCAGATAGATTCCTGCAACCTAAGATGAAGGAGGACTGCTGAGCTGACAAACCTGCAGAGAAGACGTAGACACCAACTGCTTTGGCCCCAGCTCTACCGGCCTGTCTCCCCACTTCAAAAGACCTGCTCCAGCAACGCGTTCCACAGGGTACAGCAACCTCTGAAGCCTCAGAGGACTACCCTGCACCTAAAAGGACCAAGAACTCCTGAGGACAGCGGCTCTGTTCCACAAAGACTGCAACTTTGCAACAAAGAAGCAACTTTTGAAAACAACACGTTTCCTGCCGGAAGAGTGAGACTTGGCACTCTGCACCCGACGCCCCCGGCTCGACTTGTGGAGAACCAAGACTACAGGGAGGACTCCCCGGCGACTGCGAGCCCGTGAGTAGCCAGAGTTGACACCCCTGAGCCCCCACAGCGACGCCTGCAGAGGGAATCCAGAGGCTCCCCCTGACCGCGACTGCCTGCTTCAAAAACTAGATGCCTGGTAAGGACACTGCACCCGCAGCCCCAGGACCTGAAGGATCCGACCTCCAGTGCAGGAGCGACCCCCAGGTGGCCCTCTCCCTTGCCCAGGTGGTGGCTACCCCGAGGAGCCCCCCACTTGCCTGCCTGCATCGCTGAAGAGACCCCTTGGTCTCCCATTGAATCCTATTGCGAACCCGACGCCTGTTTGCACACTGCACCCGGCCGCCCTGTGCCGTTGAGGGTGTACTTTCTGTGCTGACTTGTGTCTCCCCTGGTGCCCTACAAAACCCCCCTGGTCTGCCCTCCTGTTGAAGTAAGCCTCAGCAAGGCCTACTAGTGCAAGGGGTTCACCCATCTCTGCACAAAGTCCTCAGACCATGTAGGAAGAAGTTGGCACAGAAACTGAAATAAAAGACAAAGTTTATTAAACCTCATGAGGTGGTACTACAGTTCAAACAGCACCCTTCGGTAATGTTTGAAGTAGCACACTGAACTGCGAGAGCATGGTCCTTTTATACCCACGCAGGGGCTAAAAGGAGGTGGTACAATTATAGAAGTAAGACTTGCATACATGTAAGGTCATGTGGAAATGCACAGTCGACAGGTAGGAGGGGCTAACAGTTTTCAAGGACTAACAGCTGCAGACCTTACTGGGCATGTGCGAAAGTGGGAGATGCTAAATATAACTTGTCACTAGGCAGATTTTCAAGAGTAGTTAACAGAAAGGTAGGACAGAGCACATGGTGAGCACATGGCCGCATGTGGCAGAGAAAATGGCTGCCATGAATACAAAATGGATTCCGCGAAATGTTCACAATAGTTACTAAATACAAGATGTCTTCTGCTAATGCTTAATCTAATCGCTGCTAAACTACAACACTCTGAAGACGCGGGTACTTACCTGCTGGAAGACTGGAACCAGGGCACCCCCTTCTCCATTGAAGCCTAAGCGTTTTGGGCACCACTTTGACCTCTGCACGTGACCGGCCCTGAGATGCTGGTGTGGTAACTTTGGGGTTGCTCTGAACCCCCAACGGTGGGCTACCTTGGACCCAACTTTGAACCCTGTAGGTGGTTTACTTACCTGCAAATCTAACAAACACTTACATCCCCCAGGAACTGTTGAAAATTGCACTGTGTCTAGTTTTAAAATAGCTTATTGCCATTTGTGTGAAAACTGTATATGCTATTTTGCTAATTCAAAGTTCCTAAAGTTCCTAAGTGAAATACCTTTCATTTAAAGTATTGTTTGTAAATCTTGAACCTGTGGTTCTTAAAATAAACTAAGAAAATATATTTTTTCTATAAAAAAAAACCTATTGGCCTGGAATTGTCTTTGAGTGTGTGTTCCCCATTTATTGCCTGTGTGTGTACAACAAATGCTTAACACTACCCTCTGATAAGCCTACTGCTCGACCACACTACCAAAAAATAAAGCATTAGAATTATCTCTTTTTGCCACTATCTTACCTGTAAGGGGAACCCTTGGACTCTGTGCATGCTATTTCTTACTTTGAAATAGTACATACAGAGCCAACTTCCTACACCCTTCAAAAGCAAATTCCTCAAACCTGAAACACAGGCATGAATGACACAAATTTAAATCCAAGAGTTATGCTATTAGAGAAAGAAAAGTCACGTAAATGCTCTTTTAAAATTGCACTGTCACTTTTTGTAGTACTTGAGCTCAAGCAGATTTCCTGAAGCACATTTAGGCAGGTAACTACAATAATATTGTAGAATGTTCAGAAATGCATTTGTCTCTTCAAGATAAGCACTCTGCCAAAATGCGAGGTCTGAAATACACCAGCTGTTCTAGGAAAGCGCAACGCTGAAAGAACAAACTCCCTGGAGAATACTAGTCACTTAGCTGCAGTCTTTTCCGGAGTGCTGGAGGAATGCCTGGTGTCAGCTGGTACAGGAACGAAGAAAATAATTTCCTCAAAAGTCCTGAATACGGGGATGACAGCAGGGGCTGAACTGCCAAATCAGGTGCTGAGATCAGGAAGCAAAACAAAGCCAAGAAGGGAGGCATTCTTCACTCTGCTATTTATAGCCAATCAGGAAAGCAGTTGAGTTTCCACATGTGAATGACTCACCACACCCAATTAGAAGCACATGTCTACACCACACCCAACATGTCTACATCTGCTCACATTAGCAAACAAGCATTGGTAAAACAAGCATTGATAAAACCAATTTTGTAATACAGCACATTGGCCCTCATTCTGACCTTGGCGGGCGGCGGAGGCCGCCTGCCAAAGTCCCGCCGTCAGGTTACCGTTCCGCGGTCGAAAGACCGCGGCGGTAATTCTGACTTTCCCGCTGGGCTGGCGGGCGGTCGCCTTCCGACCGCCAGCCAGCCCAGCGGGAAAGAGGCTTCCACGATGAAGCTGGCTCGGAATCGAGCCGGCGGAGTGGAAGCTGTGCGACGGGTGCAGTTGCACCCGTCGCGTATTTCACTGTCTGAGCAGCAGACAGTGAAATACATGTAGGGGCCCTCTTACGGGGGCCCCTGCAATGCCCATGCCAGTGGCATGGGCACTGCAGGGGCCCCCAGGGGCCCCGTGACCCCCCCTACCGCCATCCGGATCTCGGCGGTCCGACCGCCGGGATCTGGATGGCGGTAGGGGGGGTCGGAATCACCGCGGCGGTGCAGCAAGCTGCGCCGCCGCGGAGGATTCAATGGGGCGGCGGTACACTGGCGGGACCCCGCCAGTGGTGCCGGTCCGACCGCGGCTTTACCGCCGCGGTCGGAATCCCCATTGGAGCACCGCCGGCCTGTCGGCGGTGCTCCCGCGGTCCTCCGCCCTGGCGGTCAAAGACCGCCAGGGTCAGAATGACCACCATTATGTTTACTTAGAAACATGAAGGTTGAACCAAAACAGAGTTATGATTTAACCATAATCCCTGGGGATGCTGACAGATAACGCAGGAGGCCCCTTGGAGATTCCTGACATCAGCGAGCTGTGTATAGGTAGTGCGGTACTATGTGGATCCTGAGTTATTCTGGTGAGGATTACTGGCCTGCTCCTGCCCCCCCACTGGAAGAAACAGGGCAAGGTGGGGCAGAAAAGTACAAGTGGTGCCTGCCCACCTGCTGAAACAGGAGAACAAGACTGACTACTGCTGCCTCATGACTTTGGATAGCAGTGTTGGTGCTGGTGATTTGCGTGTGTCCCAACAGACGGATCACCGAAGTGAAGGGGGCCCTCGGAGACAAAGGCAGGCTGCACGGAATTGATGCTGATACTGCACTTAAGGTCGCGTATTCACCGGAGTACATTGCCTACAAAAATGGGCAAACCTGATGGCCAACAGACTAAATGCACCTTGCATTATAGGAGACAAATGTGCAATATGGAACCTCCTACTGAGGAACCCCTGCAGGACCCAGATGGCGGAGCTGTACATACCCCAGAGCCTGGTATTAGAGCTATGTTTTTAGATCTCAATAAGAGTCTTACAGAAATTGACTATAAAATGGACCTCCTCGCAGACAGTTTTGGCCACCTAAAAGAAAAAGTGGATAAACAAGAACATCAAATAGAGCAACTTGAGCACTGAACCTCTGAAATGGAAGAATGGACAATCAAGTGACAAAGGAAAATTCCTGCATAAGGAAAAAGTACTGGAGGTGATGCAAAATAAAAATGAGGACCTGGAGGCATGCTCCTGAAGAAACAATCTACGTATACAGTAATGGTGGTGCCTGAGTCTTCAGAAATGGGAAGAATGGAAGACTATGTAGAGGAGACGCTATGGGCCCTCTTTGGTGAGGTTCTCTTTGCCATATTCTACGTGGAGTGTGCGCATCTCTTATTGGGACAGCGTCCCCGGGAACTCCACCTAGGCCCATAATAGTCTGCCTACTAAATTATAGGGATTGAGATGTGGTGCTCTGTCAGTCGAATGAGAGACACCTGTTGCGATACTAGGTAAATGAAATCTCAAGATATCCTGACTTCACTCTTACAGTACAAGCTGCTAGGAAGGAATTCCTGCTGGTGAAACAAACTCTTCAGCGCACAAATTTGAAGCACTCTCTTCTATACCCTGCCAAATTGAGAATCTTACATCAAGGGAAGACACACTACTTCACTGACCCGAAGACCATTGCAAAATTTGACTAGACCATTCCAATGAAGACCGGGGAAACTATGACGAGGACTGGCCAAGACAAAGGGGGCACACAGTGACAATGACTAAGTTGACTGCCCCGCGGTGCAGGATGGATGCTTGAACATGGCCAAGACACTATCGGGCTATGGGGGTAGTCCTCCCATGCCCTGGAGAGCAGAAATTGAGTGAACAATGTCTGATGTGTCCCATTCTCTCTTTCTGAGATCGATGACTGTAGGGACGGGGAGCAAGATGATGGATCATGCAGCATTCTCATCAGAAGGGAGGACGAAGTTATGTAGGTTTGCATCTGTCTCTGGCAAACTGCCCACCTGGCTCAAAGTAGCTGGGAGCCCACAGGACTTCTAGTGTGCCCCCACGTGATAAGTCCCTGACAATGTTTACTGCACTACTGTTATGGGTTACTGAATGGGAGGGATGCCCGAATTTGGATCGATTAGGGGGGCTAAAGTGTGAGGTAGGAGGATTGTTTTTGGATGCATGTTGTTTGAAGTAAGTTGTTTACCCTCTGGACTACCAATCCCTTTTCCTTTAACTCCTCAGTACCTAGAAAGTGTATGTATAACTCGGCGGCAGGCGATAAACTGCAAGAATGATAGGTGAAAGAACACTATGCAACGTGATCTCAATGGTAAATTCCCCTTAAGTCATGCACTCAGTTAGGATCCTCACTTGGAATGTGTGAGGTCCAAATGACCAGAGTAAAGCACGAAATGTTATGGCCTACTTGCAGCGCCACTCCATAGATGTTTGCTTCCTGCAGGAACTCCATCTCACAGAGAGTACACAGATCCGTTTGAGGGTGTGATGGGTGGGAAAAAAACATGGAGCTTACTATTCCAATTATGGACACGGGGTAGCCATACTCATTCATAAAGGTTAACAATGGCCACTTGACAGGCAATACGAGACCCACAGGCCCACAATGTGCTGTTCTCTGGCATCCTACATGCCTGCCCGCTTAACTTCGTTGCAGTGTACGGACCCAATGTTGATTAGCCCAGAGTTCTTCGCCACAGTGTGGCGAATGGATATCTCTTTAGGCCCTGGGGAGCTCCTGTGGTGATTTCAATGTAGTTCTGGATTCAAATGTGGATAGGGCAAGTGACATTAGATGCCCTCATCTGTGGGCATCTATTATCATTCAGTTAGGAATGATAATAGATGAGTTTGAGCTGGTAGATGTTTGGTGCTCCCAATACCCGGATGCTTCTGAGGGCACGTGTGTAAAACGGCGCACAACACGTGGTCCTTCATAGATTGTTGTTTAACATCGCAAGATGTAGACATGTGAACTGCATGTGTCGTTGACTTGCCCCTATATTGTCTGATCATGCCTGTCTTACTTGAACTGGTGGTGCCAGATAGCCCCACACACGCATTTGCCTGGAGACTCCCAACTGGGTATTTGGGCGACCAAGTGTTCAGAGATGAAATCAGGACTGCGATAGTAGAATACTTTCAGAAATGATAAACCTGAGATGACACGCGACACCATCTGGGAGGCATTTAAAGTGGTGATTCATGGTAACTGTATCGCTAAAACAAGCTAGGGTTCTCCGGGTGCTCTGGGGGGAACTGGCGGGGCTGGAAAAGAAGATGAGGGAATCAGAACATAGCTTTTTTTGGAGGGAAGTATCTAGCCACTAAACGTAACAAACTGGCAGAGTTTAAGGAGGCAGCACAGAGGGACGCACTCTATCGGAGCAAGGAGGCCCAAGCACGCAGGTATGGGGCGGGCGACAGGACTGGGAGAACCCTGACCCAGATGCTCAGGAAACCTTCAGCTAGTGTTTACATAGTGAAGTTGCATGATGAAAGCCATTGAGGGATTGAGGCGGTGCAGGATGAGATGATTGTCTGTTTCTCCGCCCTGTATCAGTCGAGCCAACAAACCCAACCACCTGCTCTGGTACAGTATTCACATTCTACTCAGCTGCTGTGGTTCAAAGACAGCCACAGAAGATACCTAGATGAACCCTTTACAGTTGAAGAAGTGGTCCATATCATTAATGCTATGCCAGCTAATTGGGCACCAGGGTTGGATGGGTCACAGTTGCTTTTTATAAGGAATATGTGCATCTTCTGGTGCGATACCTTCTTGTGATGTATGAGGAGTCTCTCTCCTTGGGGATATTGGCACCTTTATTAAGAGAGGTACTAATCGTAATCAAACCTGGCAAAGATCCCCAAAACTGTGACTCGTACCGTCTGTTATCGATGATAAATTTGGATAACAAAATAATAGCCAAGGTAATTGCCTCAAGACTGCTCCCACTACTGCCTACCATACTCCATATGGATCAATCAGGATTTGTGCCATGCAGATCCACATCGCATAATCTGCCAACCTTCTTCGTCCTCCTCCATGCCATCAAGCTATCCCTGAAGGCAGCGGCTGTATTTCTGAACACCACCAAGGCATTTGACTCCTTGCAGTGGCCATACCTGTTCGCTTTCCTGACGCGATCGGGTATGACAGCCCGATTTTTATGGTTAATCACGCTACACTTTTGTCAACCAATGGCCTGCATGGTTGTGAACAGGATGATCACAACCCCCTTTGAGGTGACAAGAGGAACAAGACAGAGGTGCCCCCTGTCCCTAATCCTGTTTCTGGTGGCCACATAACCACTTGTGTCTGGGCTGTGCCAGCATCACATGCAGCGTGGCCCCTTATTCACCCTCAGGAGAATTGCAGAATCTATGTACGCTGACAATGTGATGCTGTATGCTCGAGATTCTCTAGTAAATTTAGACCCTTTAATTAGGGAATTCACTAAATTCAGAGAACTCCCTGGAATCACCATGAACTGGGCAAAATCTGTTTTATTCCCTCTAACAGATGTGATGATAAATTCTCTCCTGAATGTTCAGTGGGGTGAGCAGAGGGCCCTGTGAAGTATCTCAGAATATGGCGTAGCAAAGATATAAATGACCTCTGGAAAAGTAACTATGGGGGGCTTATGGTGTGGTTAGATGATTATTTGGAAGCTGGAGGAGTGTTCTGCTGTCTTTAGCAGGACGGTTGGCCGTTGCCAAAATAGTGATTCTCACAAATTCTCATATTTGTTATAAATCTGCTACTACTCCTAAGGCTATATTTTAGGAAACAGATCAGGTTGCACCTGGTCTCGCTGCCATGGACTGGACAGCAACTTTGAGTTGCCTAGGTGGCCTTAATGCTTCCATTTGAACCTGGGGGGGTTGGGTTCACTGGATATGGACTTGTACTACTACAGTGCCCAAGTGAACTTTGCTCATTACTGGCTATACCTGATTCAGTTTTTGGCCCGTATGAGCCCTGAGCATGATCTGACTGCTCCATGCTCCCGACCAATGGCACTTTTCTAAACTCTCAAGAACCCTAGGGTGCAGATTGATACAGTGGCATGTACAGTGTGGGCATGGGAGAGCTTTGGCAGCAGGCTAAGCTAGAAGATATGTTTGCCCCATCAGTGCCACTTATTGGACACCCCTCGCTTCTTATCATGTTAGATGCTGGAACTTGCACTCACTTACGGAGTATGCAACTGAAGACGATGGGCTCTATTTGCCCAGATGCCACATTTATAACTCCACAGGCAGCGGTGCAGGATGCCGATAGTTTCCCTCTTTATGTTTTCACATGCTACCGACTTCCAGTGCCTATTAGGGCACTCCACCACTCTCGCAGAGGCTCTATCAGTCTTTGTGGTACTTTCGTCCATTCTCACCTCCCCCTCGTAGGCTGATCACAAGACTATATGCAGGGATGCAGGAAACTGCCCTGGTGCGGACCACTGTTGGGTGAGAGGCATGGGACGTAGACTTGCTGATCTCCTTTCAGATGACCAATGGTGCTATTGTTGTACTCAGTCCTATGCACCCTCTTCTAGCTACCAATTGCTTCTGGTTCACTTTTTTTGCACAGGTTATACCACACGTCAGAGCATTTGCACAGGGTAGGTTTAATTGCGGATTGGGGTATTTGAAACTTTGGCAGCAATCACAGAGACCATGCTGGAGTGTTCTCTGCTAATCACACTTTTGGGGTCTGTGAAAGAGGCCACCGCCAGGGGAACCAAAAATAGCTTGTGCTGCTGGTGCTGCTTGCCAAGCACCATGTGGCAATACACTGGGTCCGACGTGCTGCACCCAAGGAGGCTAACTGGCTCCGAGATGCCACCTAGTGCCAGGAGCAATTGCATAACTATTGGGAACTAATGCCCGCATGATCACGCCCTAAAGACAGATGGTACCCATTGGTGACATTTCTTACAGAACAAAGAGTGACAAATGCTGATGTCGAGGATGATGGGGTTAAAAGTGAGGGTGATGCAGTATTGGCAATGGGATGAGCTCTCTGAGGAGATCTGATAGATCAGATAATGCAGATAGCCAGATGAATGCTTAACTTTGACATTTCACTGTTCAGCCACAATCAGTGATTTTCAATTGAAATTGCTCAGTAACTGTTCTGCCCTTTCTTTCCCAGTTTTTTTTTACATCAGACAAATTGTACAGTTATTCAAGCTGACTTATCTGCATTTGTGAAGTGCAAAAATGTGGCTAATATGTATCGCTACACTACTGTGTACAATAATGTCTACCTTTGTTGGAAAGCAATAAAACTAATTTAAAAAAAATTAGAGCCAATGTGTAAAGTATTTGTTCAACACTTCAAACAGTAAAACAGTGAAAACACCACACAAAAAGGATCCCACACCAGGTTAGAAACATAGAGATTATTTTAATAAATACAAGACCAAAACAACAAAAAATCAATTAGTAGAACTAGAGATATTGAATTGTAAATTTATAACATTTTTAAAGAAAATAATGCCAGCAGGAGTAAACCGCCAACTGTGGATATCAGGACGCATTGGATTGGGACAATATCACAATTTCTGGATGACCGCAATATAGCACAGGTTGGCTACAGTGACCCGGTTAGGCCTGCTAAACAGAGTTCTTTAAATCCTGGTGTATGAACCTTTGCATGGCTATGAGTCAAAGATGCATTACACAACTAAGGTGATGCAGCAGTTCTGAGATGCATTGAGGCTGCGATGTGAGGTCCTGTTGCATTGGCATCAAGTAACCCATCAACAAGGATTGTGATGTGAAGTCCGGCATCGGGTATGCAGCGTGCAGTTGTGGCAATGCATCAGTTCGAAAGACCTACAAGGCTGCATTGCAGAGACCGGCATTGTGTTTGAGGCTGCAGGTGATGAGAGATGGGAGGGCCCTTTGCAGTGACTGTTTCGAAGACGATGTGGGCTGCGGAGGTCAAGGAAGTCTTTGCGGTGGGTCCAATCTATGCAGGTTGTGCTTGGGGTTGTGCTTGGACTTACTCTGGGTTCAGGTATTGGAGGTCCAGTCCTTTTCTCCCAGGTAAGAGGGCAGTAGGGAGCAGGTCAGCACGAGCAGGGCACCAGTACCTTCAGAGCAGCAGTCCAGCAAAGTGGCTGGCCTTGGAGCAGTACAGCAGTTTTTCCTGGGAGAATATCCACATTTGCAGCAAAATTGTAGTGAAGTAGTGATGTCTGGGGTCCTTCTTTTAAACTCTGCTGAGCCTTTGAAGTGGGGAGATGCTTCTAAAGGCATGACTTTGAAGTGAATAAATGTCCTGCCTTTCCTGCTCTGGCTCCAGACTAATTACAGGGGGTATGCAGCAACTTGTGTGGAGACAGGACACAGCCTATTCAGCTGTAAGTGAGGGTGGGCTCAGCTCTTCCCTCCCATCTTGCCAGTGCTGGCCCATCCAGTCGCACCTAAGCTCCCATTGCGTGTGGCTCTCTAGGAGGAATACACAAAGCCCAATTGCCAACTAAACCCAGTCGTGTGATCAGAGACATGGGGCAAGCTCCATTTGGCTAAGACAAGAAAATGCCAATTTTTTTAAAGTGGCATTTAAAAATTGGCATTTAACAATTGACTCTGCCATAAATTAGGATTTTATATTAGGATTCCAGAGACAGCAAACGTGATCCAGTCATCTCTTCCTATTTGGAAATTACTTTTATAAAATGTAATAAGGCAACTCCAATGTTGTTCTATGGGAGAAAAAGGCCTTTCAGTAGTGAAAAATGACTAACAGGACATATAAAACTTAAAAGTACATGTCCAACTTTTTAAATACACTGTGACCAGCCCTTGGGGCTGTCTAAGGCCAACCTCAGGGGTGAGGTAGGTATTAAAAAAGATGGTTTGTGCCTTGCAAAAAGTTTAATTTAACATGGCAGTTTAAACAGCACACACAGGCTCTGCAATGGCAGGCCTGAGACATGTTTAAAGGGCTATGTAAGTGGGTGGCAGAGCCAGTGCTACAGGCCCACTAGTTTTATTTAATTTCTAGGCCCTGGGCACATATAGGGGGTTATTCTAACTTTGGAGGAGTCTTAATCCGTCCCAAAAGTGACGGTAAAGTGACGGATATACCACCAGCCGTATTACGAGTTCCATAGGATATAATGGACTCGTAATACGGCTGGTGGTAAATCCGTCACTTTTCCGTCACTTTTGGGACGGATTAACACCTCCTCCAAAGTTAGAATAACCCCCATAGTGCCACTTTACTAGGGACATGTAAGTAAATTAAATGTGCGAATTTTGTATAGCCAATGTTAATATGTTTTAGAACTGGTTAGCAGTGGTTAAGTGTGTGAAGTCCTAAGACTGGAAAAAAGGTTGGCACAAACAGGAGGTCTGAAGGCAAAAAGTTAAGGTGAAGCTACGCCAAGGATCAGCATTAGCGTAGTCTGTTCCAGGATGGTCTTCTACACTAGAGGTTGATTCCCTGTAGGGCGATGGACCACTTCAACAGTTTGGTATTCTCATCCCTTATATGTGCTAAACTTGTGAGGGGCCTCTGGTCTGTTTGAACCTAGAAGTGAACACCAAACAAGTATGGTCTCAGCTTCATCAGCTCCCAGACCACTGCAAAGGCTTCCCTCTTTATTGCACTTCACCTCTGATCCCAGGGAAGTGACGTCCTCCTGATGAAGGCTACAGGTTGATCGAGACCGTCTTCATTAGCTATGAAAGCACAGCCCCTATGCCATGCTCTGAGGTGTCTGTCTACACAATGAATTCTTAGAAGAAGTCAGGGGCCTTGAGCACAGGTACACATAGCCTCCTTCAGGGTGTCAAAAGATTTCTGCCCTGCCTCTATCCTGATCACCTGGTGTAGCTGCTTGTGATCTGTCAAGGGTGCAACAATGGTACAGAACCCCTTGACAAATCTACTGTATTAGCCGGCGGGGCCTAAGAAGGCTCTCACCTCTGTCCGAGTCTTGAAGGGGGTTCCCAAGCCAGGATGGTTTCCATCTTGGCCTGGAGGAGCTGTACCTTTCCCCCTCCCACTTCATGACCTAAGTAAACCACTGAACCCTACTGTATCTGGTAATCACTGACCTTTATAGCCAGGACTGTCCACTACAAAGCCTGAAGCACTTCTCTGAGATGGCACAGGTAGTCCTCCCAGGTTGAAATGAAGACCGCAATTTTGTCTAGATAGGCAGCACTGGATTTCTCCAACCCAGCCAGGACCTGGCTGACCAACCGCTGGAAGGTGGCAGGGGCGTTCTTCAACCAGAAGGGCATTACCCGGAACTAAAAGTACCCTTCTGGGGTAGAGAACGCAGACTTCTCTTTGGCCCCCTTGGTCAAGGCAATCTGACAATATTCTGATGTTAAGCCAAACAAGCTGAGGAACTTGGCAGCTCCTAGCCGATCATCAGCTCCGGGGATGGGTTGAGCTTCAGTCTTGGTGACTGCACTAAGTCACGAGAGACCACGTAGAACCTAAGTTCTGGAGTGACACCTGGGGAGACAGCCTTGGAGACCAACACTACTGGGCTGGACCAAGGGCTGTTTAAGGGCTCAATAACCACTTACTACAGCATCTTGGATATTTGCTCAGTGATGCTGTCTCTTACCTTATCAGACAACTTATAAATTTTACTCTTCACAGGCATGCTGCACCCCCTATCAATATCATGTGCACACCATGTAGTGAGTCCTGGGGTAAGGGACAATAATGAAGTAAACTGCCCCAGCAACTGGGTACAGTCTCTCTCTGTTGCTCTAGGGTCAGCATAGGGTTGAGGCTGATGCCCTCCACAGACCCATTCTGCTCCTTTGAAGAAAGAAGGTCAGGAAGAGGTTCGCTTTCCTCTTCCACCCTATTGTCTGTAACTAGTAGTTTGGTTAACTCAAACCTCTCAAAGTGGGGCTTGAGGTGATTGACATGTAGGACCCTAAAATGTTCCTCAGGGTCTTGAGGTCCACCAGGTAGGTGACATCACTCTTGCTTTACTTCATCTCATTAGGCCCAGACTAGCCAAAATGACATCTGACAGTTGTCATGCTGGCTCCAGGGTCTTCTAAGCCTCCAATCTCTGACCATTGATTGCAACACACTGCTTGTATTTCCTAGTATTACTAGGCATGTGTATTTCCTAGTATGTGAGTTCTCTGCACCATCTCTCTATCACCAAGGAACACTAGGGTAACCTTTACTTTGTCCCCATACGATCTTGGACAATTTCCTGCCCAAGCACTGCAGTAGCCAGCCCCAGTGACTGCCAACCTGATGGGGGCTGTGCCTGCTTGGGACACGTGGCATTCCCCTTGTAATGTCCTTCCTGTTGCACACATAACAATAGGGTGGTACCATCCAGGAGACTTACTTTCAGGAAATCTCTTCTTTTCTCTTTTGGGGTATAGTTGTCCTGAACCTTTGAACTAGTATGGAGCCCATTAGGGAATGCTTTGCTTTTATATGTGCCCCCTTCCTTCTCATGGGGACTCTGCCCACCCTTGTGGAGATCTCCCCCAGATATCTTCTTAAGGACCCTGGCACCGACCCTACGGTGCCCCTTCTTAGCAAGTTCCCTGGGGTCAGAGAGCTTACCCTCAATCAGGTGTTGGCACAGATGTGTAAAACAGAGACTGAACATGAACTTCTTTGCAATCAAATTTTACAGCCCCTGGTAATCATGTACTTCACCTACCCAACCGGTGACTTGCAAACACAATCCATGCAATCCACCCAGGTCTGTTGGTCCAGCTCCTGACTGTCCCTAAAACATCTATCTATACTTTTCTGGTGTCAGGCCTTACTTCCTGACAATGCCTCCCTTCATGAGGGGTTCCTCATTCTGTCTGCCTTCTCTAGTGCTAGTCAGGTGTCCCTCCCATCACTAGGGATATGTCTCCACAGGCTAACCCCCTAATCCTCCTTAAGGATCTTGTACATCTGTAAGGCAATCTCATAAGTCTCAAACCACTTGCCAATAGCATCCCCACAACAAAGTCAGGCACCGGGCCTTTGGAAAAATGGGCCCTCTTTTCTCCAGAGGGTACGGTAGAAATGCTGCCACTGCCACTGCTAGATTCTGCCTCCATGGCCGTGAGGTCCAGCTCCTTAAGACTCAGTTCAAGAGCCAACATCAACGTCCTCTTCGCTATGATAAGATTCTTTTGCTCTGCTTCCATGGCCAGTCTCTTTTCCTCCATCTTGAGCTTAGTCATCTGTAGGCCATACTTATCAACCGCCTACCCTTCCACCAGCTCCTTTGGGGACAAGTTATGAGAGGACACACTCCTCCCTGCACGGGAGAGATTCTTAATTCTGGGAGTAGGTTACCTCCCCTCTTCAACAGGTTGTATTCCAAAACCCTCCTGATGATCTTGCGCTGATCCTTCCTCATCCTCCTCTTCCTCATGGTTATCCTTGTGACTATTAACTGCTGGGCCTCTGCCCATGCCCTCAGGGCCTTTGGAGCTCCACCTTCTTGATACCTCTTTTGGTGGGCACACCTTCTCCTGGCAAAATTCATAGAGCTCAGCGAAAGTGGAGTCCTCCAGGTTGGCAAGCTCAAACTTTATCTTTGCAGGTGAAGTTGCAGTCACAAACAGGTAGAGTAAAAATGATTTTAGAAAATACAAAAAGGCCAATCAGGGAGAATTTAAACTTGAATTGGTTTTAGCTATGGGATGGCAATGTATACCAAATCATTATTGTTAGAAATGGGGTCTCTGGTTGACAGTCAGGTTACCCCCTGTTCAAGCAAGGACCCTCACTCTAGTTAGGATAAAAGAGAATCACCCTCAGCTAACCCCTGCTTACCCCCTTGGTAGCTTGGCAGAGCAGTAGGCTTAACCTCAGAGTGCTGGGCGTAAAGTATTTGTACCAACACACACAGTAACTTAATGAAAACACTACAAAATGACACAACACCAGTTTAGAAAAATAGGAAATATTTATCTAGACAAAACAAGACCAAAACGACAAAAATCCCACATACCCAAGTCAAGTTATGATTTTTTTAAAGGTTTAAAATAAAAAGAGTCTTTAGGTAGTTGTAACACCACACTAGCGCTGCTAGCGTGAAAATTTACCTGGTTTGCGTCAAAAATAACCCCGCACGGGCGGTGTGCGTCGAAAGTAACCCTGCACGGCTGTGTGCGTCGAAAACAACTCGGAACGGCGGTGCGTGTTGAAAAAGCCAGCCACACGACGATCCGAAAGTCCCGCGGCGCAGGGTGCGATCTCTCAGCCTCCGTCAGCGATGCTGCGCGTCGTTTCTCCTGCTCCGGGCGTCGGTTTTTCGGCCGCGTTTCCTGCGGCGTCGTTTCTCAGTTGCGGAACCGGCGTCGCGTCGTTTTCTCAGCCGCGATCGGATTCGCGTCGATCTTTTCTCCGCACGGTGCTCGGTGCGTGTATTTTTGTCCTTAGGCTGCCAGCCTCTCCTTTCAGGGTCCCAGGAACTGGAAGGGCACCACAGAGCAGAGTAGGGGTCTCTCCAGAGACTCCAGGTGCTGGCAGGAAGAAGTCTTTGCTATCCCTGAGACTTCAACAACAGGAGGCAAGCTCTACATCAAGCCCTTGGAGATTTCTTCTTCAAGATGGAAGGCACACAAAGTCCAGTCTTTGCCCTCTTACTCTGGCAGAAGCAGTACTGCAGGAAAGCTCCACAAAGCACAGTCACAGGCAGGGCAGCACGTTTTCCTCAGCTATCAGCTCTTCTCCAGGCAGAGGTTCCTCTTGGTTCCAGAAGTGTTTCTCCAGTTTGTAAGTTTGGGTGCCCTTCTTATACCCATTTTAGTCTTTGAAGTCACCTTTCTTCAAAGGGGGCTCACACCTTCTTGTGAAATCCTGCCTTGCCCAGGCAAGGCCTCAGACACACACCAGGGGGCTGGAGACAGCATTGTCAGAGGCAGGCACAGTCCTTTCAGATGAGAGTGACCACTCCACCCCTCCCTCCTAGCAGAGATGGCTAATCAGGAAATGCAGATCACACCCCAGCTCCCTTTGTGTCACTGTCTGGTGTGAGGTGAAAAACAACCCAACTGTCAAACTGACCCAGACAGGGAATCCACAAACAAGGCAGAGTCACAGAATGGTTTAAGCAAGAAAATGCTCACTTTCTAAAAGTGGCATTTCCAACCTCACAATCTTAAAATCAACTTTACTAAAAGATGTATTTTTAAATTGTGAGTTCAGGGATCCCAAACTCCACATGTCCATCTACTCTCTAGGGGAATCTACACTTTAATCATCTGTAAAGGTAGCCCCCATATTATCCTATGAGAGAGAGACAGACCTTGCAACAGTGAAAACGAAATTGGCAGTATTTCACTGTCAGGACATATAAACCACATTACTATATGTCCTACCTTATCCATACACTGCACCCTGCCCTTGGGGCTACCTAGGGCATACCTTAGGGGTGCCTTACATGTAAGGAAAGGGAAGGTTTAGGCCTGGCAAGTGGGTACACTTGCCAAGTCGAATTTACAGTGTAAAAATACACATACAGACACTGCAGTGGCAGGTCTGAGACATGATTACAGAGCTACTTATGTGGGGGGCACAACCAGTGCTGCAGGCCCACTCGTAGCATTTGATTTACAGGCCCTGGCACCTCTAGCGCACCTTACTAGGGACTTACTAGTAAATCAAATATGCCAATCATGGATAAACCACTTACATACAATTTAAACAGGAGAGCATATGCACTTTAGCACTGATTAGCAGTGGTAAAGTGCTCAGAGTTGAAAAGCCAACAGCAACATGTCAGAAAAACATAGGAGGCAGGAGGCGAAAAAGACTGGGGATGACCCTGCATAAGCAAAAGTCCAACACGACCCCCTACCAGCCTAAAGCCAGGGGAGAACAATCAATACCTTGATGTACTTCCCTGATTGGGGCGATAGAACAGGGACCCAGGCCCACAACAGCAGGGGCATGTTCCAGTTCTACGCCTTCCTGACTCCAGTTGGATCCCTCTGTCCATACTCTCAGGGCCCACTAAGCTAACCCATGGGGAACCCTTCTCCACATCTACAGACACCATCTGTGCAACACCTAACTTTACTTTGCTCACAGATGTATTGCAAGGGGCAGATAGTACCACCAGGGCCAACACAGTGGTGTTGCCCACTCCACCCCCGGGGTGTGACTCTCGTCCTCCCCCCCCCAGGGGCAACTCTGTCCACCAGGACAGCAAGCCACAGTGGCCCCAGACAACTGTCAGGGATGAGAGCCCGACCTCAGGCCTCTCTAACCACTGTGACTGTGGAGAGTGGGGGGTGGTAGCCCCAGGTGCCTGGCACCCTTTGACCACTCTCTCTTCCACCAGGTCAGGGATGTTAACCTGACCCTGGTCCTCCCCTCTGGGGCTCTGTACCCTCCCCGCAGAAGCGGCACCCCCAGAGTCAAAAACTGTCAGGGTGCTTGTAGAAGCAGTCCTGCACAATTCTTCCATCAGTGCAGGGATGTTAACCTGCAACTGATCCTCCAACCTGGGGTCTGTACCTTCAGGTTGGACCAGGGCCAGGGGTGAGGCTTCCCTCCCCCTGCCCTCTCTTCTGGGGTCCTGAACCACCCAACTAGGAGCGGCCCCCCCAGAAGACAACATGGTAGGGGCACTGTTAGCAGTAGCCCCTTCCTCCAGGTCAGGGGGGACACCCTTAACCTGGCCTCCCAATCCAGGGCCTGTACCCACAGACTGGATCACTGCCTGGCAAACCAGGACTTCTTGGGGGGCATACCTACCCCCTACCAGGTCAGAGTTTACCCTCTGAACCTGGTCATCCAACCCAGGGTCACCACCCTGCGGTTGAACCACTGCCTGGCACACCAGGACTTCCTTGGGAGCACACTTACCCCCCATCAGGTCAGAGTTTACCTCCTGAACCTGATCATTCAACCCAGAGTCACCACCCTGCGGTTGAACCATCGCCTGGCACACCAGGACTTCCAGGGGGGCACACTTACCCCCCTCAAGGGACACACTGTCCCGAAGGGCCACACAAGAGTCTGGCTGGCGCAGGTCTCCTGACCTCTGCCCATCTGACAGAGTCTGGATTCCCCCCAACCCAGAAATGGTCTCACCAAGGTCATTCATGGGGGGCTCTGCTCTCAGAGCTGACCCCTGACCCTCCAGGTTCTCCACTGGGGTCCGCAACCCCCTCTCAACCCTCTGTCTGGACTTCTGCACCCCCTCACTAGGAGTGGTACTGCCAGACACCAGAACTGGTGGGACGCTGGCTACAGCGGCCCCCCCAAGTTCTCCTGACACTGTGGGGTCTCCCTCAACAGATGGCCCTATGGTACAGGCTAGGCTCCCCTCCTGGTGTTCCCGCAGGGAACCCTCCAGGACCTGGGACCGGATCTCGGGCACCTTGGGCCTCAACCCATCCCCATTCCCTCTCCTCTGAGACTGGACATGGGGTCCCTCACCCATCCCACTACACTGGGACCTACCTGGGACACTACAATCCTTCCCTACCTCACCTGGTTGGGAACTACCTAGACCACTCCTCTCAGGAGCACCCCCAAATGCCTCTTCAGACTCTCTGGTACTCACCCAGAAGTCTGCCTCCATTGTAAGCTCCCTGGGGTCAGAGAACTCACACTCCACCTGGTGTTGGCATAGCTCTGGAAAATAAGGACTAGACATATGCTCTCCAGCAATTACATCACTCAGCCCCTCACATGAATTAACCAAAGTACCCTTCACCCAACCATCCAGTGACTCTGCTTTGAAAAAGCACCCCACATCACCCTCCTGAGACTGGTGAGACAGTACCTGACTGTCCCTGACACTCAACCCACACTCTTCTGGGATGTTTTCACACTCCATAACCAGGACTTCTACCTGGGGGGAACCCCTCTCCCTGTCACTCTCACCTAGAGTCAGTAGAGTGTCCCTCCCACCAGTAGGAATATGACTCCCCATGCCAGTTCCCCAATCCACCTCAGGGACCCTGTGCATCACTGGAGCTACCTCATACCCCTGAACCTCCTGGCGTGTGTTAACTCCCTCCTTCAAGTAGGGCACCACCTCTCTGGGCATGTGCACTTCTGCAGCATCACTGGATATACAATTGTTGCTGCCACCATTCCAGCTGGACTCAGCCCTCATGACTTCCAGCTCTTTCAATTTAAGCTCGTAAGCATAAATCATTTTTTTAATCTCTAAGTTCCTCCTCCTTTCTTCCAACTTTTCCCACTTGTCATACTCCCTTTGCATCCTCAACTTTTCTGCCTCCAACCGGCGAACCCTTTCTGCCTGTCTGTCCTGTATATCTTTAGGAGTCAGACCCTTAGACGACACCCTGATACCCCTCCTGGGGGCCCTCCCCCCAGGCGTAACAGGTACCTCCACTACACCGCTGTGTATCCTCTGCACTTCCCCACCCACATTCTCCTCCTCTGTGTGCCCTCCAGCCTTCTTGATTGTCACCCCGGCCCTCTGTGCCTGTTGCAGCTCCCCCTCCCTGGTGGAGCTCTCAGTGGGACAGTCAAGATCTTTAAGGAACTGTTTCAATTGAGCAACTGAGTCCTCCTTCAGTTTCTCCATTTCAAACACAGCTCCAGCTGTTGCATCTCCAGATTGAGACATGATGGTCACAAGTGCAAAGTTCCAAAGGCAGAAAAAAAATAATTTCCCAATGAAGTAAAAAGAATCAGTCAAGGGATCAGCAAAATCATGGAAGTAGAATAAAAAGAGTCCTTAAGAGAAAAATCAAAAGATCACCAAACAAGTAGTATGTGGTCACGTAGTGGTCTGAGATCAAAACAGTAGTGTACACTTAATTACTGTATGTCAAGTACAAATACAAGTCCAAATCCCGACCGCTGGTCACCAATGTTAGAAATGGGGTCTCTGGTTGACAGTCAGGTTACCCCCTGTTCAAGCAAGGACCCTCACTCTAGTTAGGATAAAAGAGAATCACCCTCAGCTAACCCCTGCTTACCCCCTTGGTAGCTTGGCAGAGCAGTAGGCTTAACCTCAGAGTGCTGGGCGTAAAGTATTTGTACCAACACACACAGTAACTTAATGAAAACACTACAAAATGACACAACACCAGTTTAGAAAAATAGGAAATATTTATCTAGACAAAACAAGACCAAAACGACAAAAATCCCACATACCCAAGTCAAGTTATGATTTTTTTAAAGGTTTAAAATAAAAAGAGTCTTTAGGTAGTTGTAACACCACACTAGCGCTGCTAGCGTGAAAATGTACCTGGTTTGCGTCAAAAATAACCCCGCACGGGCGGTGTGCGTCGAAAGTAACCCTGCACGGCTGTGTGCGTCGAAAACAACTCGGAACGGCGGTGCGTGTTGAAAAAGCCAGCCACACGACGATCCGAAAGTCCCGCGGCGCAGGGTGCGATCTCTCAGCCTCCGTCAGCGATGCTGCGCGTCGTTTCTCCTGCTCCGGGCGTCGGTTTTTCGGCCGCGTTTCCTGCGGCGTCGTTTCTCAGTTGCGGAACCGGCGTCGCGTCGTTTTCTCAGCCGCGATCGGATTCGCGTCGATCTTTTCTCCGCACGGTGCTCGGTGCGTGTATTTTTGTCCTTAGGCTGCCAGCCTCTCCTTTCAGGGTCCCAGGAACTGGAAGGGCACCACAGAGCAGAGTAGGGGTCTCTCCAGAGACTCCAGGTGCTGGCAGGAAGAAGTCTTTGCTATCCCTGAGACTTCAACAACAGGAGGCAAGCTCTACATCAAGCCCTTGGAGATTTCTTCTTCAAGATGGAAGGCACACAAAGTCCAGTCTTTGCCCTCTTACTCTGGCAGAAGCAGTACTGCAGGAAAGCTCCACAAAGCACAGTCACAGGCAGGGCAGCACATTTTCCTCAGCTATCAGCTCTTCTCCAGGCAGAGGTTCCTCTTGGTTCCAGAAGTGTTTCTCCAGTTTGTAAGTTTGGGTGCCCTTCTTATACCCATTTTAGTCTTTGAAGTCACCTTTCTTCAAAGGGGGCTCACACCTTCTTGTGAAATCCTGCCTTGCCCAGGCAAGGCCTCAGACACACACCAGGGGGCTGGAGACAGCATTGTCAGAGGCAGGCACAGTCCTTTCAGATGAGAGTGACCACTCCACCCCTCCCTCCTAGCAGAGATGGCTAATCAGGAAATGCAGATCACACCCCAGCTCCCTTTGTGTCACTGTCTGGTGTGAGGTGAAAAACAACCCAACTGTCAAACTGACCCAGACAGGGAATCCACAAACAAGGCAGAGTCACAGAATGGTTTAAGCAAGAAAATGCTCACTTTCTAAAAGTGGCATTTCCAACCTCACAATCTTAAAATCAACTTTACTAAAAGATGTATTTTTAAATTGTGAGTTCAGGGATCCCAAACTCCACATGTCCATCTACTCTCTAGGGGAATCTACACTTTAATCATCTGTAAAGGTAGCCCCCATATTATCCTATGAGAGAGAGACAGACCTTGCAACAGTGAAAACGAAATTGGCAGTATTTCACTGTCAGGACATATAAACCACATTACTATATGTCCTACCTTATCCATACACTGCACCCTGCCCTTGGGGCTACCTAGGGCATACCTTAGGGGTGCCTTACATGTAAGGAAAGGGAAGGTTTAGGCCTGGCAAGTGGGTACACTTGCCAAGTCGAATTTACAGTGTAAAAATACACATACAGACACTGCAGTGGCAGGTCTGAGACATGATTACAGAGCTACTTATGTGGGGGGCACAACCAGTGCTGCAGGCCCACTCGTAGCATTTGATTTACAGGCCCTGGCACCTCTAGCGCACCTTACTAGGGACTTACTAGTAAATCAAATATGCCAATCACGGATAAACCACTTACATACAATTTAAACAGGAGAGCATATGCACTTTAGCACTGATTAGCAGTGGTAAAGTGCTCAGAGTTGAAAAGCCAACAGCAACATGTCAGAAAAACATAGGAGGCAGGAGGCGAAAAAGACTGGGGATGACCCTGCATAAGCAAAAGTCCAACAATTATATAGCCCTGCACAAATACAAATCCATTCATCATTGCTGATCACCAGCATTAGCAATTGGGTTACTGGATGACTGGGTTATGAGCCCTGGTCAAGCAGAAACCACAATCCTAGTCAGGGTAAGGCACAAGTAAACCTTTAATTAACCTGTGCTTATCCCCGGTTGCTTGTCACGGAGCAGTCAGGCTTAAGTTAGCTGCAATGCTTAAAGTATTTATGCAACATTTCAAAAACAAAAACAGTGAAAACTTTGCACAAAAAGGATCCCTGATCTGTTTAGAAAAGTAGGGCATTTTTAAAATAAATAAAACAAGACCAAAATGATGAAAATCAAATTAATAGAACAGGAGACATTGAATTTTAAAGTTTTTTGAGGAAATAGCACTAAAAGGCATAAATCGCCATCTGTGGACATCTGGTTGCCCTGGACTGGGACAAAGTCACAAGTTCAGGCCCACTGCGGTGCAGTGTTGGCCAGCTACAGGGACCCAGTTAGGCCCACTGAACAGAGTACCTTAAATCCTGGTTTACGGAGCACTGTGTGGATCTGTGTTGAAGACACGTTGCACAGCTGATGTGATGTGTCTGCTCTGGGATGCAGTGAGGCTGTGGTGCAAGGTTCTGTTGCATTGGTGTTGAGGATCCCGTTAACGGGGCTTGCGATGTGAAGACTGGTATCAGGGATACAGCACACAGTCGGGCTGTTGTATCAGTTCTGAAGAGCTGTGAGGATGTGATGTGGAGTCCAGTGTCATCTTCAAGGCTGCCATTAACAAGAGCTGTGAGGGCCTACACCAAGGATGCGTTGCTGAAGCAGTTCTGAAGGTGACATGGGTGCGGCAGTGATGCAAGCCTTTGCAACAGGTTCAACTCATGCAGCCCCAGAGATGCGTCAGTTCTGTTTGGGGTTATGCTGCACAGCTGAGGAGATCCATTGGATCTGCTGGATCCACAGAAGCTGGCAAAGTACCTTAGACCTACTTGCAAGGGTCTAGAACTGGAATGGCACCACTTGGCAGGGTAGTCTCACAGATGGCAGAGTCCAGGTGCAGATGCAAGGTTGTTGGAAGCGTGTTATGTCCCTTTGGCTACATATCAAGAGGTCAGCCAACTAGCCACTGGACTCACTCTAGGTTCAAATGATGCAGATCCAGCCCTTCTCA
This sequence comes from Pleurodeles waltl, assembly GCF_031143425.1. Taxonomy (NCBI): domain Eukaryota; kingdom Metazoa; phylum Chordata; class Amphibia; order Caudata; family Salamandridae; genus Pleurodeles; species Pleurodeles waltl. Next base: position 648,234,182 of record NC_090447.1, read on the forward strand.
CCTAGGCAAGAGAGAAGCAGGCAGCCGGTCAGCACAGCCTGTTCCTTCAGAGCAGTAGTCCAGCACAGTGGGAGTCCTGGTAGCAGCAATCAGTCCTTTCTCCTGGCAGCGTATCCACAGGCCCTGAAACATACTGAAGTGGTGTGCCTGAGGGCCTTTTTCATACAAGTTGTACATTTGAAGTGGGGAGAAGCTTCTAAAGGCTTGCCTTTGAAGTGCACCGATGCCCTGGTTTTCCTGTCCCCGCTCCAGACTAATGACAGAGATATGCAGTCCTTTGTGTGGAGACAGGACACAGTCTATTCATGTATAAGTGAGGCAAGGCCCAGTTCCTTTCTCCCAACCTGCTAATAATGACCAATCCAGTAACACCTAAGCTCCCATTATACATGGCTGTCTAGGAGGAATACACACAGCCCAACTGCCAACCCAGTTATGTGCAGGCACCAAATGGCTCAGGCAAGAAAATGCCAACTTTTTTAAAGTAACATTTTCTGAATTGTAATTTAAAATCCGACTTGATCATAAGTTAGGATTTTATATTAGGATTCCAGAGACCCCAAACATGACCCAGTTATCGCTTCCCATTTGGGAATTACATTATTAAAATGTAATAATGCAACTCCAATGTAATATTATGTGTTGGAAATGGCCCTTTTTTGCAAAGTAATCCCCTAACATTGTGCCTCTGACCTCCTATTTTGGACTGTGTGCTGCAGTTCTTTTTTGCTGGCTTTAGAACTCTGGGCACTTTACCACTGCTGACCAGTTCTAAAGTGCAAGTGCTCCCTGTCTAAATTGTATGGGTGATTGGTATATGCATGATTGGCATATTTCATTTACTAGTAAGTCCCTAGTACAATGAACCTGGTGTGTCCAGGGTATGTAAACCAAATGCTACTAGTGGGCCTGCAGCCCTGATTGTGCCACTCACATGAGTAACCATTCAAACATATCTCAGGCCTGCTAGTGGAGTGTCTGTGGATGCAGTTTTGAAGTGCCATTTTGACCTGGCAAGTGCATCTACTTGCCAGGCCCAAACCTTCCTTTTTACTACATGTAAGTCACCCCTAAAGCAGGCTAATGGCAGCACCATGGGCAGGGCACAGTGTATTTAAAAGGTAGGACATCTCCTGGTGTGCTTTACATGTCCTGTTAGTATAATACTGCTAATTTCATTTTTCACTATTGCTAGGCTTATCTTTCCCTTAGGGTAACATGGGGATTGCCTTGAAATATCTTTTAAGTGTAATTTCCTATTTGACGCAGGTACAGAAATGGAGTTTGTGGTCTCTGAACTCACAATTTAAAAATACATCTTTTGGTGAAGTTGTTTTTTGAAATGTCAATTTGAAAATGCTCCTTTTGGAAAGAGGGTATTTTCTTGATCACCCATTCTGTGCCTCTTCCTGTTTGTGGATTACACAACTGGGTCAGGATGATAGTTGGGCTATTTGTACAAGCACTCTAGACAATCACACACAGGGAGCTGAGGTGTGCCCTGCATATCCAGATGGCTCATCACCAGACTGATGGGTCTTCCTGAGATGTGAGTGGTGGGAGGAGCTGATACTTGCATATGAATAGGGCTGTGCCTACCTCACACAATGCAGACTCCAAACAGCTAGAGAGTGTGTAGGGAAAGGGCAGGGAAGACAGGGTCTTGTGTGCTACAAAGACTTCTCTTTGAAGTTTATCTACTTTAAAGATAGAAATGAGTCAACGTAATGGACCTCTGGCAGCACATAGTTAGAATCCTTCTGGACTGAGGAAATTCTGGCAGGAAAAAGAGCTGGATGCTGTAGGAGGGACTGCCACTCTGCCTGCTGCTTTGTAGTGCTGACCTGCTGCTTGCTGCTTCTGTCTTGGGAGTGAAAGGACTGGACTTGGCTTTCTACATCCTGCTTCTGAAGGTTCTCCAAGGGCTTGGACTGAGCTTGTCTATTACTAAGAATTCTCAGGGACATCTCATGGGCCCAGCACATGAGCTCTCTTGCTGAGAGTCCTGACTTGCCAATTGGTTCCATTTCCAGTTTGTGGGCCCTTGGGAGTGAGTTCTGATGCAACAAGGCAGAAACTAGTGCATTGACTTCCATAACGGCTTCGGAACTGATGCAACTCTCTGGCCCTGTGCCACTGCTTGCACTGGGGCCATGGTCCCCATTGAGTGCAACGACCATGACCTACAATGCAGGCCCTATGCTGCAGATGCACCTCTGAAGTCGCACCACAGCATAAATCGGGAGTGTCGTGTCACCGATGTACATGGCACCGGACTCGGTTGCAGCACCTGTGGCCCCTTGGTGTGATTGCTACACTGTGAAGTCAACGCCTCGCGTCTTGACCTCCTGGACTCATCGACATTGCCTTGTCATAAGGAATCGCCACCTTACCTTCCCTGTCTAGCAGTAAGGAACCAACACCTCACCTCCCTAGTGGCATTAAGGAACTGATGTCACACTGGCTCCAACGATGCCTCACCTCCCCGACTCCATACAACGCCTTTGCTTCCTCATCCTTTTCCAAGGCACTGTAACCAGGGTCTACACAACTCCATGGTGAGCGCGCTCCATTGCGGGTGGCACCAGACTGATGTAAGCAACTCTGTGAAGCCGTTTTGATAGCCCTAGTTGGAGCTGTTGTGCTTCTAAGTGCTATACTACATTTAGAAGGTCAGAAGACCGCGGATGCCATTCTGGCTTTCCCGCTGGGCCGGCGGGCGACCGCCAAAAGAGCGCCGGCCGGCCCAGCGGGAAAGGCCCTGCAACAAGGAAGCCGGCTCCGAATGGAGCCGGCGGAGTTGCAGGGGTGCGACGGGTGCAGTTGCACCCGTCGCGATTTTCACTGTCTGCTAAGCAGACAGTGAAAATCCTTATGGGGCCCTGTTAGGGGGCCCCTGCACTGCCCATGCCAGTGGCATGGGCAGTGCAGGGGCCCCCAGGGGCCCCACGACACCCGTTCCCGCCATCCTGTTCCTGGCGGTAAAAACCGCCAGAAACAGGATGTCGGGAAGGGGGTCGGAATCTCCATGGCGGCGCTGCTTGCAGCGCCGCCATGGAGATTCAGCCCATGCAGGGGAAATCCGGCGGTAAACCGCTGGATCCCCTTTTCTGACCGCGGCTTCACCGCCGTGGTCAGAATGGGCTGGGAAGCACCGCCAGCCTGTTGGCGGTGCTTCCGTGGTCCCCGGCCCTGCCGGTCTTGGACCGCCAGGGTCGGAATGACCCCCTTAATCTTTGAAAATTTGTACCTTTACATGTGTATGTTGGATTTTTTGCTGTTTTGGCTCTTGTTTTACTCAGATAAATAGTGGCTATTTTTCTAAACTGGTGTGGAGTACTTTTGTGGTGTTTTCACTGTGGTATTCTGTGTGCATAAAAATACTTTACACATTGCCTCTGAGATAAGCCTATCTGCTTGAGCAAAGCTACCAAGGGGGTGAGCAGGAGTTACCTTAAGTGTGACTCCCTTATCCTGACCAGAGTGAGGGTCCTTACTTGGACAGGGTGCAAACCACTGCCAACTAGAGACTTAGGGGGTCATTCCGACCGCCGGGGCCGGGGATGCGGGAGCACCGCCAACAGGCTGGCGGTGCCCCGCAGGGCATTCTGACCGATGGCATGGGCACTGCAGGGGCCCCCGTAAGAGGGCCCCACTTTGTATTTCAGTGTCTGCTTTGCCACTGCACCCGTCGCACATACCCACTCCGCCGGCTCCATTCGGAGCCGGCTTCCTCGTGGGGAGGGGTTTCTGGCGGTCGCCCGCAAGCCCAGCGGGAAAGCCAGAATGGCCTCCGCGGTCTTTCGACCGCGGAGCGGCCATATGGCGGCTCCCTCCAGGCGGGCGGCGACTGCCACCAGCGGGGGTCAGAGTGACCCCCTTAATTTCTAACATTGATGTAGAACTGAGAATGATCAGCTTGAATAGTGTTACTGATAGATGGCGAGAGTGCTGGAGGAGCTTTCTTAGTGCTGGCTTTTTTATACAGCAGTTTCGGGTTTTTAGGTTCTAGAAGGCGAAAATGACAGCAAGAGGACTTTAAGTAAATATATATATATGGAAAATGTCACTTACCCAGTGTACATCTGTTCGTGGCATGTAGTCCTGCAGATTCACATGCTATGCATTACTCTGCCATCTAGTGCTGGGCTCGGAGTTTTACAAGTTGTTTTTCTTCGAAGAAGGCTTTTCGGAGTCACGTGATTGAGTGACTCCTCCTCTTGGTCATACTGCGCATGGGCATCGACTCCATTGTTAGATTGTTTTTCAGCAGAAGTGTGTAGGAAGGAGTGATAGAGTGTAAGCACTTTTGTGGTGTTTTCACAGCGTTAGCGTACAAACACTTTACACATTGCCTCTGAGTTATGCCTAACTGCTTTAGCTCAGTTGTCAAGGAGGCGGGCAGGGGTTATCTTAGCTGTGTGACTCCCTTACCCTGATTAGAGTGGGGGTCCCTACTTGGTTAGGGTGCAAACCACTGCCAACTAGAGACCCCATTTCTTACATTATGGGATAGACATGCCTTACGTTAATGAAAAGAAAATTTAAGAGTTTTCACTACTAGGACATGTAAACCCTAAATGTACATGTCCAGCTTTTTAAATACACTGCCCAGGTCACTAAGGGCTATCTAGGGCCTACCTTAGTGGTGACTTACATGTATTAAAAAGGAAGGTTTGGGCCTGAAATAAATGCTTGATTTGCCAGGTTGAAATGGCAGTTTAAACTGCATAAACAGGCTCTGCAATGTCAGACCTGAGACATGTTTAAAGGGCTACTTCAGTGGGTGGACAACCAGTGTTGCAGGCTTATTTGTAGTATTTAATTTAAAGGCCATGAGTACATGTAGTGCCAATTCACTAGGAACTTATGAGTAAATTAAATATGCCAACTGTGTATAGCCAATGTCACCATGTTTTAGGAAAAGGGAACAAGCCCTTTAGCAGTGGTAAAGTGTGCAGAGTCCTAAGGTCAGCAGAAATAAAGTCAGCATAAACAGAAGGTCTGAAGGTAAAATGTTGAGGGGAAACCACAACATGGATGCCAGATATAACAACCTCCTACTAATCTAATGAAAACCAAGCATGAACCAAATCTATCTTAAATTTCGTTTGCATCATCTATGACTGAACACTAACCTGTCTCCCAAAACGAACACTTACTCCAATCATAAGCGTGATGTAATATTTTCCCCTTATAGCATCCCATACTCTAACCCAACCTTACCTCCAAAGTAAACCCACTTAACCCCACCCCTAACAAATGAATAACATTAAATGAAAAACAAGGTTAGAATTAAATGAGGTGTGGGAAGTGGGAAAACATTGATAAAATATAGAATATGGAGGATGATTGTGGGAGCTAACAGAATTTATGTGTGGCCGTACAAATATGTGCTCAATGCAGTGTTTGATTCAGTGGCTCTTTTTATTATTAATGGGTGAGGAGGAGGAATCCACAGCAGAATGAAGTTGGGCTGCAGCACATGACAGTGGCTTGTTTGTCCAGAAGAAATAACTGCAGCCCATGGTCAGTTGGTGGAAGAAGAGGAAACAGCTGCTACACATCTGATGCACCCTCCAACCAGCATTAAAGAATAGACTACAGTGGCAACATAGCATTCATGCCACTTCAGTCACAGTCACCCCAGGCACAAAAGCACCTACCACAGTTGCACCTACAGTCACTGCACCCACACTTATTACAGCCTCAATTGCAATAGGAGACAATCCTGAGAACTCAGGGGCATATTTATACTCCATTTACGCCAAATTTGCATAATTTGTTTAACAGAAATTCAGTGCAAAACAAACTCCATACTTATATTATAAGCTTGCGTTTCACCATTATTTAACACCTAGGTCAGACCAGGCGTTAGGGGACCTGTGGACCTAGTTCCATGGTTAAACACCATGGAATGGGTCCGCAGATTCCCTCCTCAAGCCCCAGGAACACCCCACCCACACCAGAGGGACACCCGAGGATGGGGGACCCCATCCCAGGTAAGTAGGGTAAGTATTCTTTTTTTAAAAAGTTAAATGCCATCAGGGGCCCAACTTGGGGCCCCCTGCATGACACAGGGTGAAATGGGCATGCCCAGGGGACACTGGTACCCTGTGCTGGCCTTTGGGGTGGTGGGCATGACTCCTGTCTTTTCTAAGACAGGAGTCATGTGGTATGGATGGTTTTGTGTCAGAAAATGACACTTGGCTAGTTAGAGGCAAGGAGATTACTCTCACAGAGGTCTGGGAGACACCTAGCAGCTCATATGAAGAAGGAGTGCTGGGTGGTTCTCTGTGCAAAGGCGCAAGCCCTAGAATCTAACTGGCACCCTTGGAAGCAATGAAAATAAGGGTATAATATAAGCACAAAAGACAAAGGAGCACAGCCGTAGGTAATCAGAAATGGGAACTGGGCTCATGGAAAATCTGGCCGGAATAAGGATCAGTAACAGGACTGGAATACGCAAATATAAATATAATGGAAATCTGCACACTAACCAGGACAGAAATATGCAGTCTGAACAGTAACACAGGAATACAGCACAAGAAATCTGCATATACAAGACAGGTCTGGATGTCTGCAGTCACAACTACAGTCAAGTCAAACAGGGAAAAAAAGAGGCATCTGCACACTAATTAGACAGAACAGGAATATGCAGCCAGAATAGGAAAACAGGAATACAGGACAAGGAATCTGCATATACAAGACATTTGTGGATGTGAGCAGGCAGAGTTTAGGGTAAAGGCAAACAGGGAAACAAAGAGGCATTTGCGCACTAATTAGGATATATCAGAAAAATGCAGCCAGAACAGCAACACAGGAATACAGCACAAGGAATCTGCATATTCAAGAGACGTCTGGATGTGTGCAGAACTAGGGTCAAAGAAACAGGAACACAAAGAGGCAGGAACATATAAACAAACAACAGTGAAAGCTGAAATCAAATGCAAGTCTGGAATATAGGTGGAGGATCAGACAGGGAGAAAGGAGACTCAGCAGCAAGGACAGTTGCCAGCCACTGAACTCTGGGCTCACATGAATGAAATAGCTGGAAGCTCAGAGGAGGAGTACAGATGAAGGGAAAGAGCCAGGGCATGGATTCAACCAGGTGCAAGGAATCAAGGACCTACCATTGAAGGAAAAGCAGAACATAGACTTGGAAAAGAAAAGAGAAGGGAAACCAGCAGACACAAGGCTGGGCACAGGAAATCTAAAAATGGAGTACTGGTCATAGCTAAGAGAGTGAATGTAGATGGGGGCGTGGCCAACCGCCTAAGATGGCGGTCGCATAAACGGGAGCTCCCGACCGGGCCCGCAGTAAAACTGCAATCCGACACATATTGGGGGAGGGGTGCGACCAGAACCCAAACGCTGCTTCAGAGGAGGCATCGAGAGTCAGAAGGTGCAATCCAGGGCCCCCAAAGAGGTCCGAACATGAACAAATAAGAAGAAAGCTGAATGGGCCTGTACAAGACGAGCAAAGCGGTGCGATGACGGGACCAGCTGTGGCCGAGAGGCGCTGAGCGGTGGTGACTGGGGATGGGATCCGGGGCCGGACCGGTCCGGAGCGCCCAGGGTGCCGACCCAGTGGCTTGGGCCCCTCCCTGCCCGAGGTCACGTTGGGAGCCGGGCGGCGGCGCGCGAGGAGTCCCGCAACACCTACAGATGCGAAGAACGGAACAGGCCTGGGGGCGAGGCACGTGGACTGGCATGGCAGAGAAGCGGTGAGTGAGGGGGGGCGAGGATGCGGCTGAGGGAGGAAAACCAACCGAATAACAGACCTGCTTGTCGATCTGGCCACCGGTGCCCCTCCCCCCCCACCCTTGAAAACTCTGGCAACCGTGCACATCACACCGAAAGGCCCGCGGCATTTACAACCGCAGAACTAAGAGAAAACACTCTAGTGCTGAGGAGGTGCTTTTGTCTGGGTTGGAACCTGGGCCTTGCTGCGGTTTCATTTGAGGAGCATGGCAACAACATCCCACAGTCGGAGAGTACAGACGACCGCTGAGACGGTCGGAGATGGTGCGAAGGGAAGGGTGAAGAACTAGATTGAGTGATAACAATAACTCACGAAACCGTTCCCAAGACCTCCTCCTCCCCCCTGCTATACTCCGCGAAGTGGAATTAAGATTCTGACAACCTGATTAAATGCTATAAAAACAATAGGACCCGACCCTGCGGCCCGGGACCCTTCCCTGCCCGTGATCGCGCTGGGAACCGGACAGCAGCACGCGAGAGGGCCCACAGCACTTACGGATGCGGAGAACGGAATAGGCCTGGGGACGAGACACATGGACTGACATGGCAGAGAAGCGGTGAGTGGGAGAGGCGGAGGGTGGAAAATCAACCAAATAACAGACCTGCTTGTCGATCGGACCACCAGTGGCCCTCCCCCCTGCCCTTGAAAGCCCCGACAACAGTGCACACCACACCGAAAGGCCCGCAGCATTTACAGTGGCAGAACTGAGAGAAGACGGTCTGGCGCTGAGAAACCGCTTTGAGCTGAGCTAGAACCTGGGCCTTGTTGCGATTACATTCGGGGGCATGACAACAACACTCCACTAGGCGGAGGACCGGACACAGGGAAACGCCCCAGTCGGAGAATACAGACGACCGCTGAGACGGTCGGAAGTGGCGCGAAGGGAAGGGTGAAAAACTAGATTGCGTAGGAACAAGTGCTACTACAGTACACACGAAAGGAATAAACCGCGAAGCCATTCCCAAGACCTCCCCCCTACTATACTCCATGAAGAGGAAATAAGGGCCAGATGTAGGTAGAAAACAATTTGTGAGTTGCAAATTGCGAGTCCTTCCGACTCGCAATTTGCAACTCGCAAATTGGTATGCAGAAAGGTGTCTCAGACACCTTCTGCGACTCGCTACGGGGTCGCAAAGACCCACCTCATAAATATTTATGAGGTGGGTCGCAGTTTGCGACCCCATAGCGAGTCTAGGCACTCACGTGGATGGTGGCCTGCTGGAGACAGCAGACCACCATGCCTGTGACTGCTTTTAAATAAAGCAGTTTTTTGTTTCTCTTTGCAGCCCGTTTTCCTTAAAGGAAAACGAGCACCAAATAGAAAAAAATACCAAAACCTTTTTGTTTCGGTGTTTTTTCAGAATAGGCAGTGGTCCATAGGACCACTGCCTGCTCTGAAAAAACATTATTGTGAGCCTTCACAAAGGGGAAGGGGTCCCATGGGGACCCCTTCCCATTTGCGAATGAGTTACCATCCACTTCAAGTGGATGGTAACTGCGGGTTGATTTGCGACGCTTTCGCGGTCACAAATCAACCCTACATCGTGGTGCGACTCGCAAATAGGTAGGGAACGCCCCTTCCTATTTGCGAGCCTGAAACACATTTTGCGAGTCGATACCGACTCGCAATATGTGTTTCAGCATCGCGTGAGGGCATTAGCTCCTCGCAAACGGCGTTTTTCGCTGTTTGCGAGGCGCTAATGCCTTCCTACATCTGCCTCTTAGATCTTGGCAACTTGATCAAATGCTATAAAAAAAATAAGACCGATAGCTCGCCAGGAATGAATGTATGAAAATCCAACCTGAGGTGTAAGAGAAAAGAACATCACAGGGAAGTTCGGTAATGGGCCGCACCAAGGGCAAAACAATGGAGGACGGTGTGACCCCAACTCCCCGGAGTCAGAACCCAACGCCCCAGGTAAAAGAGAATATGGATAAGCTGGACACTATACTAAAAGAAATTAGAGACTCTCGACAAGCCATAGAGAACAGATTAGATATGATCACAACGGACATGAATATAATAAAAGATGACCAAGCAAAACTCTCAGACAGGTTAAAACAAACGGAATCAACAGTGGCAGATATCCTCCCAACACACAATGACAATAAAAATGCCATTGCGAAGCTCCAGCAACAGATGGAAGCCCTGCAGGAAAGTATTGAAGACGCAGAGGGGCGTTCACGGCGCAATAATATGCGCATAATTGGGCTCCCCGAAGGCAAAGAAGGAAACAACCCCACACAATACATTGAGACATGGCTACAATCCATAGCCAAAGACAAACAGTCGATTCACTTTGTGGTGGAGAGAGCACACCGTATCCCTGGCAGAAAACCCATACCAGGAGCCCCAGCAAGACCTGTAATAGCATGAATATTGAACTATAGAGATAGAGACGTCGCATTACAGGTTGCGAGAGAATTAGATCCCATTATAATAGACAATGCCAGGATGTCACTGTATCCAGACTATACCCTGGCAGTCCAGAAACGCAGAGCATCCTTTCAAATAATAAAACAAAGACTACGCAAAATGGAGATAAAATATGCACTACTATTCCCAGCAAAACTCCGCATCACACATAACCAAAAACCGCACTTCTTTGACTCGCCCGACCTGGTGAGTACCTGGCTCGACGAAAACTTCCCATACTCACGGGCGGTGGAACAGAACAACTTCCACCACGCAGGACAACTTCCACAACATCGTAGAGACAAACAGAATAAAGCCCAAACGTCACGGAAAAGAACAGGCCCAACACTGCGTCAAGCCCTGGAGGGACAAAACAATGCATTACAAACTGTGGGTTCCCTACGAGAGATTAACTCCTCTCCCTGCAGAACTGCTTCTTCAATGGATAGCATAGCGGAATCAGACTCAGAGGGGAGCATGGCTCTATTCCCAGACATTACTCCACAACTAGCTAGAGACTTTTAGCAGATGTAACCCCATAATAACATTCACAAAATATCTATTATGTTTTCTGGTTGACCCCCCCCACCCCACCCTATAATAATTGTGGCGGATCCGGTTGGTAGAGCTCCTTGACACACGTTGAATTTTTTTCTCTCACATTATCACTAACAAACCCGCTGGCAGTGGGACATATTCTTGATCCACGCCCCATTGCGTAGGCCCCTTCCAGCATGAATTGGCTGCTTCGTTGTAGCACCTAAGTTATGTATTACGTAATTGTTTGGCAAAGCAAGTTTAGGCTTTGCCTGGTATTTCTATTAGAGTATAAGTATGTTTATTTGCTATTAAGACAGACAACTACACCTACGCCAGATACACTATCCTGCAGAAACTATAGACTAACATGGGGCCATAAGCGAATGCCAATGTACAGAACCAAACTCGAATATGCATACACAACGTGAATATAATATTGTCACTTGGAATGTGAGGGGGATGGGAGCTATCCAAAAAAGACACAGAATCCTTGCACAATTAAATCGCTGCAAAGCACATATTGTTTATTTACAATAAACTCATCTTACTGCACATGAAGCGGTAAAACTTCGTAAAAAATGGCGAAACCAGATCTTCCACACCTCATACTCGGCATTTGCAAGAGGAACAGCCGTGTGGATAAGAGTTCGGGTGCCCTTAGAAGTGGTAGATACTAAGATTGATGTGGAAGGTAGATTTGTTTTAATCAAGGGTAACTTAGATGGGAAACCAGTGGTGCTGGCCAGCATATACGTACCAAATACTGGCCAAGACTCCTTTCTAGAACGCCTATCCAGAGTGCTAACACTATGGGCACATATACCCTGGGTAATTGGGGGAGACTTTAATGCAGTGTTAGATGTTGTCATGGACTGGAACACCCCTCCAATGTCAGGAACAAATGCACGGAGACAAGCAGATGCACTAAAGAGATGGCTACAGGGATGGTCCCTAGCAGATGTATGACGGGCAAGAAACATGACCATGAAGGAATATTCCTTCCATTCCCACCCTCACAAAGTACACATGAGATTGGATCGGATTGTCTGCACTGAGGCACTGCAGACGCACATGATCAAAACCACTTACCTTGCGAAGACACTATCAGACCATAACCCTTTAGAAGTGACAATGAAATGGGGACGAACATCCACACCTATCCCAACATGGCGTTTACTCCCCATAATGTTAGAAGACACTGCCCTACGAGAGGAACTAGCGCAGACAATCAAGACCTTTTTCCATAACAATACAGACACAGCTTCCTCCCCACTAATAGAATGGGAAGCATTCAAGGTGGTTATACGAGGGGTAATAATAGGAGCAGTGACGGGAGTACGAAAAACTCTGGTGAGTAAACTGACACAGGCAGAAGAAAAGCTGGGTATCCTTGAGAAAGAATCGATCATAAACCCCACCAACACTACAGCACTGCAGGGTCTCAGATCTGGTAGAAAAACTCTGAAATTTTTATTATATTAGATATAAGGAAAGAATGCACAGAAAAGGTGATAGGGCAGGACCACTCCTAGCACGACTAATAAGAGCAGAACTAGCCCCCTCTCCCATACTGCATATCAGGACAATAAAACATTGTGATATAACTACCCAATTGGACATTAATACGGCCTTTAAAGATTATTACATGGCTTTATACTCTTCCCCGCCCCCAGTAGAAGAGGGAAAAATTGAATCTTTCCTGGCTAGGATGAAACTTCCAACACTTAACGCAGAGGACGGGCAGATACTAGGAGCTCAAATTACACAAGGAGAGATCAAGGAAACTATTAAAAATATGGCACACAATAAAACGCCAGGTACAGACGGTCTAGCAGCGGAATTTTACCCACTATTCAACACACAGCCCACCCCACACTTAGAGCGATTATATCAAGCATCCTTAGAGATAGGAAGCCTACCAGACACAACAGGGCAAGCACTAGTGGCGTCCCTACTGAAACCGGGTAAAGATGCAACGGATATGTCATCGTATAGACCACTATCCTTACTAAACATGGAATATAAAATCCTAGCAAAAATTCTAGCACAAAGGCTCCTACCACACATAGCCAATCTTATACACACGGACCAGTGCGGTTTTGTACCAACGAGGAACACCTCCTTGAATGTGCATAGATTATATCAGGTAATGGATGCGGCAAGGGGGAAGCTCCCATACGCGGGATGCCTCTCGTTAGACCTCCGCCAGGCCTTCGACTCACTTAGTTGGGAATACATGATAAAGGTACTAAAGAAGTTTCAGGTTCCACCGGACTATATTAAATGGGTCAACCTACTATTTGCAGCACCAACAGCCAGAGCACGTACAGGACAAAATATATCAGACACTTATTCGGTACATAGAGGCACAAGGCAAGGCTGCCCTTAATTCCCCTTACTATTTGTCTTAGCCATAGAACCACTGGCATAGTTATTAAGACAAGAGGGCGAAACATGGGGCATTGAAATATATCATGCACCACACGTAGTTTCATTATACGCAGACGATATTATATTATATATTAAAGATCTGAACCAAAACCCTAACAAAGCGGCGTATATATTTGAAGAATTCATGCCCCTGTCTAGACTGGCCATAAACTATAACAAATCCATAGCTTTCTCATTCTATGAGCCACATAGAGACAGCACGTTACCATTTGGAGATCACCAACTACAAGTTGCAATGGACACTTTCCGATATCTTGGGATTCAAATATATCACACTCCAGAAGACCTCCTGGAAGGTAACCTGAAAAGAGCCCTCTCCTCACTTAAAACACAGATCCAATTCTGGATTACCTTGCCAAACTCAATTGCGGGAACGTTGGCACTAGCCAAAATGGTGGCACTACCCCGCCTACTATACTACTTCACCAACCTGCCAGTGAAAGTTCCAGAATCATATTTTAAACTACTCAACTCTATGTTGCTGGAACTTATATGGGGGAAAGGATGACGCAGAATAAGCCTGGCCAAATTACAGTTGCCGGTACAACAGGGAGGGATGAACGCACCAGACTTTGAGGCTTACTGCATAGCTGGGCAACTCCAATGGCTGGCGTGCTGGCTTAGCGGTCGAAACCTACAAGAAATAAACTACAATCAACAGATGCTAGACAGGGGTAATCTGCACCCCTTGTTCTGCCCCGGGACCCTGATTCAGGGACACACCCCTCTCTTGTTGAAAATAGCACTTCAATATTGGCAACTGGCACTTTGAAACACCTCTGGCACGATCCCCTATTCTCCCAATATCCCACTGTTGGGATTGCCAGTAACCATAGGTAATCTAACCCCTGCACAACTACAAAAATGGGCACCGGAAGGCGTAGAGTTCATAGGTGCTTTGTTTAAAGACCAGCGTTTACTAACACACACTGACTACATCCATGAACACAACCTATCAACCTCACTTTTCCTCCTACATGCTAGTATTATACATTACGTCACTAAATACTGGGCCTGAATAACACAGAACCACCTACACACGCACTGGTACACTCCATATATACTATAGGCCAAGGGACACATATGGTCAAATGGCTGTATAAAGGACTGAAAACTCACCTATCTAAACCTCTGACAGAATCAAAAATCAAATGGGAAACAGACGTAGGAAGAGAGATATAAGAAAAGGAGTGGACTAACATACTAAACTACCCAAGCCAAATATCCTGTAATACAAGATTTAAATACATTCAATATGCTATACTCCACAGAGCATTTCTTACCCCACACAGACTACATATCTTATACCCAGAACTGCCCTCAACGTGCCCTAGATGCAGAGAGGAGGAAGCAGGACTCATACACATGCTCTGGAACTTCCATGCTATCTCTGAATACTGGGAAAATATAACCAACTCCCTAAATACACTAGCAGGGAAGACTATATACTGTAAAATGGAGACATGTATACTGGGAATGCTCCCACATCCCCAAAAAAAGAAAGTTCTCCCTAGATGGATAAACCCAGCACTCCTATTGGCTAAATGCCTACTGACTAGGAGATGGAAAGCCACGACAGCACCCACGGTGAGCCAATGGAGGGCGGAAGTAATAGAATGGGGTAAAGCAGAAGGAGTTGCCCTTAGAAGAGAAGAAAATGCCAGACGGAGGAAATACCCACTAGCCCAGGAATGGGATGAATTAGTAGAAAAATCACATACTTGGATAAAGATGAACATGACGAGGATGCATCCCAATGATACCCATAAGATAATAATAACTAAGTACATTCTAAAATCGACAAAACACTCCCACCCCCCCAGAACTTTTCTCTCACATACATCAATAATGTATAATAATTGATAACAGTCAAGAATGCAGCGATAGAAAATGTATCCTCAACACCAAGATGTCTGATTAATGGTCAATAGTTGGTAGTTAAGAATAATGTTCGATGTCAAGAACACAAGGTGACATAAAAACTTAAAAACGCCAACGCGATAATGCATGTAGTCCACCATTTTTGACATACTGAACGAGACAGTTTAAAGGCAAAAGAGTCGATATGTAAAGACACACAGAATGTAATAGCATAAAAATTGGTGAAAAATACACATGCAAAACCATACATGCCTTATGTGCTCCCCATTGTTTCTTATGCTTATGAAAACAATTAAATATGTTAAAAAAAAAAAAAGAGAGTGAATGTAGATGGAAAGATAGAAACGAGGTAGTGGGATCCAGTAAAGAATATAGAGAATAGAATGTCACCACCAGCACGTGATTGGGCAGGGTTTGAAGGCAGAAACAACAAATGGGACCATTATGCAACAGGACGGTAGTGTGGAAGCCTGGACTGGGATACAAAGTGTATCTGACGATTCAAGGTGTAGAATTGTATAACATTATATTCAGGGACAAAGGTCAGACTCCATGGGGCCTTCATAAGTGCCACCTAGTGGAGGGATAGCAGTAAGTCCATACCACCTTGCTCACTATAAATCCTTTCAGGAAATGGTAATCAAACCATCAGTAATAGCAGTAACAGCAGTTTCCTGGAAGCATGTGCTACCACCTGTACCCTGATACCATGACAAGATTCTTTAAATTTCAGTAACCTTCGTGACACAACCTCCTCCTATCAACTGATTGAGGACCTTGGTCAACACCATCAGCCCCTTTGAGTGGTCATTTGTCACTTCATGCTCATTTCATTAATGAGAATCAGGTGTGGCACAAAACTTGCACAGATACACAGACTAAGGAGGCTTATCTGCACTTTGCAGGGGAAGACTCCAACTTAAAAGAAAGCGGTATTAGCCATTCTATGCTCACACGGTGTTCTGCTTTCCCTCTTATCTCATAACCGAGCTTACAGAACCTCTCTGGAATGCACTTCTGATTTTAAAGAAGACATTTATTGTTATTAATTCCCCACCCACAAGTTCCTGAGAGACGAAATTAGTAGATTGGAAGCACACGTTCAAAAGTAGTCGCAGCAATGAAAGCAAAATATATCAAGGTACTTCTCAGTTGCAATGTATACAGCAAATAGATGTGATTATATTATATCATATCCTCAAAGCAAAGCATAAAAGTCAAAATTTATCACCGTATGGTCAAGGCGGTAGGGCCTATATTCAGCTTCATCTTTCTGGGGTCTGCAAGTTGAGGACTCCGGTCAACTGCGAGAAAGAGATTCTCTGCCCAAACGTGAGGCAGGCAACTGACGTCTAGTTCCTGTCTGAAGTCAAGCAGATTTAATCTAACTCTCTGTAGCCCAGAGTCATCCTTAAAAGCAAACTCAGTGTGAAAGCCGAAGAACCTTGGAGAGAGGCCAATTCTCCTGAGCTCCCCGTTCTCAGACTGGATTGCGAGGTAAACACAAAATCTACGTGCTCTCATCAGCTAAGGTCTGGTGTGAAGAAAACAGCTTGGTCCATCTTGTGGAAAAACACAGCTTGGAATAACACAGCTCAACCAGCAATGTCTCAACTACAATGTCTAACCCCACGTTAAAGCCAATGGGCCGCTAACCTAAATATCAAATGTAATGTCTAATGTCATGTCAAAGCCAATAGGCAGCTAAGCTGAATATCAAATGTAATGTCTAATGTCATGTCAAAGCCAATAGGTAGCTAACCTAAATATCAAATGTAATGTCTAATGTCATGTCAAAGCCAATAGGCAGCTGAACTGAATAGAGAATGTAATGGCTAACTCCATGTTAAAGCCAATAGGCAGCTAAACTGAACAAAACATATAGGGGGTCATTACGACCCTGGCGGCCGGCGGTTTGTTGGCGGTAACACCGCCAACAGGCTGGCGGTGTTCCACCAGCAATTATGACTGTGGCGGAAAAGCCACGGCCATACCGCCGGCCCCTCCACTTTGCCGCCAGGATTCCGCCTACCGGTCATAATCCCCAGGGCAGCGGTGCATGCACTGCTGCCCTGGGGATTATGAGTCCCCGAACGCCGGCCTGTCCATGGCGGTACACACCGCCATAGAAAGGCCGGCGGTAAGGGGACTTAGGGTGCCCCTGGGGGCCCCTGCACTGCCCATGCCCTTGGCATGGGCAGTGCAGGGGCCCCAAGGCATAGCCCCGTCGCGCATTTCAGTGCCCGAATTTCGGGCAGTGAAATGCGCGACGGGTGCTACTGCACCTGCAGCACATCAGCATTGACGCCAGCTCTATTACGAGCCGGCTGCAATGTTGATGTGACATTTCTGCTGGGCCAGCGGACGGTAACACTGTTACCGTCCGCTGGCCCAGCAGAAAGGTCATAATAGGGAGACAGAAATACCGCCGGCAATGGCGGTATTCTGTCTACTGCGGCCTCGGCGGTCTTCTGAAAAGACCGCCGAGGTCGTAATGACCCCCTTAATGTGCTACTGGTGAACACTGAGCAACTAATATGCGCAGTGGTGAAACACAAAGTCATTGGTCAAACACAATTAATAGCATCACACACGGTCTAGAAATTTTGTATATAACAGCAACATTGACTTATAGTGTATTAAGGATAAGCAAAAGAAATCAGAAGTTATTGGTAATACTTGTAAGTTAGTATTCAACTATGCACTGCTGGAAACATAGACAACAGTTTAAATTACTAGTTGTTTTGTATTTAAAGAAGACAAAACTCCAATATTAATATCTAAATAAAGATGACAAATATTAAGATCCATATTAACGTTGAAATAATACTTCATGTTATTGTAAACATAAAAACGGTCAACTAGCGAATCGTCTGCTTCAAAACATCTAAGTTTTGCAGATACTTTATTTATAGTGTAAATATGTCGCAGACCTATCCTCAAGGGAAATGGAGCACTTCAACAATAACTAGAAACATACATTGAAGTAGTTAAAAATAAGGTAGAATTGTGTAAATAATGTAAAAGCTTACGTTGGGAGTTCAAAAGTTGATAATGAATGGAGGAAGGGGGAGAGGGATAACTTTATAAATATGCTCTCTATAGTTCGGTCTTAAGGTTTCTTCCAACTGACAGTAGGGTTTTCTGAGTTTTAGGTCCTCAGACAGATATTACAAAAACTTGGAGCCAGGCATGAAAAACCCTGATTCACCCTTGTTTTTCTTTACTTTTGGCTTTTTAGGGAACATCCTCTGTTCTGTTTCATTTCTTTTAAAGTGGCACTAGCCATTTTAAAGCTATATTTTACATACGATTAGTTTGAATCAAAAGTATTTCATGAATGGTATAAAGTTTATCCTTCTTCAGACTCCACAGGTACATTAATTACTGTGTTATATCATGTGCCCCGCTACCCTTAAACTTACTTTGTACAGATTAACTCTGCTTTTTACTCAGCTTCTTTTTCTCCATCTCCACTCTAACCCGTAACTCAGTGTTGATAGTTTACATCACCCATGTACTAAACGTCCTCCAGTCCACGAGTAAGAGGTTCAATCCAGTTTAATGATTCTTTCCCCCAAATTAGTGAAACTCCCTTTAGAAAAAAGCGTGAATGAACTAACCAATGTTTAACATTTATCTTATTTACTGACACCATCGTCGGTCTATGCTTAGTGGTCAAAATGTAGTGCAGGTTTCTGGGGTCTGGACTTTATACATTTAGACAGGTGAAGGGTAATGGTGTTCCAACATTTGTACAGACAGATAAGGGCAAAAACAACATTTGTACTGGTTAAATAGTTCACAAAAATATTTTTTTCTCAGGCGTGTCTGAGAAAATGTTGTTTGTATTGGTCACTCAGTGGCCATGTCTGTTTTTCCTTGGTCGGTCAGTTCAACTGTAAGTGTAAAACCTCTTTGCCCTGATATGCATTTATGTTCTTGTCCCCAATTAAGACTTTTAATGCCATTAAACTTCAGGGGTGGGATTCAGAAAAGTATTAGATGGTGTTGGAAGTGAAACTACAGGACTATTTCTTTATGTAGTCTTACATGCCTTTGTGAACAGCCCCAAAACATTAACCTCATTGTTATTAAAAGTGCAAAGAAGGCACAGTCCTTTCTATTTGTAATAGCTGTTTATGAATATTCCCTAAATATTTCCATGTATTCTCATTTTAGATGTATTCCAGCCAGTTCACAAATCAATCAATCAGGCCCTTGTAAAGCGTGGCTTATCACCCATGGGGTCTCAAGGCCTGTCATTGGCGTGCTAAAGCCACAAAGGCATGTAAAAGTACATAAAGAAGCACTAAAGGAGACTCGTGGACTCTTACATGCCTTTGTGAATGTGTTTATCAATATCAGTATACATATTAGATTCTACACATTTACAGAGGAACTGGAATTTGCTGCAGCATGGCAATAGAGGCCTGGTTTCCTCCTGATGGTTCTGCGCGCACACATGAGCGATGATGTTCAAAACTCTTTCCTCCGCTCTCTGGTTACCACCTTGAGAATGCATGCTATTTACGTCGACCAATATGGTTATAACTAATGAAACGTTCTTTAACTTGCAGCCATTGTGTATGGTATCTGTTTGTGTCTTCTCACTATGAAAGGCGCAGCCTTGTTGCCATCCATAGTACAGGAAGGTAAGAATTCTCAATGAAGCTAATTTGGTGACTGAAAGCTTTTTTCCTGTATTTTTGTTGAGGTCTCCTTGCACTCTGTTATGTTTGGGACTCCCTAAGATGCCCGGCGGGTAGGGGTATCTCTTGTACAGCATGTGATGTAACAGGCTGCAAATGTTGTTTCCCCCTGTCAATTGGGGGACGAGTGGTTTAGCCCCTGAGGTAGGGGACGTTAATAAATGGGCTGGGTTGGCGAGGCGCCAACAGTTCGCAACCGAGTAAAGTAACCGCGAGTCGTGTGTATTTATTCCAGCTGTGACCCTCGTGTGAAGCGCGATTGTGGGCGAAGCTTTTCACATTTAGAAACCCCCATCATAACAAATTGGCGACGACGAGGGAGAGAAAACCCACGTGGTGCAAAGAGCGGCGTTGCGGCCCCGGCACATCGGAGACGCACGTCGAGACCGAAACGCCCAGAGCGCGTATAAAAAGAAGAAAAAAAAACAAAGACTCACCTTGGGAAGACTGGGGTGAGCATTGACGCTCCGCGCGAGGAACACCACACAATACAGGTGACGCGCGCCCAGAGGGAACACCTCGCCCTGCCCCCACTGGCCCCGGGAGACTGGCCGGCAACTACGCACCGTGAAAAGGTGAGAAAGAGAGGAGCCTGTGTCCTGGGAGAGCGAGGCCCGGACATTTTTGTGCACAAGTAATCGGGCCCAGCGCCCACACATAGCAACATCCAGAGAGGAGAAAGGGAGCACAGGACAAAAAAAAAAAAAAGACAAATAAAGAAAATAGAAATCAAATGAATATTACAAGAAGGACATAATCAAAAGCCAGAGCACAAGGGGACACTAAAACATACACAGCTCATACAGAGGTCAAGTAAATAAAGAGGGGATAACAATACAAATGGCCACTTTCCCGGTCATAGAGCCTTTTGTCATGGAAGGGCCCCCATCAGCACAAGCCGCGAAATGGAAATCCTGGGTGGAACGTTTAGAGAACTATTTTGCAGCTTTCGCACTAGACCCGGATAGACAAAGACCAATGCTTCTTCACATGGGGGGAGCGATGCTGCACAGAATCAGCAAAACAGTGGCCGAAGAAGGACCCCCATTCACGTACCGAACTCTAAAAAGGGCGATCACAGCATATTTTGAACCCATGGCAAATCCTGACTACGAACGTTTCCTCCTGCGACAAGCCAGACAGCACATAGATGAGTCGGTAGACACATACTATGCAAGACTAAAGGAACTAGCAAGCACATGCACATTACGTGACCCGGATGATGAAATAAGAGCGCAATTTATCCAAGGACGCCACTCGACCAAATTAAGAGAACATATCCTCCAGATCCCAGGCATGACAATGGCTGACATGCTGACGATGGGCAGGTCAAAGGAGTTGTCCAGGGTAAGAGCAGCACACATGGAATCGGCGCTCGCACAGACCATCAAAACAGAACCGATAAATGTCATCGCCTCAAGCAGCGCGACAAAAAGGAAGGACAAGACAAGATCGGCCGGTGCACACCGATCATGTTACATGTGTGGAGGAACATTTCCACATCAAGGCAAATGCCAGGCATTGGGAAAACAGTGCACCAACTGCCAAAAACTAAATCATTTCGCAAAAGTCTGCAGTTCAAACACCAGAGCAAAAGGTGACAGACAAAAGACAAGTCAAGGAGCAAAAACAGTACAACCACCAGATCTAATCCCCGACATGGATGAGGATGATGAGCCAGAAGGAACTGTGTACATAATCCATGCAACTGAACCAGGCTGCCAAAGCAGAAGGAAAATTCCAAAATGTAAAGTCAAAGTGGCGGGACACCAAGTAACAGCCCTAATTGACACGGGGGCTTGAATTAACATACTGGCGCAATCCGCTCTTGACCAAATGCTGCATCATCCCCCTCTACGGCGCACAACAGTACAAGTAATTGCTTTTGGATCAACAAGCCCCTCCCAATGGCAGGAGTGTTTGTGACGGATATCAATCATGATGATGTAACTGTACAAGCCAAGGTGTACGTCACCAAGATAGGAACGGGGATGCTGCTCAGCTGCCGCACTGCAGAAGAACTGAAACTGGTGGCTTTTTGCGTTCAGCATTCAAGTGGGGGAGCTAGAGAGTCTGCAGGAAGAGTACGCTGATCTGTTCCAAGGCATTGGATGCCTGAAGGACCGTCAAATAAAACTACACATTGACAAGTCCATAGAACCAGTCGCGTTAAAGCACAGACGCATAGCGTTTCATCTCCGCCCACAGGTGGAGGCAGAACTACGGAAGCTGGAAGAAGCAGATATTATCGAGAAGGTAGAAGGACCAACCCCATGGGTGTCGCCCATTGTAGTCACCAGGAAACCCAAGCAACCAGGGGAGGTACGCATATGTGTAGATATGCGCCTCCCAAACGTGGCCATTCGGAGAGAACGTCACCTCACCCCCACAGTGGATGACATAGTGGCGGAGGTCAGCGGATCCAAATGGTTCTCAAAAATGGATCTAAGAGCTGGATATCATCAGATCATGCTGGCTCCGGAGTCTCGAGCGATCACCACTTTCTCCACCCATGTGGGACTAAGAAGATACCGGCGGGTAGGGGTATCTCTTGTACAGCATGTGATGTAACAGGCTGCAAATGTTGTTTCCCCCTGTCAATGGGGGGACGAGTGGTTTAGCCCCTGAGGTAGGGGACGTTAATAAATGGGCTGGGTTGGCGAGGCGCCAACAGCACACAGCCGAGTAAAGTAACCGCGAGTCGTGTGTATTTATTCCCGCTGTGACCCTCGTGTGAAGCGCAATTGTGGCCGAAGCTTTTCACATTTAGAAACCCCCATCATAACACACTCTTTTCATGAGAAAGCCATGCACTTGCTAAACGCCACTAAGCTTCAGTTTCTCTCCATGTATCAATTCCTTAGGCCTAGAATATATATAACGTGTGGGAACAATTGAGACGAACTTGCATTATGAGCTCAATTACTTGGGAAGGTGGTACTCTGTTTCTCTCTGAGATTTCGCTATTTTTTTTTTTTTTTTTCATATCAAGCGTGTTTTAAACTTTAAGCTCTTAGCTAAGTTTTCTTCCACACGGTATGTTGTGGTCATCGCCAGTTTGATGCCTATGTAAATGTTCATTTTGTGTTGTGCCTGCTTGAGGCCTGGGAAGACTGGGATAAGGTAACTTGTAGAATGTCATAACCTCCAATCAAATCTTGACGGATTAAAAAACAGATCTCTTAATACACAAACAGGATAATTTTATTAATGTGCTCTCTAAATATTACACAATATGATCTAAACATAGGAGTGAAAACTTGGCAAAAGTTTGGTTCTGCTATTTATTAGCTCTGAGCGTGTGAAGTACATAGAAATGTAAATGTAAAGTGCATCTAAATTATGTAAGAGTGGGCCTCTTTCACCGAAATAATGCGAAAACTCAAGAACAACTTTCATAGGGCAATTGAATTTTACAGAAACTGCAAATGTAGCCAGTAAAATATCTGAGTGGGTGCATCAGGCGAGGTGCATCTTCAACTGCATAGGTAAACTTAGCGCGTTTGTGCAGATATGGCACAGGATGTGAACCTGGAAGCATGATAGTTGCGGAACATTTCATAATCTTAAGTAGTTGCTGTCTGTAGGAAAGTACCATCTTGCCTGGCATGTTACCCCCATATTTCACTGTATATATGTTGTTTTAGTTGTATGTGTCACTGGGACCCTACCAGCCAGGGCCCCAGTGCTCAAAAGTGTGCCCTGTATGTGTTCCTTGTGTGATGACTAACTGTCTCACTGAGGCTCTGCTAACCAGAACCTCAGTGGTTATGCTCTCTCTTTACTTTCTAAATTGTCACTAACAGGCTAGTGACCAATTTCACCAATTCACATTGGCATATTGGAACACCCTTATAATTCCCTAGTATATGGTACTGAGGTGCCCAGGGTATTGGCGTTCTAGGAGATCCCTATGGCCTGCAGCATTTCTTTTGCCACCCATAGGGAGCTCTGACAATTCTTACACAGGCCTGCCACTGCAGCCTGAGTGAAATAGCGTCCACGTTATTTCACAGCCATTTACCACTGCACTTAAGTAACTTATAAGTCACCTATATGTCTAACCTTTACCTGGTAAAGGTTGGGTGCTAAGTTACCTAGTGTGTGGGCACCCTGGCACTAGCCAAGGTGCCCCCACATCGTTCAGGGCAAATTCCCCGGACTTTGTGAGTGCGGGGACACCATTACACATTGCACTATACATAGGTCACTACCTATGTATAGCGTCACAATGGTAACTCCGAACATGGCCATGTAACATGTCTAAGATCATGGAATTGTCACCCCAATGCCATTCTGGCATTGGGGAGACAATTCCATGATCCCCCGAGTCTCTAGCACTGACCCAGGTACTGCCAAACTGCCTTTCCCGGGGTTTCACTGCAGCTGCTGCTGCTGCCAACCCCTCAGACAGGTTTCTGCCCTCCTGGGGTCCAGCCAGGCTTGGCCCAGGAAGGCAGAACAAAGGACTTCCTCAGAGAGAGGGTGTTACACCCTCTCCCTTTGGAAAAAGGTGTCAGGGCTGGGAAGGAGTAGCCTCCCCCGCCTCTGGAAATGCTTTGATGGGCACAGATGGTGCCCATCTCTGCATAAGCCAGTATACATCGGTTCAGGGATCCCCCAGCCCTGCTCTGGCGCAAAACTGGACAAAGGAAAGGGGAGTGACCACTACCCTGGCCTGAACCTCCCAGGGGAGGTGCCCAGAGCTCCTCCAGTGTGCTCGAGACCTCTGCCATCTTGGAAACAGAGGTGCTGCTGGCACACTGGACTGCTCTGAGTGGCCAGTGCCAGCAGGTGACGTCAGAGACTCCTTCTGATAGGCTCTTACCTGTGTTGCTAGCCTATCCTCCTTCCTAGGTAGCCAAACCTCCTTTTCTGGCTATTTAGGGTCTCTGCTTTGGGGAATTCTTTAGATAACGAATGCAAGAGCTCATCAGAGTTCCTCTGCATCTCTCTCTTCACCTTCTGCCAAGGAATCGACCGCTGACTGCTCAGGAAGCCTGCAAAACCGCAACAAAGTAGCAAAGACGACTACTGCAACCTTGTATCGCTGATCCTGCCGCCTTCTCAACTGTTTTCCTGTTGGTGCATGCTGTTGGGGTAGTCTGCCTCCTCTCTGCACTAGAAACTCCGAAGAAATCTCCTGTGGGACGACGGAATCCTCCCCCTGCTACCGCAGGCACCAAAAGAACTGCATCATCGGTCCTCTGGGTCCCCTCTCAGCACAACAAGCGTGGTCCCTGGAACTCAGCAACTCTGTCCAAGTGACTCCCACAGTCCAGTGACTCTTCAGTCCAAGTTTGGTGGAGGTAAGTCCTTGCCTCCCCACGCTAGACTGCATTGTTGGGTACCGTGTGATTTGCAGCTGCTCCGGCTCCTGTGCACTCTTCCAGGATTTCCTTTGTGCACAGCCAAGACTGGGTCCCCAACACTCTAACCTGCAGTGCACAACCTCCTGAGTTGTCCTCCGGCATTGTGGGACCGCCTTTTGTGACTTCGGATGAGCTCCAGTTCACTCCTCTTTGTAGTGCCTGTTGCGGCACTTCTGCAGGTGCTGCCTGCTTCTGTGAGGGCTCCCTATCTTGCTGGGCGCCCCCTCTGTCTCCTCACGCAAGTGGCGACATCCTGGTCCACACTGGGCCACAGCAGCATCCAAAAACCCTAACTGCGACCCTTGCAACTGGCAAGGCTTGTTTGGGGTATTTCTGCGTGGGAACACCTCTGCAAGCTTCTTCACGACGTGGGACATCCATCCTCCAAAGGGGAAGTTCCTAGTCCTCTTCGTTCTTACAGAATCTACAGCTTCTACCATCCGGTGGCAGCTTCTTTGCACCCTCAGCTGGCATTTCCTGGGCATCTGCCCAATCTCGACTCTGTCGCGACTCTTGGACTTGGTCCCCTTGTTCCACAGGTACTCTTGTCTGGAAATCCACCTTTGTTGCATTGCTGGTGTTGGTCTTCCTTGCAGAATTCCCCTATCACGACTTCTGTGCTCTCTGGGGAATATAGGTACACTTTACACCTACTTTTCAGGGTCTTGGGGTGGGCTAGTTTTCTAACCCTCACTGTTTTCTTACAGTCCCAGCGACCCTCTACAAGCTCACATAGGTTTGGGGTCCATTTGTGGTTCGCATTCCACGTCTAGAGTATATGGTTTGTGTTGCCCCTATACCTATGTGCTCCTATTGCAATCTACTGTAATTCTACATTGCTTGCATTACTTCCTTTTGCTATTACTGCATATTTGTGGTATTGTGTACATATATCTTGTGTATATCAGGCATCCTCATACTGAGGGTACTCACTGAGATACTTTTGGCATATTGTCATAAAAATAAAGTACATTAATTTTTAGTATATCTGTGTATTGTGTTTTCTTATGATATTGTGCATATGACACCAGTGGTATAGTAGAACCTGGCATTATTTCATGTTCTTGGTGGTATCGTAAGGTAGTGCTTGACTACTGTGTTAAGAAAGTATGCATCTAGAAGTGGTAATGTATGACAAGAACGTTTGTGCAAATGTTATGTCTGGCATTTCATCATTGTGGTGGTGCGTTCTGCTTTTTTTCTGTGCTGCTGTGTTTTTGTGTTGGATTATTGCAAATGTATGTTGTGTTGTACTGTGCCTGTGTTGCATTCTGTTTTGTCTGTTTTGTTCCGCTGTGCCTTGTTATGTTTTAATTGTGCTGTTATATTGCTTTGTGTATGCTATTGTGTATGTTTTTTTGTTTACTTTAGCTATGCCAACAAATGCAGCGATGTTTCTAGCCCAAAGCAGCCTATGCCTTTACAGTTCCTGTGACAAACACCCGTTTACCACTCTAGTAAAGTGGCAGAGAGTTCACCTTATGTAATATGGCTTAAGAACTCTTTGTTCAGCTCTTCTTCACAATGGAGTAGTCTACATAATTGGAATGCTGAGATTGTTTTTTTCCACTTGATGTCAAACCTGTTTATACACCTCTTCCCCTGATGGGTCTTTATCTAACCCCACATGTGCCTCACGATTCTTCTTTACTTGCCTCCATGTCACTGCTAACGTAAATATCACTTCCCTTTAATCTACAACTTTGTCATCCTCAGTATTCTAAAATAAAACTAATATGTGCCTTACTGATGCTCTTAAAGAATCTCTATCTCTTAGTCACCAACGGTGTTGTCTCTTTTGTTGTTGTTGTACATCTTGTTCCCCTTATTATGAAATTTGTTTCTCTTTGCTCATCCATCTCTGACCCCATTAGTGCGTCTCCATCTGCTTCTTTTATTTAATTTATTTGCATTTTGTACACTTCTTATTTGATGCAATGCTTAGCAACAGAACACGTTACATGAAGTAAAAAAATACATTATTGTAATGGAGATGTAAAATGCAGCAAATTTTAGATATTCCTTGAGCACATAAATTTGAATGATCATAGTGATACCAGTGCACACAAATCACAACAATTGGTGCATGAGCAGGTGTGACTTACTCTTTCATGATTCCTGGCTTACTCCTGGAAATCAGGAATAATACAAGAATAATGCCCTGATTTAGAGTTTGGCGGATAAGTTACTTTGTCACAAACATGACAGATATCCCATCCACTGTATTACAACTCTGATAGCCTATAAAGGGATCACAATATGGCAAACGAGATGTCAGTCATGTTTGTGATAGAGTAACCCCTCTGCCAAACTCTGAATCAGGCCCTAAATCACAGAACATACCTGGTGAATTCAGCTAAGCACGTTGAGTAGTATCAAGGAGCTAAAGAAAAATACAGGGTCCCTACACAAATACGGAGAGAGATTCGGGGAAATCGACAATAAGTAAAAAGTGCATCACTCTCCTATTAATGCAATAAAGCAAACTATTCTAAAAAAAATAAGCCTAAATTATATTCAAAAATGTATTGATCCAAACACAAGTATTTGTGTGTATATAGACATCATTATTTAATTCATTATTTCAAACTATACAGTTTCTAAAATTAATCATCACCCCTTATCCGCTCAATAACTCTCACACAAAAGGCCTTCACACATAAACATGTAAATCAACACACAAAGACCATAAACAAATGACTACAGATAAAATCTACATAGAAACGATGACAAGACACCGGAAAGACAAACAATGACATACACAATGATATTTTACAACAAATGAATATCAATAATCTCAAATTTAAATGTCAAATAAATGATGAATTAAGACATCACACCCATATATGTGTAATTTACAATTTCACTCCAATAATAAACTTTAAATAAGTTCATTACACATTTGTAGTAATTAATATCACAAGGGTCAATGCTCATAATAAGAACATAAATTATAGCTCTTATGGCTCAATCCGGTAAGTCTTTAGATGCAAGTTCTCATCAACAAGATTTCTTCGTCAATTGGTAAATCCTCCTTGCTGCCAATTGATAGATAATCCTTTCTGCCTTAGTGAATCATCAAAAATGCCAGAACTGCCGACGAGCGTTTAGGTGGACTTATGCTTTCAACAATGTTCATGATGCTCACAGCCACCTTAATCAGGGCACTAAATCCAATATTGCACACTGCGTCATCTTTTTAAATCTATATATAAATTAAAGACATAATTAACTCTCTATCGAAGATATTGAATACTATAAGGACATAAATTGTAACTGTTCCCATGTGTGAGGGCCCATTTGTGTGAGTGTGCGGACCAAACGCAAAAACACACAGTGCAGATATAGGGGGTCATTACAACCCTGGCAGACGGTGTTAAAGGTGCGGTAATACCGCAAACAGGGCGGTGGACAAAAAAGGGGAATTATGACCGTGGCGGAAACCGCCAACATAGACAGCCACTTTAAAGATCCGACCGCCACGGCGTACAGACAAGCAGCGCGGCGGTCACCGCCAACAGACAGGCGGAAGACAATGTACTGCCCACAGTATCACAACCCGCCAATCCGCCACCTTTTCCGGGGCGGATTCACCGTGGATAAAAACACGGCGGAAACAGCTTTTGCAATGGGAAAACGCTCACCTTCTACACATCCCACGAGGAAGGAAGACACCATGGAGCCAGAATTACAAATCCTACCTGCCCTTGTCTTCCTGCTCATTTATGAACACCAGCAACGGCGGCGCCGAAGACAACAGTGAGTACTGCACCTATGACATAGGGGAGGGGGGAGGCAAAAGTCGGGGGGGACACACGCAAAACACCCACCCCACCCCCACCCTCGCACATTATAACACACACAGCTATGCATGTCAAAACATCACAGTAACAACCCACAACCCCCCCGGAAGAATGCAAAGACCAAAGGAAATCAGTCGAAAAATTGTAATGTATCAAAATACAGGTACCAAATATCAATGTCCGTGCACCACTGGGCCAAAAATGCATGGGCGAGGCCCACACACAATACCTGTCCACAAACAGAGAGAACACTGCTGGGGCATCAGATAGAAATACAACAGGCACCTCAGGGGGAATGGAAGGGGGGGGGGCACCTCAGCCGGATTACAGCACCACGCCAGATCCACGACGGGGCTCCATGCCCATTGATGTATCCTGGGGAGTGCAAAGCCACAGTCTCTCTAGTCTCTACAGTGGGTGGGTTGCCCACTGTACCATCCTGGGGAGTGCAAACCACAGTCTCTCAAGTCTCTACAGTGGGTGGCTTGCCCACTGTACCATCCTGGGGAGTGCAAAGCCACAGTCTCTCAAGTCTCTACAGTGGGTGGCTTGCCCACTGTACCATCCTGGGGAGTGCAAAGCCACAGCCTCTCAAGTCTATACAGTGGGTGGGTTGCCCACTGTACCATCCTGGGGAGTGCAAAACCACAGTCTCTCAAGTGGATAACAGTCTCCAACGGTTCTGGAGGGGGAATGGTGCCCACACTGCATTTAGCTTCCCGTGACGGTTCCTGTACCGTCACAGTCCCAGCTGTACATGGGATAACGATGCTTGATGTGGTGGTGTTTCCTTGTTCAGCGGTGCTATGCCATGGCGGTCTCCGATCTGTTCAGCTGTTCTCTGCCCTGTTCAGCGGTGCTGTGCCCTGTTCAGCGGTCTTCACCATGACGGTGTTTCCTTGTTCAGTGGTGCTATGCCATGGCGGTCTCTGATCTGTTCAGCGGTTCTCTGCCCTGTTCAGTGGTGCTGTGCCCTGTTCAGCGGTCTTCACCATGGCGGTGATTCCCTTGTTCAGCGGTGCTTTGCCATGGCGGTCTCTGATCTGCTCAGCGGTGCTGTGCCCTGTTCAGCGGTCTTCACCATGGTGGTGATTCCCTTGTTCAGCTGGGCTTTGCCATGGCGGTCTCTGATCTGTTCAGCGGTTCTCTGCCCTGTTCAGCGGTGCTGTGCCCTGTTCAGCGGTCTTCACCATGGCGGTGATTCCCTTGTTCAGCGGGGCTTTGCCATGGCGGTCTCTGATCTGTGTATTGGTGTGTGGCATGACGGTCCCTCATTTTCCAGTGGGGCTGTGGCAGACGGGGCCCTCCTGGGCACTGACTCTGGCGGTGGTCTCCTGACCAGTGACGATACTCGTGCCCTCCTGGGCACTGACTCTGGCGGTGGTCTCCTGACCAGTGACGATACTGGTGCCCTCCTGGGCAATGACTCTGGCGGTGGTCTCCTAACCAGTGACGATACTCGTGCCCTCCTGGACAATGACTCTGGTGGTAACTCTGGCGGTGGTCTCCTAACCAGTGACGATACTCGTGCCCTCCTGGGCAATGACTCTGGCGGTGGTCTCCTGACCAGTGATGATACTCGTGCCCTCCTGGGCACTGACTCTGGCGGTGGTTTCCTGACCAGTGACGATACTCGTGCCCTCCTGGGCAATGACTCTGGCGGTGGTCTCCTGACCAGTGATGATACTCGTGCCCTCCTGGGCACTGACTCTGGCGGTGGTTTCCTGACCAGTGACGATACTCGTGCCCTCCTGGACAATGACTCTGGCGGTGGTCTCCTGACCAGTGACGATACTCGTGCCCTCCTGGGCAATGACTCTGGTGGTGGTCTCCTGACCAGTGACGTCTCCTGACCAGTGACGATACTCATGCCCTCCTGGGCAATGACTCTGGCGGTGGTCTCCTGACCAGTGACGACGGTGCTGGCGGTGGCGTCCCGGCCTCCGGGGAGGATGACGCCCTTCTCCGCTGTGCTGCTCTCACCAGACTGTGCAGACTTACTCCGGCCCTTCACCACCTTTGGAGGAGTCACAGCTGACTCTGCAATCCCCCTGGGACCCTTGTCACCAGTTTTGCCGCCAGGAGTCTTCAACCTGTCCCGTCGGCCACTTTCCAACTTTGGGTGCTTTACAGGGGGTGGACTGGCAGTGCTTTGGCTCCGTGTCACACTGCCTGCCCTGGTGGCCGGTGCACTCCACACACCTTGAACACGCACCACTGGTACAGGAGTCTTTTTGGCTGAGGTGCTACTACGGGACTTATGAATTGGAGGGGTGGGGATGGGGGCAAAGCGGTCAACGTTGCTGAGGGAGAGTTTATGACGAACAATGGGATGGGTAGCTGGAGGGCGTCTGGGAGTGGAGGAAGAGGAGGTGGTTGTAGGAGGTGTCACTTTAGCTGTTTTGGGTGCAGGTGCGGGTACTGGAGGCTGTCGTGAGGTGGATGGATGTTGGGTGTGTGGGTGCCCGCGTTTGTGTACTTTGGGAGGGGGCGTCACAGACACACTGGGAGAGGACACAGGGGACGTGTAAATGGGAGTGGGGGTGGTGAGTGCAGGTGAGCAGGGTGTGGTGCTGGGTGTTCTGGTGCGGGTCCTAGTGCCTGTAGATGTAGTGCATGCAGTTGAGAGTGTAGATGACACTGGGAGGGAGGAGGGAGACGATGAGGAGGGGGACACAGTGGAGGCAGTGGATGTTGGTGTGTCTGTATGTGGGTGATTCTTGTGTGAGTGCCTGTGGGATGTGTGGTGCCTATGTTTGCTTGAGCTACTTTTGTGTGTTGAGGTGTGTGCATGCTTGTCTGTTGGTGTGCTTGGGATAGGCTGGGGCACAGGGGACTGGGTCTGGGTGGAGGAAGTTGGAGGGGGGAGGCTAGACACAGGGACAATGGCTACCATCAGTGCTGAGG
The DNA here is from genome assembly GCF_031143425.1 of Pleurodeles waltl. Classification (NCBI taxonomy): domain Eukaryota; kingdom Metazoa; phylum Chordata; class Amphibia; order Caudata; family Salamandridae; genus Pleurodeles; species Pleurodeles waltl. The sequence continues at coordinate 648,266,029 of NC_090447.1, forward strand.
CCAGAGATTGCAGGCTTCGATGAAGGGTAGCCTGACCAGAATGAATGCCCTCCAGGAATGCATTACCGTGTTGCAACTCCCTTTCTACACCCTGGATGACATTCACAATGGTAGACTGCCCAACAGTGAGTGACCTGAGGAGGTCAATAGCCTCCTCACTGAAGGCAGCAGGGGTGACAGGGGCCGGGCCTGAGGTGCCTGGGGCGAAGGTGATGCCCACCCTCCTGGGTGAGCGGGCACGGGGCGAACGCTGAGGGGCTGCTGGGAGGGCGGTGCTGGTAGGGGAGGTGGCGGCTGTACCTGTAGAAGTGTGGGGCACAGATGGTGCCGCCACCACAAGGGAGCTCCCATCGGCGGACGAGTCTGTGTCGCTGTTTGGGGATCCGGTGCCCGACGTGAAGCTCCCCTCACCCTCCGTCCCACTGGTGCATTCTGAGTCCATGGTGTGGCCCTCCATGGCCATGTGGGATGCAGCTCCCTCGTGCTCTGGTGCCACTGTACCTCCGCCTGATGATGCTGATGCACGAAAGAACATGGAGAGCAGAAAAAGGGGGGACGACGACAGAAGAAAGACAGGTTGAGTGCATGGCATACCGCTACCGTTGGCGGACAATACAGACACAGCAGCCCCCTGCACTACGCCATGCTCCTGGCCTCTACAGATGCAATTCCTGGGATATGGCCTACATGGCTATGGTGGACATCTGCACACATGGATACCACAGGGGCATGTATACCTGTACTTGGCACTCTACTGCGGTGGGGTGGTGTGCCACATGGCCTGCATTACGGAGGGGCCTAGCCTATGGAAGTCGCCCTGGCCTAGGGAATCCCACAGCCTTCCTCCCACACCTAGACCCCTCAACTGCGTGCAAAGTCCCCAGAATGATTGTGTACTCACCCCCTTGTGTCTGCTGTGATGCCCTCAAGCGCCCATCCAACTCAGGGTAGGCCACTGCCAAGATCCGGAACATCAGGGGGGTCATGGTGTGACGGGCACCCCTCCCACGTTGGGAGGCCATCCCCAGCTGAGCCTCGCCGTCTTCTTGCTCCAGCAGCGAATGTCCTCCCATCTTTTCCGGCAGTGGGTGCCCCGTCTCTGGTGGACCCCCAGGGTCCGTACGTCCTTGGCGATGGCACGCCAAATGTCCTTCTTCTGGTGGGCGCTGACCTACATGACATGCACGGGGGAAGAAGAGAAGTCATTAGCAAGAGCACCGCCGAAGTGAGTGGCCCCCATCCTTGCCCTTGCCATGTGGCACATGCATTCACAGTCCTTCATGTTCACTGCACTCTGCCCCCTTCCCTCTTACAACTAGCACTCTCCACCCAGGCATAGCCCATACAACGTGCTCCCTGTGTACTTACCTGTTGGTCTGGAGGACCGTAGAGTAGCATGTACTGGGGGAGGACCCCGTCTACTAGCTTCTCCAACTCCTGAGCAGTGAAGGCAGGGGCCCTTTCCCCAGACGCCGCAGCCATTGTCTCTTCAAGACCGAGGTCACAGCAGCACTTGCAGTGTAGGTCCTCTCCTGTCGAAGATCAGGTTTCGAGTGATTGAACAGATAGAAAATGGCGGTCACGTCTGAGGCGGTGACGTCCGCGGCGGTGCGTATCATCACTGCCGGCACACTTCGTCACTGGCTCCTGGGACCCATAGGGTCCAATGTTAACCAATGCAGCATTGCGCCGCGGTCTACCGCGACGGGGTACAACGCCAGTGCAGTGACCTCACATTCCCATTGTCCCAGTTTAGAGGTCAGGCAGCTGCCATTTCAGGGGCCCACATGGCTTCATTTACTACTGCGTCACACATAGCTAGGCCTACACTCAACACACATACAGGAAGGGCTTTCTATTTGGTGTTGTGTTCTGTGTATCTGTGGGTACATACCTGGGAATTTGTTGACTCTGTGGTCGCTGTTGTCCTTCCTAGGCACCGTCAGCTGGGACATTTGAGAAGATGGTGGAATCCTCCAGTGTACCGACCGCTGGTGGACCTGTTGACAATGGAGGAGGGACGTTTAATCGTCACCTACAGGTTTGACCATGCCACTATCCAGGAACTATGTACCCATTTGGAGCCAGACCTGATGTCACCAATCCGCCATCCCTCAGGAATCCCCCCTGACGTGCAGGTGCTGTCAGTGCTCCATTTCCTTGCTAGTGGGTCTTTTCAGACAACAGTGGCCATGGCATCAGGGATGTCCCAGCCTATGTTTTCCAACGTGTTGTCCAGAGTGTTGTCTGCCCTGCTGAAACACGTAAGGAGCTACATCGTTTTCCCTGAGGTGGAGGATTTGCCCACAGTGAAAGGTGACTTCTATGCCCTTGGACATATCCCCAACATCATAGGTGCTATTGATGGGACCCATGTAGCTATGGTCCCCCCCACAGGAGTGAACAGGTGTACAGGAACCGGGAGAGTTATCATTCGATGAATGTACAGATGGTCTGTTTGGCAGACCAGTACATCTCCCAGGTAAATGCTATGTTCCCTGGCTCTGTGCATGACGCCTACATCCTGTGGAATAGCAGCATCCCTTATATGATGGGTCAACTCCAGAGGCACCGTGTGTGGCTATTAGGGGACTCTGGTTACCCGGTTAACCTGTCATGGCTACTGACCCCAGTGAGGAATCCCAGGACCAGGGCAGAGGTACGCTACAATGAGGCCCATGGGTGGACTAGGAGGGTGACCGAACGCACCTTCGGCCTCCTGAAGGCCAGGTTCAGGTGCATGACAGGTGGTTCCCTATTCTACTCACCGAAGAAGGTGTGCCAGATCATCATCGCCTGCTCGATGCTTCACAATCTGCAGGAGGATGGTCCAGATGGCGGTGTTGTGGCAGCTGTGGAGCCTGTGGAGCCTGTGGACAGTGATGAGGAGGAAGCTGAGGAAGAAGACATAGACAACAGGGAGTCCGTCATACAGCAATATTTCCAGTGACACACAGGTGAGATCATTTTTTTTTACCATGACATTCACTTTCACACTTCTACCTCTATCCTGTCTGTCATTTAATAGCAGTATTTGGTCACTGAGTTGTACCTTTCCATTACGGTTTTACAGGTGTGGTTACCAACGTGTGTCATCTGCTTGCATCCTTCAAGGACTCGTGATGTGTGACATAGGTATGTTGGCTTAACAATAGAGAATGCATTTTGACACTGTCATTGATAATACAAATTTACCAAATCACAGACTGACTCCAGATTGTTTTGTGGTTCAAGAGTGTTTATTTAAGTGCTCAAAAATGGAGGGGGGTTGGAAAATATTGATGAGGGACGGTGGAGGAATTTCCATGGCAGAGTCCAGTCCATTGGTCACACAGGTGCACTGCCCATATGGGCATAGGAAGTGGAGCTGGGGCAGTTTAAGTATGGACAGGGTAACAAAGTGGGACAGTGGGGGGACAATCAGGGTGGTCTCATTTCCTGGCGGGGGTTTTGCCATCTTGCTCTGTCCTGTTCCTGGATCTCAGGGCCCGCTTGCGTGGTGGTTGTCTGTCTGCAGGGGGTGGGGTGCTGCTGTGGTGGTCCTGTGGCGGGGCATCCTGTCCACTAGCGCCGGCGGAGGTGGTGGGCAGTTCATCGTCCAGGCTAGTGTCAGGGGCCCCTTGGAGTGCCACAGTGTCCCTCATGGTCTGCTGTATGTCCTTCAGCACTCCTACGATGGTGCCCAGGGCGGAGCTGATGGTCCTGAGCTCCTCCCTGAACCCCAAATACTGCTCCTCCTGCTGGCGCTGGGTCTCCTTAAACTTGGCCAGGACCGTCGCCATCGTCTCCTGGGAGTGGTGGTATGCTCCCATGATGGAGGAGAGGGCCTCGTGGAGAGTGGGTTCCCTTAGCCTGTCCGCCCCCTGTCGCACAGCAGCCCTCCCAGTTCCCCTGTGTTCCAGGGCCTCCGTCCCCTGGACCGTGTGCCCACTACCACTGCCCCCAGGTCCCTGTTGTTGTTGGGGTGGTGGGTTATACTGGGTTCCCTGTAGTGGTGGACACACCGCTGATTGACGTGTCCTGGGTACGGAGGTATGGGCCCGCTGGGTGGATGCTGTGCTGGTGTTACCAGAGGGTGGAAGGTCAGTGTTGTGCTGTGCCTGTGCAAGGGGAACCGACAGTCCCGAGGCCCACGATGGTCCGGGCTGGTCATCAGAATCCAGTAGGGCAGAGCTGCTGTCGTCACTGTGGGCCTCTTCTGTGGGTGGAGTGGAGATGTCTGGACCCTCCTGTGTGGTGACGTTCCTTAGTGGTCCTGCAGGGATATAAGAGCATTATTATTGCATCTGTGTGTGTAATGGTGTGCTATGGGTGGGTGTTTGTGTACCCCAGTGCAAGCATTCCTGTGTGTGGGTTTGTGTGATGATGGTTAGGGGGTTGTTCTGTGTATGTGCAGTGAGCATGCTTTGGGGATGGTTGACCATGCTTAGTTGTGTCATGCAGGGCTTGGTGTTGGAATGTGTGGTTTGTGTTATTAGTACACTAGTGAGGAGTTGGAGTGATAGGGGAGGGGGTGAGGGTGGGGGTGTGTGATAGCATGCAGGTAGGGTGGGGGATATGATAGTTAAGATTTGACTTACCAGTGTCCATTCCTCCACCGACTCCTCCGAGGCCCTCTGGATGCATGATGGTCAAGACTTGCTCCTCCCATGTTGTTAGTTGTGGGGGAGGAGGTGGGGGTCCACCGCCAGTCCGCTGTACCGCGATGTTGTGCCTGGAGACCACTGAATGCACCTTCCCCTGTAGGTCGTTCCACCTCTTCCTGATGTCCTCCCGATTTCTTGGATGCTGTCCCACTGCGTTGACCCTGTCGACTATTCTGCGCCATAGCTCCATCTTCCTGGCTATGGATGTGTGCTGCACCTGTGAGCCAAATAGCTGTGGCTCTACCCGTAGGATTTTCTCCACCATGACCCCGAGCTCCTCCTCGGAAAACCGGGGGTGTCTTTGGCGTGACATGGGGTGGTGTCAGTGTTGATGTGTGTGGTAATGTGTAGTGGTGTGTGGTGTATTGTGCGTGTATTGTTGTATGGGTGATGGTGTTGTGTGCCTCTGTGTGGTGGAGTTCTCAGTTGCTGTGCTCTCTGTCTCTCTAGGGGTTTGTGGGTGATGTGGGTGTGTGTTTTATATTGTGTTGGGTGTGTGGGAGTATTGTTTGTATGTGTATCAGGTGTGTGTATTTTGAATTGTCCAATGTGGCAGTGTTTTGGAGATGTGTGTGTATTTTGACCGCGGCAGTGTGTACCGCCAATGGAATACCGCGTTTGAAAGACCGCCGCGTGGATTCGTGGGTCGTAATAGCATGGGCGTGTTTCTGTTGGCGTGGAGGTGGAGGTTTTGTTTTCGCCAGTTTTCCACTGACCTTTGGTGTGGCGGAGTTGTTGGGTGTCTGAATTTCGGCGGATTCCGAGATGTGGGTCATAATAGCTGTGGCGGAATTCCGCTGCCGCAGCGGTGTATTGGCGGTCTTCTGCACGGCGGGAAGCGGCTTTTACCGCCAATGTTGTAATGACCCCCATAGTATATAATACAAGAAACCATATCAGGCCATGTGATGTGCATAGAAAAAGCAGAGAACTTCAGTCCATTATTAGTGAAATGTAGTGTGTTCTAGCAGCTTAGGCTGTCTAGAGGTAGCTGTAGCAGAGCAGCTTAGGCTGAACTAGGAGACATACAAAGCTCCTGCAATACCACTATAGTTACACAGTACTTATACACAATAAAAGACAAAGGTACTTTAATTTAATGGTGCAGGGCCAAAAATATCTTAAAGGCAACACTCCTTCTAGAGGTAAGTATTATACACAATATATACACTAAAGACCAAAATCAGGTAAGTAAATAGTCACAGCATAGTGCAAACAGTATAAAATACAATAGAATGCAATAGGCCTAGGGGCAACACAAACCATATACTAAGGAAGTGGAATGCGAATCACAAATTCCCCCCTAGGCAAGTGTAGTGTGTAGAGGGGCACTGGGAGTGAGTGTAAGAAAACCACAAAGGTGAGTAAAATACCCCACCCCAGAGCCCAGGAAAGTAGAAGTAAAGTACTGCAAGTTTCCTCAGGACACACTACAAGCTGTGATAAGAGTTATTGCAAGAACCAAGCAAGATTGCAAGTAACAAATGGTGGATTCCTGGACCTGAAGACCTGTGAAGAGAGAGGCCAAGTCCAGAAGTCACAAAAGATTGCACGAAGGAAAGGAGCCCCTGCCAACCTAGACGATGGTGCAAAAGAGGATTCTCCAGTTAGAAGAAGTCTGCAGAAGAGCACCAAAGAAGATGGCTGAAGGTTCCTGCATGATGCAAGAGATGTCTCAGGTCGAGATGTTGGATGCAGGCAAGTTGTAGCACTAGATTCATCCAACAAGCCTTGGTTCAAGCAAGGTCGTGGTTTGCATGAAAATGATGCTGCCTCGACCCAGGAGGGACCTGGGGGCCTCCACGCTGACTGAGGAGGCAGTTGGGGCTTCCAACTCTAGAGGGAACCTAGACATGACCAGGCAGCACACACGGGAGTCACAGGACATGGGGACAAAGAAGGTGCAAATTGTGGTTGCTACAGCACTAAAAAAGAAGGTCCCACGCCGCTGGAGAACAACTCAGCGAGGTGTGCATCTCAGGATGGAGGGCTGGGGACCTGGGCCATGCTGTGCATGAAGGATTCTTGCAAAAAGTTCACAGAGGCCCCAGGAGCTACAGATAATGCAGTGCACAGGGGTACTGTCGCAGACCGTGCAGGCAAGCTCTTACCCCTGCCAAATTTGGACAGCTGGACCTTAGGACAGTCTGGTTCGAAGGGGTCCACCACCTGTGTTCCAGCAAGCATGAAAGTGCCTGCAGGAGCAGGGAAGTGACTCCGTCACTCCACGGGAGATTCCTTTGGTTCTCCTGGTGCAGGGTGAAGACAGGGAGTCCTCAGAGCATGCACAAATTGGAAACTGTTGCAGTTGCTGGCTGTAGCTGAAGTTGCAGGGTCACAGTAGCCTTTCTGGATACTTTGTTGCAGTTACAGCGGTTCCTGGAGCAGTCTATGGTTGATCCGACGGTCAGAAGCTGAAGCAGGTGATGCAGAGGATTGCTGGAGGAAACTTGCAAGCTGAATCTGAAGAGAAACCCACAGGAGAGACCCTACATAGCCCTTGTAGGGAAATTGGCTACCTAACCAGGTATGCACATATCAGGAGGGGTCTCTGATGTCACTTGCTGGCACTGGCCACTCAGAGATCTCCAGAGTGTCCCCACACCTTGAACAAGATGGCTAATGCCAGGGACACACTGGAGGAGGTCTGGGCATCACCCCTGGGGTGGTGATGGACAGAGGAGTGGTCACTCACCTTTGCTTTGTCCAGTTTCATGCCATAGCAAGGACTGAGGGTCCCTGAACTGGTGTAGACTGGCTTATGCAAGGATGACACCATCTGTGCTACCCCTCCCAAGCCTGTAACACCTATTTCCAAAGAGAGAAGGTGTATCACCTTCCTCCCAAAGGAAATGCTTTGTTCTACCTTCCTGGGACTGAGCTGCTCAGACCAGAACCCTGTCTGTGAGGTGGCAGCAGCTGTAGCTGCAGAGCAAGCCTCAGAGAGCTGGTTTGGCAGTATTGGGGGTCTATGGTGGAGCCCCCAGGATGCATGGGATTGGCCTCCCAATACCAGATGTGGAATGGGGGGATAATTCCATGATCTTAGACACCTTAAATGGCCATATTCAGAGTTACCATTGTGAAGCTACCTATAGGTATTGACCTATATGTAGTGCACACGTGTAATGGTGTCCCTGCACTCATAAAGTCGAGGGAATTGGCCCTGGACAGCGTGGTGGCACCTTTGTTAGTGCAAGGATGCCCTCACACTTAGTAACTTTGCACCTAGCCTTCAGTAAATGAAGGTTAGACATATAGGTGACTTATAAGTTACTAAAGTGCAGTGAAAATGGCTGTGAAATAATGTGTGCATGCAGTGTCAGTCCTGTGAAAGGGTTTGTCTGAGCTCCTTATGAGTGGCAAAAGAAATGCTGCAGCCCATAAGGATCTCCTGGAATCTTAATGCCCTGGGTACCTAAGTACCATATACTAGGGACTTATAAGGGGGGTCCAGTGTGCCAATTGGAATTGGAATATGAAGTCACTAAACTATAGTGACTAATTGGGAAGCAGAATGTCAGTGACACAGTTAAGCACCACTGACAACATACACATTAGGCCACAAACTATGAGCACTGTGGTTCTGACCAGCAGGATCACAGTGAGACAGGCAACACATACTGACAAACAGGTAGAACGTGGGGGCAACATGCTAAGAAAGATGGTACTTTCCTACAGTGCGACACAGTTTAGTGAACATTCAGGTCTTAAGGCTTTATGAACCCAGATGTTTTTCTGGATTTCACCTGGAGTTTACTTAGTTAGGAGAATAAACTGAGAATTCTATCATCCACTCTCATATTGATGAATGTCAGGGCATTATATTTGTAAAGTGTCATTTGACCTTTAGGATTTTGCATTACAACAGTTTAGCCTTTCTGTCAGAAATAGGAAATCAGCTATGTACTAGGATGAAGGACTACAGTTGGAATAATAAAGCTGAATTGTTTCATGCTAACATCCAAGCTGCTGAAGATTTCAAGTAACCTTTGTGTGCACGTATCATATGTTCACGCAACAGTGTGAATCTAAATGCATTATAATACTTTAAAATGTCAAAAAGAAAACTAAGCCCTATACCGTATTGCAGGCCTTGATTTTTTCTCCTTAGCTGGACCATAAGAATAGTCCCTAAAATGGCAATAATAAAATGTAAATATGATAGTCATTAGGGAGTGAACTGTTATAAGGTGTGAATTAACACTTTTCAGTGAATTTCTCTGCTTTTTAATGTAAGGTAATATCTTATTATGATAATTTTACTACCAACTCCTTACCGTGCACAGCAATTAGACGAGTGCTAAGGGGGGGGGGGGGGTTTGGTTGCAGGGTCTGGCCTGGTGGCCAGGACCGGAGCCCTAACCCATTGGCACTATGGCAGGCAAAACCCTGCAAGCAGCCACCCCACCACACACAGTCATCATTTCTTAAAAACTACTAAACAGATTTACACCAAATCACACAAATCACAATTTCCGAGTAAAGGTCTAGCTTTCTGAAAATTCGGTATAATTTTGTTCAGTGTTTTCTCTGTATCATTGTCTAATTTTTCCTATGGAAAATACATGGAGGTAAAATCATTTTGGGATCCCCTTTTTCTCAGCCCCCACTTAATGGATCACAGATACTTTCCGGGAAGGAGCTGAGGCGAATGAATTTTTTGGGAATGTTTCATGAAGATTTGTCAAACAGAGCTTCAGTTACTAGCAAAACAAAAAATGTTCTTTCTATGGAAGCTGTGACTCATGTATAACCGCACAATGGTGACTGCCACAGTGTCATATTTATATCTACTTTATATCTATATATTTTCCCTGAAATAGAGTTTCTTATGACAGTGTAGTCTTTTATTTACATATCTTTATTACATTTTATGAACATAACCGAAAGAGGGAAGGGGACTGCTACATACAGAGTAAAGAATGAAAGTAAATCCTCAGGGATAGCAAAAAGAGCTGTGTTGAAAACAGAAACTATACATAGTGAGTCAAGAATCAAGGTAACACAAATGGTCATCCACAGCCCAGTCTATAGTAATAAAACAGTCTGCTTCACATTTACATCATGAGGAGTGATCACAGCCCTATACATATCCAGCACTCAAGCCACGTCCGGTGTACTGTTGTTCTGGACCCACAATACCCAGGAGGAAGTTTGGGACTGGTATCAATCATCTCGTGCCCATCTCCTCATTTCTATGACTCACATTCCAACAGGTGGGGTGATGTATTCCAGGGACCAACGGCAGTACGAATATGAAATATTTGGATATGTCCCTCCTGTCTCTGTGTGTCCAGGCAAGATGGCTGACTAAAAGCTCCTTGTGGTGCTTCCACCAGCATAGTTAAAACCCTGATGCTATCACGAGGCATTGAGGGTAACAAGGCTGAAATATATCCCCAAATCCTGCTTAGCTGCGATGCCAGAGAAGGAACAGTCGTTGAGACCGGCTTGTGCCCACCTAGCCCAGACCCCTGAGTGAGTAAAGGCACTATTTGTGAGGTGGGGTGCTGGGGGCTCACAGGGACTCCGTGGCCCTCCAAGAATCATGGCAGAAAGATACTAGCCTTGGGGCTGCAACACTGGTCTACATGCAAGGCCATTGAAGATCATTATCCCATTTGTCCAGGTTGGTGAGGCCTGCATCGTTACCTCAGGCACTAAGATCCAAAAACTATTCAAGCGGTCTCCTTTCACAAGGTGGCCTAGTGACACTGGTAGAGCTGTAAGACTCTACACTACATACCCCAGAACACGTGACTAATGCGCCTGTGGAGTGCTGCACCTGGGCCCCAGGGGACACCATTTAACAAAGAAAACCTTACAGGAAAGCTACCAGCCCCAGGGGTGCACTGTTGAAGCAATTTTGAGGCTCTTGTGACTCAACACACAGCCTGCTGGTGCTGCCTTGAGACTTCATGAAGATCCCAGAGTGCCTAAGATTTCCATTCCCAGTATGGCTCGAAATCCTCGACGTGGTCCCTGGTAGGAAAGGCATGGAAGGCTTCACTGAGGGTGAGGCCAAAAGGAGAACAGGAATGCTGAACAACATGGGGAAAGAGACATCTGTAAAGCATGTGCAGGCCAACAAGAATGTGAACTACATCCACTCCCCACATCAAGAGACGCCAAAGGACCAGGAGGTTTGGGGGTACTGCATGGGGGCTCACCCTCAATGCTAGTAGACTTCATGTGTGCCACACACCACTCCCTGGAAGAATGGGTCACCAAAATAGACAGAGTGGTGATTGAAGTTAACCTCAGAAGAGCAGATCTGTTGAAAGTGGCAGAAAGTGTCACCTTGCAGAGGAAAATGTGGCAGGCTTACAGAGCGAAGTGAAGGCATTGACAGAGACTATATTGATGCTACAGAAAGTTGGAGGAACAAGTTGAGGACTCAGAGGGACTGTCCCAAAGGAATAATCTGAGGTTAATTGGTTTCCCGGAGAAGGCAGAAGGACAATAAGTTGAATTGTTTTTGGAGGACTGGATTGTTAATACACTATGCCCAAATACACTGTCAGAATTTTTCACAACTGAGCAAGCTCCCAAGAGCTGGGGCCCCCCTACAGTCCTTATTGCCTGATTGTTTAATTTCCAGGACTGCAACACAATCCTGCAGCATGACCGGGCGCAAGGTTCTCTGCAATTTGAAGGAAAGAACATTTCCATATTCCCCTACTAAACTAAAAATGTACAAGATCAATGTAAAACCTTTTTGTTCATTAAGAAATGCCTGAGGTATCTTAATTTAAAGTATAGGTTATTGTATCCTGCAAAATTGTGGGTTCTTCACAGAGGGAAAGTGCTATTCTTCTCCACCCCAAAAGATGTGAACAACTTATCTGACACACTTATGGAGACCCTGGGCCCGAACAATGGCAAGCGGCAAGATTGTGTAAATGCATAGCATATGCTCCCAGTCTTGGTGCCATGTGGACAGGGAGGATTGTGGTCTGCCCTGATGGCACACTCAGGGACACAGATGTTGTGCCTGACTCCAGACATTCATTCCTGATTAGGAGGTGTGATCCGGGTCTGGCAGTGACATTATAATGACAGAACCCCCCCCCCGTTGATTGGAAGAAGAACTGAGATAAGGACAACAGACTGTCACCAGGTGGCCAATGTGACAGGTGGATACTGATAGCCCTAGAAGTTCTCCTATATGTTTGAACATGAACAACTGAAGAGAGAATATGTGGTTTGAACCCACTGTGGTGGGGACTGTAAAAGACACCAACTTACTGTGCTCTGCAATCAAGCTTTGAGATTTGATTTTTATGCAGGCAGAAGTGGGAACAAAGGTGTGTGCTCCTGTGGAGAGTGCTGGAGAACTACTGGCCTCACACCCTTCTCTGGACTGTGCCCTCTTGCCAGACACAAGTTTTGGTGCAGGGAGAGCTTACCTTCTGTTCTGTCCCACAGGAATGGGGTGGTGGTTACTAGTTCCTGGCCTGCCTGTTCTGGGCCTTGGCGGTTTGGATGTGCTGCTCATGGGGAGAGAGCAGTATTGGGTGAACTACTTGTTACTTCATTTTTGGTTTAAGGGAAATTGATCTGCTCTTATAAAACAACACACTGCTTTAGAACATGGCCTACAGTAGCCGGATGGCTGGGCATGAGGTGCTCTTCCAGATTAGTTGATAATCTGGATTGTATATTCCGAAGGATGGAGGGTAAACTGCTCAAACTAATGACAGAACGTCTGGGGTTTGGGCAACCTGGAAAAATGATATAGGATATGCACTTACCTGAAACGATTAGGGTCTCCATAGCTTTTCTACTGGAGACTCACATTTGAGGAGACTGTACGCATAGTTTACAGAAAAGGTGGTGAGGACAGATTTATGCCACCTCCAATTCCTGCTATGCAAGGGGGACCATAATCTGGTTGCTCCTGGGATTCCACTCCAACCAAAGGGGCACACAGCAGATGATAAAGAGAGGTATGAGATCATGTTTGGGGCATTGGATGGAATGTTTGTTATATGTGGATTCACGTAATAATGACTGCCCAGATTTTTACAAAACTGTGGTGACAGCAGCGACTGATTATCTGGCAGTGGGCATCATACAGCCTGGAGACTGCAACTGTGTCATAAATGGGACACTTGATCGAGATCCCCCCAGACTAAACAACAAGCCGACACTGATGTGGGCCGTACAAGATATAGAGAAGAGTCTGGGACTACTGGATGTTTGGAGGGAAAGACACACTACAGAGAGGGTTTACTCATGTTACACACCTTCATTGAAAATCTATATATAGCTACAGCTGATTCTTTCTGTATATATCTACATGTAAATACAGTGTAAATTGATATATTCCTAATTAATCTAACAAAGAAATGTTTTATGAGTCCAATATTGTTATTTGTATAAAAGCCAACCTGAACTTATAATGGATCTAATATCCTTTTTACTCAGCCTTATTCGATCAATACACATAAATAGATACAATTTCATTAGACAGACATAACTTTTATTTCCAATCTTATGTATGTAATTCATCTTTATTATATATTACAAAACAGGGACAGAAGAAACACTACTGGGCGGCAATACCTACACAAAGAAAGAGGCAATGTTTCCCCAAACCACAAATGCAAAACAACATAAAGCAACAACTGTACTAATCTAAAAAGTACCTCATTCACACCCTCTCATACCAGGACTCAACCAAGCTACTCTACACAAACATTATTATAAAATCTACTCCAGTGTGCTCCAGAAAGAGCCATATGAACGTTATACATGAGGTATACAAAGTCAAATGTAACAAGCATGAATTGATAAACTCTTCATATTTGATAATACTGTGGAGAGTCACATTTAAATAAAAAACATAACAAGAAAAGTCCAGAACAAATTTTCCAAGCTCTGTGCCAGTCAGGACAAAAAAATGGAACACAGTGCCTACGTGTGTTTCGGTGTTACTCTTATTAGAAGGCCACCTTCATCAGGGAAGTTCCAATTTTGCAGTAGATTGAGCGGGAGAACATTGTAGAAGACACCACACTGCGTGGATAAAGTCACTTCCTATGGGTCAATTTCTTACACCACCTTTCTATGTGGACATGGTCACATCTGAAATTATTCAAAAAGATACATTTTCAATGTCTTTAGGGCTCTCATGACAAGTATCCAGAAGATAAGTGAAAGAACAAATAAGAAAAAAAAAAAAAAAAACCATCCAAAATTGAGACAAGTGTCTTGACCCAACTACATGATGTGATAGTGAGGACTGGTTTTGGCATACTAACTTGGGAGCTACAGCTTGTCATGAACTGTATTCAGCTGCTGTTATCTGCATAGGATGGTCATCATAGCACTCAACATCTCGAGTGGGAAACAGATGCCGGAGACATCGCTGTGAGTGCCGGAAGCGGAAAGGAGCTGCAGGGGGTGGAGCTTGCAGAGGCCGACTGCCGTGACTAAGACCAAGACTGCTCAAGGACTGCTTTTTTAAATTTTCTCCACGGCGTTGATGGCACTGGCCCTCCTGTCTGAACTGCTCCAGAGGTGGAGGAGGAGCGGCCCCGGGGAGGCTCAAACTCGGAGGTGACTCTGACCCAGTGAGACCCATTGTTTCCAACACAGCACAGCTCTGCATAGCCGCTCCTCGCTTCACACCCTCGTCTACGCCCATACCGGACATAAGAAGGGCACAAGACACTGGTGAGGACTGGTGAGATCCTTGGGGCATGTTATGGGACATTGTGACCATACCAGGAGGGGCTGATAAGGTAAAACGGTGGTAAAAGCATAGAACAAAAAGGCAAAAAAAAAGACAATAAAAGAACTGTTGTGCCTCTGTCGTACTTCTGTAGAGATATTAGAGAGTGGAGAATCGAGGGTGGAGAGGCGGGAGTTCAGGATTATTCCTATTAAACTCTCTAAACTAACCACTTACTGTATTATAGCCCCCCATGCTACCTGCTCATTGACAATTTTGCTTGACGCTCCACGAAAGAACTTGATTTAGTACTAAGCCGGCCTAGAAGCGGCATGCAAAAGGGGGTACTGCTATGCTTTTAAGTGGTAAGTATAAATGGGAGTATGAAAATATTTCCATCCCACAGAAATCCTATCAGATAATTAGAGTTAATCCAACAATGGAGGATGGTAGGAAAATGCCTGTGTTAGTGGTAAATGCTTATATTCCCCCTGATAAGGAGCATGATACGATGTTACTGCATATGCTTAATTGTATTTCCTCCTTTTGTTTAAATTCACATGAAAGTGTTTATGAAATATTTATATTGGGGAATTTAAATTGCAAAATCTCTAGTTTGCCTCTTTCCATTTTCTGTGATACAGAGAGGGAATCTGTGCACAACATTCCTCCTATTCTATTTCCCCCATGAAATAGGATAGATAAAAGGGGGTATATTTTATTAAATGGTTTGAGGGAACTTAGTTGCATAATTTTAAATGGTCGAATTCACTCGGACTCTCCAGCAGCCTTTACCATAAATCTAATTTGAGTAGTTCCATCATTGACCATTTTTTGGCCTCCTACTCGCTAGTCCAATTAGTGGAGGACATGACAATCATCGATACCCCGTTTAGTGACCATGAGATTCTGAGCCTTCTGCTAAAACTCCAATCGTCCTCAATAGAGACATGGAATTTTAAGGGTCAAAATATAAACTTTAATGGGAAAACAGGTAGAATCCATTGGTCACCTTCGAAAACTCTATTTGTGAAAGAAATGCTTGAAATGGCCATGAGAAATATTGATGAATGGAATGAAGATGTGCCAAACTGCTTTTCTGACTTTATTGGAAAAATAATTCAGAGAGATCACTTGAAACATACTAAACCTCCACAAAAGAAATTAAGGCTTTCTCTTCTTCTGTTGAATAGGGAAATCAATAGATTGGTTAGGATGCAGTATGGGTGGGAATCTGAGGAGAGGAGTGGAAGAATTTTCCTACTTAAGAGGAGAAGAGTGCGGATGAAGTTGGGAATAAGGAAGGAGAAGGCAGGCCAGAGATGGATAGCCTTGAGGGAAGCGGCAATGGCTAAAAATACTCTGAAAGTCTGGTCACTCATCTCCGAAGGCTGTGGGTCACTTAAATCTCCCTCAGCCCCTCCGATAGCTGAGGAAGAATGGAGGGACTATATCCTCCACCTGTATACGGAAAATGGGGAAGTCAAGTCAGGTGAATTGGACCTCAAGATTGTTAGTTGGCTGGAGCCTGATGCTCTCGTGCTTCTTCAGTGACCGAGATTGAAGGGTTCATAAGGTTGATGCGGGCCTCTGGAGCAATGGGCCCAGACGAGGTTGCCATGGCAGTAATTAAACCCTCACTCTGGCCAAGGTTCTTAACCCGGTATTCTACACCTGTTACAAAAGGCATAATTCCGGCGTCTTGGACTGGGAGTATTATAGTCCCTTTGCATAAAAAGGGTGATATATCTTCACCCATAAATTATTGGCGAATAGCCCTGTTGGATGCTGTTGGTAAGATATTTGCTAAAAGCATACTTGTGCATTTAACATCTTGGGTTGAAAAAAATGTGATCCTCCCTTTCGAACAGGCAGGCTTTAGGAAGGATCATAATACTTTAGATAACATCCTATTAATGCAAACTATAAACGAAAAGTATGTTCTTGTTAGAGGTGGAGTGGTATATGTCACTTTTATAGACTTCTCTACAGCTTTTGACAGGGAGGACCGTAAGACTTTGTGAAATAAAGGATCTAAATGGAGTGTTCCTATAAATTTGTTATACTTAGTTATAGCCCTGCACTCTTCTACATGGTGTAAAGTGCTCTTAGGTGGAGAGCAGTGTGAGAAACCAGCCTTAGCTTCTTTCTAGCATGGTTACCCCGCCTTTTGGCCTGTTTGTGAGTGTGTAAAAACAACGCAAGGCCTGCCCGGACCCGAGAGTGCTGACCGGATCGACACATCACTCTCCTGCGGAGAGAAGAAACAACGCTCCCCGACCCGACGAAAGGAGAAACGATGCAAGGTCTCGCTTGCGAGTGAAATAGACGCATCCCAAGCCCTTTTTGACTCACACTCACCCATGTGAGGTTATTTTTGACGCACCCAAGGTACATTTTCACGCTAACAGTGTCAGTGTGTGTTTAAAATTACATGAAGACTCTTTTTGCATTTTTATTAATAACTTCACTTGTGTATTGTGGATTTTTGTCATTTTGGTCTTGTTTTGCTTAGATAAATATCTTCTATTTTTCTATACCTGTGTTGTATCATTTTGTAGTGTTTTCATTAAGTTACTGTGTGTGTTGGTACAACTACTTTACATCTAGCACTCTGAAGGTAAGCCTACTGCTTGTGCCAAGCTCCCAAGGGGGTAAGCAGGGGTAAGCTGAGGGTGATTCTTTTTTACCCTGACTAGAGTGAGGGTCTTTGCTTGGACACGTGGTAACCTGACTGCCAACCAAAGACCCCATTTCTAACAGTTACTGAGGCTCTGCTAGTCAGAACATCAGTGCTTATTCTCTCTCCACCACCAAGACCAGGATAAACCTGTTGCCCATGGCTGTCTTGGGATCCAGAGGCCCCACAATGTCAATGCCAACCCTCTCAAAAGGAGTACTGACAACAGGTAAAGGTTGGAGGGGAGCCTTATATTTCCCCCCACTCTTACCACTTGCCTGGCAAGTCTGCCAAGACCTGCAATGTGCATCTGAGTGCCCGTGCATTAGGGGCCAGTAAAAGTGGGTGACAAGCCTCTCAAAGGCCTTGTCCTGCCCCAAATGTCCAGCTAAAGGCACATCATGAGCCATCCCCAGTAGGAAGGCCCTAAAGGACTGGGGTACCACCAGCACACGGGGTGACCAAGGCTCAGGAACCTTATGCTCGCTATACAGGAGGTCATCCTCCCAATAAATCAGGTGTGATCCTGGCTCCTTGCCAGCTGCCTGGTCTGCAGCCTGCTGCTGCAAACCCTCCAGAGTAGGGCATGACTTCTGTGTTGCACAGAATGCTTCCCTCGTGGGCCCCCCTTCCTACTGCCACTGCGACAGCTCAGGTGTGAGAAAGTAGCCTCTTTTTAGCATGGTTACCCCCCTTTTGGCCTGTTTGTGTATGTGTGTCAGTGTGTTTTTACTGTGTCACTGGGATCCTGCTAGCTAGGACCCCAGTGCTCATAATTTATGGCCTAATGTGTGTGCCTGTGTAGTGCCTAACTCTGTCACTGAGGCTCTGCTAACCAAAACCTCAGTGCTTATGCTCTCTCTGCTTTTAAATTTGTCACTGTAGGCCAGTGACTTCATTTACCAATTTCAATTGGCACACTGGACCCCCCTTATAAATCCCTGGTATATGGCACCTAGGTACCCAGGGCATTGGGGTTCCAGGAGATTCATATGGGATGCAGCATTTCTTTTGCCACCCATAGGGAGCTCAGACAAACCCTTACACACGCCTGCCATTGCAGCCTGCGTGAAATAACGCACATGTTATTTCACAGCCATTTTTGCTTGCTTAAGTAACTTATAAGTCACCTATATGTCTAACCTTCACTTGCTGAAGGTTAGGTGCAAAGTTACTAAGTGTGAGGGGACCCTTTTACTAGCAAAGGTGCCCCCACATAGTTCAGGGCCATTACCCGGGACTTTGTGAGTGCAGGGACACCATTACACGTGTGCACTACATATAGGTCGATACCGATATGTAACTTCACAATGGTAACTCCAAATATGACCATGTAACATGTCTAAGATCATGGAATGTTCCCCCTATTCCAAATCTGGTATTGGGGAGCCAATTCCATGCATCCTTGGGGCTCCACCATGGACCCCCAGTACTGCCAAACCAGCTCTCTGAGGCTTGCACTGCAGCTACAGCTGCTGCCACCTCACAGACAGGGTTCTGCCCTAATGGGGTCTGGTCAACCCAGTCCCAGGAAGGCAGAACAAAGCATTTCCTCTGAGAGCAGGGTGTTAAACCCTCTCCCTTTGGAAATAGGTGTTACAGGCTGGGGAGGTGTAGCCTCCCCCAGCCTCTGGAAATGCTTTGAAGTGCACCGTTGATGCCCTCCTTGCATAAGCCAGTCTACACCAGTTCAGGGACCCCTTCTCCCCTGCTCTGGTGCGAAACTTGACAAAGGAAAGGGGAGTGACTACTCCCCTGTCCATCACCACCCCAGGGGTGCTGCCCAGAGCACCTCCAGTGTGTCCCAGACTTCGGCCATCCTGCTTTGCAAGGTGTGTGGGAACTCTGGAGGCCTCTGAGTGGCCAGTGCCAGCAGGTGATGTCAGAGACCCCTCCTGATAGGCCCTTAGCTGATAAGTTAGCCAATGCCCCCTCCATGGCTTTTAGGGTTTCTCCTGTGAGTTCTCTTCAGATTCTGCTTGCAAGTTTCCGTCAGGAATCCTCTGCAACAACTTCATACTCTTCTGACCTCGGATCAACTGCAGCCTTCTCCAAGAAATGCTATAACTGCAACAAAGTGTCTACAAGAGACACTTTTCTTCAGCAACCTCAATTCCAAGTCCGCAACTGCAACAGTTTCCACAGTGTGCATGCTCTGGGGACTCCCTGTCTTCATCCTGCACCAGAAGGACCGAAAGGATCTCCCGTGGAGTAACAGAGTCACTCTCCTGCTCCAAGCAGGTACCTTCCAAGAAGACGACCGGTACCCTAGGACGCCTCTCACAGTGACGAGCATGCTCCTAAGGACACAGAGGGTGGACATCATCACCATGGACTGTCCTGAGGTCCTGCTGATGCAATTTGGAGGAGGTAAGACATTGTCTTCCCTGAGAGCGATGGAACCCCTGTGTACTGCATCTTCTTCACCTTCTGAGGCCTCTGTGCACTCTTTGCAAAATTCCTTCATGCACATCCTGGCCCAGGTCCCCAGCACTCCATCATGTGACGTTCAACTCGCTGAGTTGTTCTCCGGCGACGTGGGACCTTCTTTTGTTGTGCTGCATCAACTTCGTTTTGCACCTCCTTTGTCCCTGGATCCTGTGACTTCTGGGGGGTGCTGGCTGGGATCCTGAGAGCTTTCTAAAGTGCTGAGAGGCCCCTCTTCCTCCTCACACAGAGTTGAGGGCCCCAGGTCCCTCCTGGGTCCATCCAGTGCCATTTAGATGCAAAATGCACTTTTGTCATAGCCAAGGCTTGTTGGCGATTTTCAACATGAAATCTCATCTGCCACAATCTTTACACTGTGGGACATCTTATACATCATGCAGGAGCCCACTGGCATCTTCCTAGGGTGCATTCCTGCAGTCTTCGACTAACCGGGGACTCTTCTTTTGCACCTTCTTCTGGGTTGGCAGGGACTCCTGTCCTTCCTCCAACTTCTTTCGACTTCTGGACTTGGTCCCCTTCCTTTGCAGGTCTTCAGGTCCAATAATACAGCAGTTGTTCTTTGCAGACTTGGTTGGCTACTGCAAAATCCCAATCACGAGGTGCAGTGTGTCCTAAGGAAACTTGCACTACTTTACTCCTGCTTTTCTGGGCTCTGGGGTGGGGTAATTTACTTACCTTTACTCTACTCTCCCAGTGATTCTGTACACACTCCATTTGTCTAGGGGGAATTCATGATTCGCATTCCACTTTCTTAGTATATGGTTTGTGTTGCCCCTAGACCTATTTTCCCCCATTGCATTCTATAGGATTTCCTACTGTTTTCATTGCTCTATGACTGTTTATTTATCTAATTTTTGTGTCTAGTGTAGATATTGTGTATAATACTTAACTCCAGAAGGAGTATTGTCTCTAAGATATTTTTGGTACTGTGTCACCCAAATAAATACCTTTATTTTTGGTAACATAGGTACTGTGTAACTATAAGTGGTATTGCATGAGCTTTGCATGTCTCCAAGTTCAGCCTAAGCTGCTCTGCTATAGCTACCTCTATCAGCCTAAGCTGCTAGAACACTACTAATTAACTTCTCTTGGTCCGTGGGTCAGCAGAGATTGGAGCGGGTGAAATCCTACTGCTTCCTGGAAAAAATCTTCACCTGTTCACTTAGTGATCGAGACCATATATGTAACACTGTCAGCAAGGCTCTGTCTCAGGCACATGGTATACTGGCCTTTTATAATGCAGTGGGCCGGCGGCATTTTTCTAATCGATTATCTGTTTATCAAGCAAAGATCCCGTCCACCCTCCTGTATGCCATAGAAGGAATTGAAATTTCAAAATAGGAGTTTTTATACAAGATAGGAGGACGGATCTTAAGAAGCTTGGTCTCTTGTAATAATTCTTTATCCGTGGCAGTCTTAAGGCTTGAATTTGGCATTAAGAGTGTTTATACACAGGGCTTAGCTGCAGTATTCCAGAGGGCCTTCTGCTTAGCTCATAGTGCAGATTCCACCCTAAGACATTTAGCATACAAATAAATATTTGGTACGCTAAGAGAAAAATCTCAGTTTTTTAGAAATTACAACCTTTCTATGCAGTTGCTTGAGTTAGATGTTGATCTGTTCTTATCTCAATCCCTCTTTAAAAAGAGCTTAAAAGAGGCTATGAGGGGGTAAAAGTTTCCTATTGGATACTGAGGGGCATAGTTATACCCTGTTTTGTGCCGGATTTGCGTCATTTTTTTTTACGCAAATCCGGTGCATACCTAACTCCATATTTATACTTTGGCGCTAGACCGGTCCCGCGCCAAATGTATGGAGTTTGAGTCATATTTTAACGTGGAAACCTTCCTTGCATTAATGAGATGCAAGGTAGGCGTTCCAGGGCAAAAAATGACTCTAAGGCCTTTACACCTTATTAATACTCCTGTGCAAAAATGACACACGGGAGGGGGAGGGCCTTAAAAAATGACTCTAAACCAGTTTAGAGTATTTTTTAACGCCTGGGTCAGGGCAGGCGTTGAGGGACCTGTGGCCTAATTTCCATGGTCTCCAACCATGGAAGCAGTCCACAGGTGCCCTTCCCTGCCCCCAGGGACACCCCCTGACACCCTCACCCACCCCTGGGGGACACCCATGGATGGGGGGACCCATCTACAGTAAATAGAGGTAAGTAGAGGTGAGTATTATTTTCTTTACACAGAAGTGGTATAGTGGGGGCCTAACTTGGGCCACCCTACATGCCACTGTGCCCAATGGCCATGCCCAGAGGACAGACGTCCCCTGGGCATGGCCATTGGGCAGGGGGGGAATGACTCCTGTCTTTTCTAAGACAGGAGTCATTTCCATGGGGGTTGTGCATCAAAAAATGACACTAGTCAAGTTAAAGTCAACATTTTTTACTCTAACCTGACTTGCACCATTCTTTGGTGCACAACCTCCAGTCTTCCCTACGCCTCCGCTGCAGCAGTGCCGGCTACCGTCATTCCATAAATAAGGCGCCTAGCTGGCACGTTGGAATGGCGGTAGCCCGCGTTAAACTTTTTGATGCAAATCTGCGCTAGCGTCAAAAAGTATAAATAAGGGCCTGAGTTTTTTCACCAAAAGAGGAGGCTTAGGCCGTTAACCAATTCTGTGATTTTTAAATACCCTCAACCTTATTTATTTTGAAAATTATCACATGGAGTACAACGCTTTTTCATCCTGTTGAGATTTGATAGATTACCTCTTAAAGAGTTAACTTCCAAGTGGGATGGATCCTCAAACATTTGCGATCTCTGCCAGGTTGGGGTACAGAATTTTAAGTTTTAAGCATGTGCTATTCATTTGTCCCACCTTAGTTGAATCAAGGAAAAAATGGCTGAAACCGCTTTTCTTGAATTTTAATATGCGTTCAGCAGGAGAGGTATTGAAATTTATGTACAAACCTCTGAATGAAATATTTTTTTTTAGAATGTAAAAAATTTTTAAGTCCTTGTTAAATCTTTATTGATTTTATTATCTATTAGTGGACGTAGCGGAAGCTATATTCCTAATGCACTATTTTACCTCACAGGCTGGGACGTGATGTTCAGGCCCCTCCGAGAAGCTATTAGTTTAGGATTAATGCACTATACTCTCTGTAGATTGGTATTGAATCACTCTTTGTATAATGCTGCTGGGTTTTAACTTATCTTTTATATATCACAATGCGTTGCATTGGATTATATTTGTGTAATTGGTTAAAGGAATTGAGAACTAAAGTGATCACACTGAAGTATTCTTTGCGATTGTTGTTTTATATACATAAATATCACATGGTACTCTAAGACATAAGCAATGGGTAGAGACCTGATTGTATTGTATTTTAAAGATAACCCAGTTTTATATTTTCCATTGATTTTATTTATATTAAGTATTGTATTTAAAGATTGCCTTGTTTTATATTCTTTACAGATTTTTTTTCTTCTCATTCTTATTCTTATTTTTGTATTGTGTTGATGATGTGTGTACATTGGACCTCTTTGGAGTACCAAATCATGAAATAAAATAAATTGGACATTGGACGGTGAGGAAGAGAGAGTAATAAGCCATGATCAGGCTCCCACGACTTGAGGAGGATGCCCATATTGGCACTAGAGGTCCCTGCTTCAAGGGAGGAGGTGCTTGCAGCAATAAAAGGCCTGCAGACAGCAAAACCCTCTGGAGGAGATGGATTGCCAGCAGAATTATATCGCCGGTGCGATGGCACCTTGGTGGACAAGCTACTAGAAATGTATCAAGAGGCATTGCACAGGGGATGCAGATGCAGTAAAGAAGCAGTTGTAGTCATGATACCAAAGCTGGGTAAGAACCCGGTGGCGACTCATACAGGCCCTTTTCAATGTTAAACATCGATGTCAAGATATGCAATGGTTTACTGGTATCCAGTTTACAGAGGCACCTCCTTACATTAATACACATTGAGCAATGTGGGCTTATCCCAAAACCAAACACTCTCCGTCTTCTGCGAAGCCTTTCGCACGTGTATCATGCTCCACACCCGATGGGAATATGCATTTGATTCAATGGACTGGGTGCCACCTCTGGTTGGCGCTCGTGGAAATCTGTCTTGGGGCTTGATTTAGATATTGGTGGACAGAATACTCTGTCACAATTGTGATGGAAACACTGTCCACCGAAATCTAAATCACATTATAGCCTATGGGATTTATATTTTGGGGGACAGGATATCTATCACTGTTGGTCCCACATACATACAGTGAGTAAAACTACTGTATATTGGTCCAACAGTGAGGGGAACAAATGGATGGGATGGTTTTGGACAGTTTACAGTTGCACAGGACATGTGACAGGGGTGTCCACTATCACCTCTGCTGTTTGCCCTGGCAATGGAACCAGTGATGGGCATGCTACACCGGACGCTCAAACCCTGGGGAATCACAGTGGGGGAGCCAATCACATGGTTTCCTTATATTTTGAAAATGCCCTGGTTTACCTGAGACAGCTGGAGTACTTGGCGTCCATACTACTGAATGTGATGCTTAAATTCAGGAAGATGTCCGGACTGTACGTCAATCGGAAGAAAGCCAACTCTTCCCTTTAGAGGCATTGGCCAAGATCCCGGTCAAGGAATTGCTGAAGGTTTGCCTGCCCTGAGAGACAGATAATGTCCGATACCTGGGGATTCGGGTTGCCCACTCAGAACAGACATTCTTGGACCTCTACATCGGGAGGGTGGATGAGGCGTTGTGACCAGCGGTACTGTTTTGGAGAGACCAACCCCTGTCCTTGTTGGGTAGCTTGGTATTGGTTAAAATGATTGTGTTTCCCCAGTGCTTGTATACTTTGCAAGTCACCTTTTATTTAAGAGATATCACACCAGTACTTTGCTGATATATATAAAGTTATAATTGAACTTTTATGGAAAAATATGCAAAAGCGCATAAGACTGGCCACTCTTAAGAGGACATGTAGAAGGGGTATGTTGTGTGGTCTTGCAATGTATTGGCACCCTATTGGCAAGAGGTGATACAACAACTAAAAAGGACCACTGACTGGAAAATAACCCGTACTATCAGACAGTCTATCTGAGTCACCTGCCCTTCCCCAAAGGCAAAACACTGAGTAGGGAATTTATACTGCTGAGCCTGGTATTAGCAAAACGCTTCATTGCTATAAAGTGGTTGGCAGCTAATCTCCTGAGATATAGGGAATGGCTGAGTCACATGCCCAAATGGACGGCAGGGGAAGAAATCCAAATGAAACATACAAGAGGGGATGAAAAGGTGGAAGATTACCTGAGGTCATGGGCAGCCATGTTGGTAGATCTACGAAATTCCCCCATTCCAGAACGCCATGAACATCAGTAGGAATAGCAGTGCTGGAGCATTGGGATACACAGAGGAGAAGCCGAATACCTGGTGTCAGGGCCTAATTGACTCCAACCACGCCTGGTTCCTAAAATGGGTGCAGGGCATGCAAGATAAGAAGACCTATTCATGGAGGCGGAAATCATAGTAGGACTGCAACAGAGATGGCATAGCTATTACAAGTGTAGATTGCTTACTTCCTAAATCAATCAATGTCTACAACAGAAGGGTGGGGTGTGGGTAGTTGGGAAACTGTTGTTCTGTGTTGGAAGCGGGACAACGAATGTTGGATGAGTGTCAGTTGTTCAATATGTGTACTACAACGATGAATGTTCTTACAAACTTCAATCAAGTATATATATTTTTTTTTAAGTCTATAAACTGACAACTTCCTTAGGAAAAAAAAGTACGAGCAAAGTATTAATTGGGAATGGAATCTGTTTCATACATACCAAGAAACTGATCAATCTACATTGCTTCATCATGTGACGCACCAATCCACTTCACAGCAGACAAAATAACACCTTATTTTATTCAATTCTGGTCCCTAGACTCTCAATACTGCATGGTGCTTACTTGGTTAGTGAGTTAAGTGGGCATAGAAATGTATAAACTGAGTATCTTCCATGTTGGAACACCAGGAGGCATAGCAAAACGTCTGAGGGCATATTTAAGAAAAGTGGCGCTGCACATAGTGCAGCGCCACTTTTCTTGTGCAACTTTGTGCCCCCTAATGCCACCATGTGTGCTCTGTATTTAATAAACTGCACACCATGAAGGTAGTTAGGGAACTAGTGTCAGAATTGTTGATGCTAGTTTGGCGCTTTGCAGGATTAGCACAAAAAAAAGTGACACTAATCCTGCAAAGCACCCAGAGGCCCATTGTAACCAATGGGAGCCTCCTTGTAACGCCTGCTCAGAACAGACGTTAACATTGCTGAAAAATATTACACAAAGAAATCTTTTAGATTTCTTTGCACCATTTTTTCATCCCCCTAATGGGGAAATGCCCCCTTCGCCTACATTATGCCTGGCACAGTCATAAAGCACAAAGGGTTGCAAAGTGGTACAATGCATGCATTGCACATCTTTGTAAATATGGCACAGCGTTTTTGGCCAGCTAATGCCACATTGTCCTATAAACAATAGAATAGAACGAGTGCTGGAAAGTGCTTCCTGAAAATAAAACTAAAACTTCTGTGTAGTATCTTTCATTTAGAGACAGATTGTTATATTCTGCAGCAACCTTTACATGGCTGTTGGACTTTCCTTCTTCCAAATGTATGTTCATGAAACCATGAGGAAAATATGATGGTTTTAGAATTTTCCAGGGGCACTACTTCGCAATGGCGAAGAAGCGTCGCACCACTGGACTAAGCCAGAAGCTGAAAAATAAACCGATTTTTTACTATTCTTTTATTTTTCAGCTGCAGGCTTAGCCAGCATGGGCAGGAAGGGGTGGGGCTGGACCATGGGAGGGGGATAGAGTAGTGGACCGCACTAAGGGGGTCATTCTGACCTCGGCGGTAAAAGGCCCTTACCGCCGGTCAGAAGTCCGCCATTCTACCGCCGCGGCCGCGGTAAACCGCCACGGTCATTCTGACCACCAACTGTGAAACCGCCAAAAATCCGACATCCAAGGAAGGCCGCCTCATCAGCAGGCCGCGGAAAACTGGAGATGACCAAACCTCCACCGTCACGCCAACACAAACACGCCCACGCCATTCTGACCCACGAATCCACGCGGCGGTCTTTCAACCGCGGTATTCCATTGGCGGTACACACCGCCGCGCTCAAAATACACACACAGCTCCAAAACACAGCCACATTGGACATTTTGAAATACGCACAACTGAGACACATACAAACAACACACCCACACATCCAATCAACTATAAAACACACACCCACATCACCCACAAACCCCCACTAGTTGGAAATCGGAGCGAAGGCGAGAGCGAGAGAGATAGAGATAGAGAGAGCGAGCACAGCAATAGAAAACCCCAACACACACAGGAACCCAACTTCATCACCCACACCACATCTACGCACACATCACCACATATCACCACGCACATCACCACAAACACCACCCCACACCTCATCCACACCACCCCATGGCACCCCAAAGACACCCAAGGTTTTCGGACCAAGAACTCCGGGTCATGGTGGAGGAAATCATGAGGGTTGAGCCCCAGCTCTTCGGCACACAGGTGCAGCACACCACCATAGCAAGGAAGGCTGAGCTATGGCAAGGGATCGTAGACAGGGTCAACGCTGTGGGACAGCATCCCAGAAATCGGGAAGATATCAGAAAGCGATGGAACGACCTACGGGGGAAGGTGCGCTCGATGATCTCCAGGCACAACATCGCTGTGCAGAAGACTGGCGGCGGACCCCCACCCACTCCACTCCAATTCACAGCATGGGAGCAAGAGGTGGTAAACATCCTGCATCCTGATGGCCTCGCTGGAGTACACGGAGGAATGGACTCTGGTAAGTCGAATCTCAACTACTTCACCCCCCCCAACCACCAGCATGCCAACCCCCCCCTCACCACCAATCTCAACCCCCCAGCACACAACCTCCCTGCCAATGTTTCACCAGCACAACCCACCCTAAACAACACCAACCCCTGAATGCCAACACAAACCATAGACAGCCACCACCAAAGCATGACCATTGCACATACCCATACACCCCCCCCAACCCTCACAACACCTCCCACAAGGGAATGCCAGCACTGGGGGACAAGGGCACTCAAAATGCACGCCATGGCACACACAGAAACAATAACCATACTCCTTTACCCCTGCAGGGCCCGAACGCCAACACACCGCCACGGAGGGTCCAGATTTGTCCATCCCACCCCCAGAACAGGCCCCCAGCGAGGACAGCAGCTCTGTCGACCTAGAACCTGACGACCAGCCCGGACCATCGGGGACCTCTGGACAGTCGGTTCCCCACACACAAACACAGGCCACAGCAGACCCAAACCCCTCTGGGAACACCAGCACAGCTCCCACCCAGCGGGCCCATGCCTCTGTCTCGCGGACGCGTCAATCAGCGGTGTGTCCGCCACTACAGGGCACCCAGGCTGACCCAACACCCCAACAACAACAGGGACCTGGGGGCAGTGGTAGTGGGCACACTGTCCAGGGGACAGAGGCCCGGGGAAACAGGGCAACTGGGAGGGCTGCTGTGCGACAGGGGGGGAGGACAGGCCCAGGGAACCGACTCTCCAAGAGGCCCTCACCACCATCATGGGAGCATATCATCACTCCCAGGAGACGATGGCGACGGTACTGGCCAGGTTCACCGAGATCCAGGCACAGCAGGAGGAACGGTACATGGGGTTCAGCAATGAACTCCGGAACATCGCTACCGCTATGGGGACCATAGTCCAGGCCCTCAACCGGATAGAAACCACATTGCGGGACCATGTGGCACCGCAAAGGGCCCCTGTCACTAGCCAGGAACAGCCTACCACCTCCGCCGGCGCTAGGGGTCAGGAGGCCCCCACAGAACGACGGGCCACCAGAACCCCACCTCCTGCTGAAGAACAACCACCCCGCAAGAGGAACCTGAGATCTCAAAGGAAGACAGAGTAGGATGCCAAGCCCCCCGCCAGCCTAATATCCCCCCGGATGTCATTCCACTGTCCCACAGTGTCACCCTGTCCAACCTTGAACTGCCCCTGCTCCATCCTTCCACAGGCATATGGACAATGCACCTGTGCGACCGAGAACTGGACTCTGCCATGGACATAACTCCACCCTCACCCATCACCGTTTTAATATCATGTACCAATATATAGCACTAAAAATAAATCACTCATTGCACAGAAATCATTCTGGAGTCAGCCTGTATTATTTACAAATATATAACACATTACTTATCAATAATGTTCTGTTATTTATGTGTGGACAACATACCAATGTCAATAAGCATTAGTCCATGGGCTAACCAAGCAGAAGTCACGCAGTGGGTCATACAGCACTGAAAAGGGAAGGGAAAATCAAACTTCAGTTTAAAAGAACTGGGGGGAAATACACAAAGTAAAGATGCAGGGGGCTTTCAGTAAATGTTAAATGGCGTGGGTGATTCCTACCTGTGTGCTACTGAAAATACTGTTGGATAACTCTGTCCCTGTTGTCTGGGTCGTCCTCTTCGTCTTCCTCCTCTTCACTCTCCGCAGGCTCCACAGCTGCTTCAACACCACCATATGGACCATCCTCCTGCAGGAAGGGCACCTGACGTCGCAATGCCAGATTGTGAAGCATACAGCAGGCCACGATGATCTGGCACACCTTCTTTGGTGAGTACATCAGGGATCCCCCTGTCATATGCAGGCACCTAAACCTGGCCTTCAGGAGGCCAAAGGTTCTTTCAATGATCCTCCTAGTTCGCCCATGGGCCTCATTGTACCGTTCCTCTGCCCTGGTCCGGGGATTCCTCACTGGGGTCAATAGCCAAGGCAGGTTGGGGTAACCAGAGTCACCAATTAGCCACACACGTTGTCTCTGTAGCTGTTCCATCACATAAGGGATGCTGCTATTTCGCATCACATACGCGTCATGCACTGACCCAGGGAACATGGCATTCACATGGGAGATGTACTGGTCAGCCAAACAGACCACCTGGACGTTCATCGAATGGTAACTTTTCCTGTTTCTGTACACCTGCTCATCGTCTTTTGGGGGTACTAAAGCCACATGGGTCCCATCAATGGCACCAATTATGTTGGGGATATGTCCAAGGGCATAAAAATCACCCTTCACAGTGGCCAAATCAACCTCCTCAGGGAATACAATGTAGCGCCGCATGTGTTTCGTCAGGGCAGACAACACTCTAGACAAGATTTTTGAAAACATAGGCTGAGACATTCCAGATGACATGGCCACTGTTGTCTGGAATGAGCCACTTGCCAAAAAATGGAGGACTGACAGAACCTGCACTAGAGGGGGAATTCCTGTGGGTTGGCGGATGGGGGACATCAGGGCTGGCTCCAGCTGGGCACACAGTTCATGTATAGTGGCTCGGTCAAGTCGGTATCGTAGTATGATGTGGCGTTCTTCCATTGTCGACAGGTCCACCAGCGGTCGGTACACGCGAGGATTCATCCTTCTCCTCGCAAGTCCCAGCGGATGGTGCCTAGGAAGGACAACATGGCGCACAGAGTCAAGCAAATCACAGGTACGTTCACCACTGCATGCATAGCAGACGATTATCTATGTATTGGAAGGCGTGTATGTGTGGCAATGCAAGGCCTAGGCCTGTGTGACGCAGTACAAATTATGCCATGTGGGCCCTTGAAATGGCGGCTGCCTGACCTGTGAAGTGGGACAATGGGATGTGAGGTCAATGCGCTGGCGTGGCACACCGTGGCGGTAGGCGGTCGAAGACCGCTATACGAAGCCGCATTGGCTAACATTGAGGCCTATGGGTTTCAGGAGCCATTGACGAGGTGCGCCGTCGGTCGCGGTACGCACCGCCGCGGTAAGCACCGCCGCGGGCGTGACCGCCATTTTCTATCTGCTTAATCACTCGAGACCTGATCATCCACAGGAGAGGACCTATACTGCAAGTGCTGCTGTGACCTCGGTCTGGAAGTGACAATGGCTGCTGCGACTGGGGAAAGGGCCCCTGCCTTCACGTCTGAGGAGTTGGAGAAACTTGTGGATGGGGTCCTCCCCCAGTATGCGTTACTCTACGGTCCTCCAGACCAACAGGTAAGTACACTGGGTGCAAATTGAATGGGCTATGCCTGTGTGGAGTGGGGTGGATGCTAAGTTGGTGGGGTGGGGGGCAAAAGAGGAGTGCAAGGCACGACAGATGAGAGCATGTGCCATATGGCAAGGTTGGGGAGGGGGGGCCAATCGCATCTCACATGCAGAAAAATTATGATTTTTCCTTCCCACCCTGTACATGTCAAATAGGTCAGCGCCCATCAGAAAGTGGACATTTGGCGTGCCATCACCAAGGAAGTCCGGGCCCTGGGGGTCCACGTCAGACGGGGCACCCACTGCCGCAAGAGGTGGGAGGACATCCGCCGCGGGACCAGGAAGACCGCCGAGTCACTGCTGGGGATGGCCTCCCAACCTAGGAGGGGTGCCAGTCGTACCCTGACCCCCCTGATGTCCCGGATCCTGGCGGTAGCCTACCCTGATTTGGATGGGCGCTTGAGGACATCACAGCAGACACAAGAGGGTGAGTATCAGCACATTCTGCTATCTCTCTGCGCAGTGGAGGCGTCTGGGTGGGGGAGGAGGGTTGGGGGTGACATTAGGCCAGGGCACTTTCTGTAGTGTAGTCCTCTCCTTTAGGCATGGCCCTGTGCTCCCGGCCCCCACCTCTGTAGGGTGACAAGTACAGCTATCGATGGTCCAGCATCACACATGTGCGCCTTTGTCGTCTCTAGACCTGTTGTCCTAGTCCGAAGTACTGAGTAGTGTACCCCGAATGCGCGGCTTAGTGCATGAGGCTCCTGTGTCTGTCCTCTCCGCCAACGGTGTTGACATTGCATGCACTCAACCTGGTCTTCGTTTTTCTCCCCCCACCCTTCTTCTTCGTCTTCTTGTGCATCTGTGCATTAGCATCATCAGGCGGAGGAGAATTGGCATCGGAGCACGAGGGAGCTGCAAGTCACAAGGCCCCGGTGGGACCAGGAACAGACACCGAGGGCACCAGTGATCCGGAGGGCGAGGAGAGCACCACAACGGGGACCGGTGGTGACACCAGCGACACGTCCTCGGATGGGAGCTCCCTAGCGGTGGCGGCAACATCCGGGCCCCCCGCCTCTACAGGTACAGCCGCCACCCAGCGCACCAGCCCCGCCCTCCCAGCAGCCCCTCAGCCTACGCTCCGTGCCCGCTCACCCAGGAAGGCGGGCGTCTCCTTCGCCCCAGGCACCTCAGCCCCTGCCCCTGTTACCCCTGCTGCCCTCAGTGAGGAGGTCATTGGCCTCCTCAGGACCATCATTGTTGGGCAGACTACCCTTTTGAATGCCATCCAGGGGGTAGAAAGGGAGGTGCATCGGAGCAATGCCTACCTGGAGGGCATTCATTCGGGTCAGGCTGCCCATCAACGATCGTTCAATGCTCTGGCCTCAGCACTGACGGCAGCCATTGTCCCTGTTTCCAGCCTCCCTCTTCTGACTGCCTCCAGCCTGTCTCTGTCTCCTGTTCCTCAGCCTATCCCATCCACACCATCAGACCAGCCTGCACACACCTCAACACCCAAGGGCAGCTCATCCAGGCACAAGCACCACAGAACCCACAAGCATTCACGCAAGCAACACCCAGATGCAGACATTCCAACAGTCACTACCACCTCTGTGTCCCCCTCCTCCTCGTCTCCCTCCTCCCTCCCTGCGACGTCTACACTCACACCTGCATGCACACCACCATCAGCCAGTGCTTCCATCACCAGCACACCCTCCAGTCCAGTCCGCACACGTGCAGTCACCACCCCCACTACCATTTACACGTCCCCTGTGTCCTCTCCCGCTGTGTCTGTCACCCCCTCTTCCAAGACACACAAACGCAGGCAGACACCCACCCAACAGCCATCCACCTCACGACAGCCTCCAGCACAAGCACCTGCACCCAAAGACAGCACACCTGACTCTCCTACAACCACATCCTCTTCCTCCACTTCCATCACCACTTCTCCTACCTTTTACCTTGGTCCTAAGAAAGTTTTCCTTGCTAATCTTGACCTCTTTCCCTCCACTGACCCACCCCCTCCATCTGCAAAGAGTCCCAAGAGCACCTCAGCCACCACCAGCCCAGCTTCGAGTGTCACTGTGGTGCATGGGTTCTGGAGCCCACCCTTTGCCAGCAGTGACACTTCAATCAGCAGCAAGGGGACAGCCAGCCCCCCACCAGGCAAGAAGACCAGGAAGCTAAAGGGCCGCCGTGAGAGGACTGACACGGCTGCCCCCAAGGAGCAAAGTTCGCCCACTTCACCAGCCACAACATCTAGGGGAGGCAAGGGCCCGAGAGCCCCATCTAAGGAGCGAAAGGGCAGCAGGGCGGAAAGGTCAGCCAGCAGGAGCGCGGAGCAGGAGGGGCCCACAAGCCCCATCCTGGGTGTTAGGAAGAACACCAAAGGGCCCAGGACTCCGTCACCGAAGGGTCCAGCAACAGCACGGTCGGAGGGCGACTGAGCAGGGAGTCCAGGCCAGGTCTGGCTCCCTTGACCTACTGGACGAGCACCGCTGAACAGGGCCCCGCCGTGGAGGAGAGCACCGCTGAACAGGGCCCCGCCGTGCAGAAGAGCACCGCTGAATAGGGCCCCGCCGTGGAGAAGAGCACCGCTGAACAGGGCCCCGCCGTGCAGAAGAGCACCGCTGAACAGGGCCCCGCCGTGCAGAAGAGCACCGCTGAACAGGGCCCCGCCGTGGAGGAGAGCACCGCTGAACAGGGCCCCGCCGTGCAGAAGAGCACCGCTGAACAGGGCCCCGCCGTGGAGGAGAGCACCGCTGAACAGGGCCCCGCCGTGCAGAAGAGCACCGCTGAACAGGGCCCCGCCATGGAGAAGAGCACCGCTGAACAGGGCCCCGCCGTGCAGAAGAGCACCGCTGAACAGGGCCCCGCCGTGCAGAAGAGCACCGCTGAACAGGGCTCCGCCGTGGAGGAGAGCACCGCTGAACAGGGCCCCGCCGTGCAGAAGAGCACCGCTGCACAGGGCCCCGCCGTGCAGAAGAGCACCGCTGAACAGGGCCCCGCCGTGGAGGAGAGCACCGCTGAACAGGGCCCCGCCGTGCAGCAGAGCACCGCTGAACAGGGCCCCGCCGTGCAGAAGAGCACCGCTGAACAAGGCCCCGCCGTGCAGAAGAGCACCGCTGAACAGGGCCCCGCCGTGGAGGAGAGCACCGCTGAACAGGGCCCCGCCGTGCAGAAGAGCACCGCTGAACAGGGCCCCGCCGTGCAGAAGAGCACCGCTGAACAGGGCCCTGCCGTGGAGGAGAGCACCGCTGAACAGGGCCCCGCCGTGCAGAAGTGCACCGCTGAACAGGGCCCCGCCGTGGAGGAGAGCACCGCTGAACAGGGCCCCGCCGCGCAGAAGAGCACCGCTGAACAGGGCCCCGCCGTGCAGAAGAGCACCACTGAACAGGGCCCCGCCGTGGAGAAGAGCACCGCTGAACAGGGCCCCGCCGTGCAGAAGAGCACCGCTGCACAGGGCCCCGCCGTGCAGAAGAGCACCGCTGAACAGGGCCCCGCCGTGCAGAAGAGCACCGCTGAACAGGGCCCCGCCATGGAGGAGAGCACCGCTGAACAGGGCCCCGCCGTGCAGAAGAGCACCGCTGAACAGGGCCCCGCCGTCTCAAGCACCGCTCCGCTGGGCCCCGCCGTCTCAAGCACCGCTCCGCTGGGCCCTTCCTGTCAAGCACCGCTCCGCTGGGCCCTTCATCTCAAGCACCGCTCTGCTGGGCCCTTCATCTCAAGCACCGCTCCGCTGGGCCCTTCATCTCAAGCACCGCTCCGCTGGGCCCCGCCGTCTCAAGCACCGCTCCGCTGGGCCCTTCCTGTCAAGCACCGCTCCGCTGGGCCCTTCATCTCAAGCACCGCTCCGCTGGGCCCCGCCGTCTCAAGCACCGCTCCGCTGGACCCTTCCTGTCAAGCACCGCTGAACAGGGCCCGCCGTCTCAAGCACCGCTCCGCTGGGCCCTTCATCTCAAGCACCGCTCCGCTGGGCCCCGCCGTCTCAAGCACCGCTCCGCTGGGCCCTTCATCTCAAGCACCGCTCCGCTGGGCCCTTCCTGTCAAGCACCGCTCCGCTGGGCCCCGCCGTCTCAAGCACCACTGGCACAATGACAGTGCCGGATCTGTCTTGAGCCACTGTTCACGGTTCACTGTGCCCACCATGCCTCCTCCTTGACCGGTGGAGACTGTTATCCACCTGATGGACTGTGGCTTTGCACTCCCCAGGATGGCCGAGTGGGCAAGCCACCCACTGTAGAGACTTGAGAGACTGTGGCTTTGCACTCCCCAGGATGGCCGAGTGGGCAAGCCACCCACTGTAGAGACTTGAGAGACTGTGGCTTTGCACTCCCCAGGATGGCACAGTTGGCATGGTGGCCCCTTCGTGGATCTGGCGTCGTGGACTCATGTGGCTGTGGTGCCCCCCCCCCTTCCCTTCCCCCTGAGGTGCCTGTAGTTTTTTCAGCAGATGCCCCTGCAGTGTTCTCTCCAAAGGACTCAGGTCTCCTGTGTGGGCTTTGCCCTTGTGTTGATACACTTTGGCCCACGGACACTTGGAATATCGTTAGATATGCAGGACTTATTGCCTCGGTTTATCGTATGCACTGGATATTGAATTGGTATTTTTGAATTGTTGTTGCTATTTGACCGTGACTTATCAGTGGTTTTTATTTCCCATAAATTTCGAGTCACAATTTAATTATGTCCTTGCTTTTTTTACGGGGGTTTGGGTGGTTTCACTGTGACTTGTTGCTCTGCATTGGTGTGTACATGGTTTGGGGGGGTGGGTGTATCGCGTATGTGTGTGCACGTAACCTTTCCTCCTCCCAGCTCCCCTGTGTCGTAGGTGCAGTACTCACCGTTGTCGTCTGCGCCGACGTTCGTACTCGTGGTAGATGAGCAGGTAGACGAGAGCAGGTAGGATGTTTAATTCGGGTTCCATGCTGTCCTCCTTCCTCGTGGAGTGCGTAGAGGTGCGCGTTTTCCCGTTCGTAGTCTGTTTCCGCCGTGTTTTTATCGGCGGTGCTCCCGCCCCGGAAAAGGTGGCGGATTGGCCGGTCATAATAGTGGGGGCGGTACATTGTCTGCCGCCTGTCTGTTGGCGGTGACCGCCGCGCTGTTTGTCGGTCCCGCCGTGGCGGTCGGAGTGTTAATGTGGCAGCCTGTGTTGGCGGTTCCCGCCAGGGTCAGAATTCCATTTTTTGGACCGCCGGCCTGTTGGCGGGTTGGCCGCCGCTTTATCACCGACCGCCAGGGTTAGAATCACCCCCTAATTATGTAAGTTTGGCCGGCTGTCTTAGGCTGGCCAAACTGAAATGCGGACTTAGGTTTCTCCAACCCAGCTGTGATGACAGATGGGTTGAAGAAACTGCACAGACCCCCATGCAGTGTCTGAGCAGCAGACCAAGCCACTGAGACCAATCCTAGCACTGCTCTCAGGCTAGGCATAGCAAGAGAGCAGTGCTTGGATTGCATGGGGAGCCTGTGCTGGTGTCGTAGGGACTGCTGAGACACCAACACCATTGACGGAAGAGGAGCAAGGCAGTCGGCGATGGCGGCAACAGCAAAGATAACGTTTTTTTTCAATAATATTTTATTTTCGCCCTTCCCCCACTTGCACCCCTGCCCACCCATCCCCTTGATATTTGCAGCTGCTGCTGCTGGAATTTTCATGACATTTTTCAAATTTACATTCTCTTCTGCCACTTTGATGAAAAGCCAAGATGGAAGTAAAGATGAACCCAGATAAGCATTCCTCTGGATGTCATGAAAGTGGTGTTGTAAGGGATGCACAGGTTTTCATTTGTTGTGTGGTTGCTGCAGGTGCTAAAATGGAAGCCGTGCAGGTGATCATCTCTACTCCCTCGAGGAGCTGAAGGCACAAAAATATCTTACTGCACCATTGAATGTTTAAGCCTACCAGTGCAATAAAAACCGTTCTAGATAGTCCAGGACTGAGCCTCTGGGACTTCCTTCAGGCTTTCAGGTCTTGAGGTATTTATTCAAGAAACAAGAGAATTTAAAATCAGGCCAATTTAAGTCATGTTTCGAATATATCAATGTTTACTACACAAAGTACTTGACAAGGTTTTGGAATTGAATGAGAATTTCAGACTGCCTTGACTTGGACATATAGGGTGAACCCCACTCCAGTTTGTGGAAGAGCATTTCTTGTACTGAGACATTTGTGTATCCTGCTGGAGATGGTCATTCAAGAAAGCATATCAGGCTACAGCACATTTCGTTCCATCTATGATCAAGCCTGAAGGCACTAATTTAGCCTGAGACCAGAGATGGAATGTGTGAGAACTAGAGCTTCAAGTGCTGTTAGCTGTAGATGAATCGTGACTACCTGGCACAACACCGTTTCTCCCTGCACTACCTTGTGTTATTTTATTCTTTGTTGACTCTGCTGTTTTATTGAAGGACCAGTATTTAGTTGGTCTGTGCGCATCCAGTTGGTCTGTGTGCTTGTCGAGATCTACTTGGTATTGTACAAGCCTGTGTGCTTCTGAGCTTGCAATGAATCACATTGCAGTGTGTCCCCTTAATCATCAAGTCTTGTCCCCACTTTAATGACGATCAGCTACATAGAGTTCCTAGGGTCACCAGCTAAGCCAACATCCCCATGTCAACTTGCGAAACTCATCTAACCCTTATTGCGGCTTTTCCCAGCTTCTTTACTTCAGCTTGTTTTCAGAGTTTGATACAAGTAAGATCAAGAAGGGTAGCGTTTTTATAATCCAATCTACAGCAACTCACCTTTAGAGGAAGGAATGCTATCCAACACTTAACAACATTAAGGTTTGCAATAATTTAGTCATCATGAATGATACATGTTTACGACCATTGCATTAACCTTTCCATTGTTATGGTAGCTGCAATGGGACTGTGGTTTTTTTTTCTCGTTTTGGGAGTGCTCCAGTGCTTGAGCACATTTAATGATTGAGAACAATGCAAAGCATTAAATTCAAAGCTCCTTGTTCTACTAATGGATTTTGTTGCATTTTTTTAAATTAAATATCGCGTTTTATGTGATTTTTACTACTTATTAACCATTTACACCATAAATATATGTTTGTATATTGGCATATTATAGTGCTGTGACTTTCCCAAAACTCGCAACTCTGCCTGATCACTCACATCTCTATTCAGCTACGATAATTGTGGTGTACTACTCCGGGACCCAACTCTACACCATCTATTTCAAGTGTACATCCACATCTACCTAGAAGGTGAAAGGGGTCTGGGAAACCAGCGCACCATCAGAGTCCGAATACTGTGTCCTTTCTAGTGGGGAAGACCAGCAAAATTGACTTTCATAGTGCTTGTTTGACCTTGTGACTGCACCGACCGGGAAAAAGCATGACGCCCATATTGGATGGGGTTTGCTACTTCATTTGTCAGCTAGCCCTTGCCCTAACTGGATCATATATACTTATTGTGTCAAAACACCTGCCATGCTTGTTGCATCAAGAACTTTTATGTGATTACGTTTTTCCCCATTTACAAAAGTCTACTTTCCTCTTAATTAAACCGTATGACCCGCTTTCAGCAAGCTGTCAATAGTTATAATATTGTGAATGTAAAATGTTCGTTTGTTACCTTGAGACTAAACGCTTCACTCACTATAGGACACAAATACATTTAAAGAACGTTTGTGACTGATTATGCAGTGCAATAGTCAAGGCGTATTGTCACCTGCCCAAAATCCGTCAACTGTTATACATATTTATAATCAATATCTTATTTTCAAGATCGTTGTTAAGCAATATTACTCAATAGATAGATGTGTCTTAGGCTAATATTAGGGCCAAACCTACAAACTTAGGCCCATATTTAGGGAACCTTAGTGTCACCTTAGCACCATTTATTTTGGCACTAAGCTAACATAACTCCATATTTATATTTTGATGCTAGACCCGTCTAGTGCCAAAATATTGGAGTTAGCACCATTTCTAAGATGCGCAAACCCACCTTGCATCAATGAGATGCAAGGCAGGCGTTCCCATCCTAAAAATGACGCTAGCCCCCCAGCACCATATTTAACTCCTGGCTCAGAAATGACGTGTGGGTGGGAGGCAGGCCTAAATAATTGACCTGAGCCTGCTTACTGCCATTATTTAACTCCTGGGTCAGACCAAGTGTTAGAGTGCAGGTAGGCCCATTTCCATGGATAAACACCATGGAATGGGCCCAAAGATGCCAACCCTAATCCACCACTCACACCACAGGGACACTACAGGAGGAGGGAGACAATCCCAGGTACGTTGCAGGTACGTGTTTGTGTATGTGTGTGGTGTGCCACTAGGGGCACCTTACAGGGGCCCCCTGCCCGGCACTGGGTATTTAGGGCTTTCCCAGAGGACACTGGTCCACTGTGGTGGGCAATGGGGTGGTGGACAGGAGTCATGTTTTTGGCTGCTTTTGCTTTGAAAAATGATGCTAGGCTGATTAATGGCAGAAATGTTGCCACTAAACAGCCTAACGTGATTTCTGACCCACTAGCGCCAGTCTCCCTAATGGCATCCCCCGGCTAGCATGTTTTTTTAATGCTAGCCATTCCTTAGTGCCCTTGTGCCTAGTTTCATAAATATGTCGCACAGATGGATTTATGGAAGGGTGTTATACGGCGTTAATAAAAAGGACGCACAACTGCGTTAGAACAGTTGTGTGCCATTTTTCATAAATATGGGCCTTAATTTGAACATATTCTGGAGACATTTTGTGTTTCATGGACAATGTTGTATTTTTGTTAGACTATTGCTGATTGTGCAGCATCTTCTGCACTACGCATTGTGCAAATCTATAATCAGCGCCCAAGTAGTAGCATGCTTTCATTTGCAGTGAAGCATGGGATCACTGCATGGTTTCAATTGCAGTGAAGCATGTGGCAGTCCATGCTTCACTGGGATTTGCAGTGAAGCTTGGGAAATAATAACAATGCACACAATATCAACGAACAAAAATATCAGATAATAAAGTTGACATAAATGTTGACAATCTATACTTAACTAATAAAGTCATACATTTCTAGAACACAAATATCATTGTTAAAATATCTATTTTTACGTATATTGAAAACATAAATATTGGGAACAAAACTATTGTCACCTTTGAATAAACATATAAAAATAAGCACTTTTTATCTAAAACAATTATTTAAAATAAAGCTGAACATTTTATACACAGGCTTAAATTATATATATATATATATATATATATATATATATGTATATATATATATATATATATATATATATATATATATGTATGTATATATATATATATTTTATATATATATGTATATATATATATATATATATATATATATATAGATATATGTATGTATATATATATATATATATATTATATATATATATATATATATATATATAATATATTTACAATTTATTCCAATACAATTTATAACTAAAATCATAACAATATACCCCAAAAATTGTTTTCACTACAAACATTTAGACAGCAACCTAAATATTAATAATAATTAGTGTCTAACATAGAAGGACATAACTGCTATAAAAAATAAAATCAAACTATAAACAACTTTAACCAATAAAATGAGACAAACAATTACATCAAAATAAAGCTCCTGCAGTTTCCAACAAATGCAGTTTTATTATCAAGACCTATTTGTTCATAATCCACTGTGCCAGCATACTTTAGTGCTCCTAACAAGGACATGTAAAAGTTACCTATAGCAGTGTCCCCCTTATGTTGTAGTTATGGCGGGAGTCCCACCCCTACGGGCTGAACAAAGCGAAACCCGGGAGCAGTTGTATAATAAAATCGTGCACTGGTTTTGCAGGAACTACAGTAACTTAAACAGTCATTCTGACATTATTATGGCATGGATGGACAAATGGGTGGGGCATTCTGAGAAGAGTTATGAGGGTGATTGTATTGTGCTTAATTTTCTAAACCCTCACCTGGTACGAGGGTAGTGCCTAATAGGGAGCTGAGCAGTTTTTATCACTCAAACATTTCTATTCTCCCACTTGAGCATTTTCATAAGCCATCTTCTCTGTGCTGCCAGCGTCCTCTTAGGCCAAGAATTGGCGATTGTTCATCCAGGGTCCCTTGTGAGAATCGGTTTGATGCCTTGAGTAGTTTGGTGGGTGCGGAGTGACTAGTCAACCAGCCAGTTGTCCCTACTGTATTATCTGTTGACTACCAGGCATGACTCTCAATGTGACTCTCTTTCTTCCAGCATTGCACAATTACCTTGGGATCAACTGTTTAAAATCTGAAGTTGGAACATAGCGGGGTCACGCTTTAAATTACATCTTCTTGAATGGTTGTCATTGACTAATAATTATGACATCATCATGTTTCAAGAGACTTTGGATGTGTTCCCTCCTTTTTAGATGGTTTGAAGTGTTTCCACTCTCCCACAGTTCCTTCCCATAAAGGCCGTGCGTCGGGGGACTTAGCGATTTGGATCAGTGTATTTAGTGGAGGCGATGTTTGTTTTTTTGATTTGCCCAACAGTGACTTCCAAATTGTTTTAGTGAAGACTCATATTGATATTTATTATGTAAATTTCTATAATAATGATGTTGTAAGTGTCCCCAACTTTAAATAGGTACTTTGTTTATTACATCAATAACTTAATTGATAATGTACTCTTTTCTGGGCAGCTTATCTATTTGTGTCTGGTGGGTGATTTAAATATTAAGCTGCCATTGCTGAGTGAGGATTTCCCTGATAGTGTTCCCCAATTATGTCAACCATCCCCAAGGGCATTTGATTTAGCTCCTCATTTAGCCCCCAGTAACTTGTGTAATATTATGGAAATCGCTGGTATGTCGCTGGTGTGTCAACAGTAGGTGAGTTTACCTATTGGGGTGGGGGGAATCCCACAGTGATTGATTATATCTTTGTGTCATGCAGCTTGGTAAATATAGTGGTCCCAAGATCAATAATAAAGTCCGATTTTAGTGATCATAACCCCTTGAGGCTATATTTCTAAGTGCATCCAGGAAGCACAGGGCATTTATTTTGAGCTGGTCACCTCCAACCTACAAGTGATAAACTTAGACTTATGTGCAGTTTGCGTGAGCCTACTAGGTTCTTCAGATTAATTATTAGCTCTAATCGTGAACTAGTGGATATGTGTCTTGCTGAGGAGCATATGGTCTCCTCAGCTCCAAAGGCCTTTTCTGGGCTATGTGCAAATATCAGGGGTGCGTTACTGAAGTCCTTTCGGCCCTTGATAAAAACTCCTAGGTGGTTTAGTCACAAGTGTTCCCTAGCTTATCAGTGTCTGTGCCAAACTCTTACATTGAAGCCTAGAAACACAGTAGCTGTTAGCTTAGCAGCAAGGAGAAACTATAAAGATGTTATTAGGAGACAATGGAGAGAGATACTTGTGGATAACTGGGTGAAGCTGATGCAGGCGGCTTTGGTTAAATATAGCAACTCTTTTTTTTTACCGTCACTAAGTTGTCCCATAAGGGCGAAGACATTAGTTCTGTTTCTTGTCACATCCTTAGTACCATCTGGGAGACCCATTTCTCTGATATCTATAAAGCCCTTGTGGGCAAGGTGGAATTCACTATAGACTTTGTCTTAGCTGGTGCTTTTAGTGTCAGCCTGGATGAAGTGAGCAGTGCCATATATGAGAGTGCTAGTGGAAAGGCTCTGGGTCAGAATGGTGTCCCAATTGACCTTCTTAGATATAATAAGGTCTTTTTGGCACCATTGTTAACAATGTTTTTAATAATGTGGCCCACGCTCTTTTGACACATTCCTGGTCTACCTCAATAATAGTGCCAATATTTAAGAAGGGAAATCATTCCACCCCTGGGTGATATAGGCTGAGTTCCTAAATTGCTTCTACAGTTCACATCTTAAGGAGGGTGATTTATAATAGACTAAGGGATTAGATTGAAAGTGAGGAGACATTATACCTGTGTCAGTATCGGTTTTGTAGCAAGCTGGGGACCATAGAACAGTGTTTAAATCTGAATCTTGTGTTGGGGAAGTATACCATTG
The DNA here is from genome assembly GCF_031143425.1 of Pleurodeles waltl. Lineage (NCBI taxonomy): Eukaryota > Metazoa > Chordata > Amphibia > Caudata > Salamandridae > Pleurodeles > Pleurodeles waltl. Next base: position 648,308,559 of record NC_090447.1, read on the forward strand.
GCAAGAAATTTCCCTTAAATTTGGCGTTCATGGATCTTTCCTCAGCATTTGATTGTGTTAATAGGTCAAAGCTGTGGGGCATGCTTATGGAGCAACAGATAGACATGGTTGTGGACAGTGCAGGGACCCACTGTGGCCCCTACTGCTGGGTTTCTGCCAGCCTTTTCATGGCGAGGTCCTTGCCACGAAAAGGCTGGCAAAAACTGGACTCGTCATCAACACATCGGCACTGAACTTAGCACTGCAGTGGCTGACCATGACTCCGACCACCACCATGGTGCTTGGAACCATGTTCCTGGTGGTGGTGGCAGTGCCCTGGTGGTTGTAATGTGGTGGGCGGACAGCCTGGAATGTGGCAGTCCAAAAGCCACCACAAAGTTGGCGGTCACATGACCGCCAGCCTCATAATGAGGTCCTAAATCTATCACTTAAAATAAATACAACACATAAACCAAACAACCAAGCAATTCCAAAAAACGATCACATAATATTTACACAAACAATAACATATGACATACCCTACCCAAATAAATTAAAAAAATAAAGCTTGCCGTTCTGTAGCTGCAGATCTTCCTTTGTATTCATACAGTCCAAAAAAATTATCCGCCAAAATAGGAAAAATATTGTCCAAAAAGCCCCTAATGAATGCAAAAATAAAGCAAATCCAATAGACATCACTCAAACGAGTCCAAAGTATCTAGGAAGTATAAAAAAGCAAAGAAGTGCTTGAAAAAACAAACACTCCAGGTAGCCCAAAAAATTGGAATTCAAAGTAAAAAAAAATATTTACTATAAACCAAAAGTGATTTCCTTTAAAAACAAATGGTAACTTCCAATGTCGGTAGGATACACTTGTGGAAAAACACCTGCTAAGTAAACATGAAAACCCACCCAGAATACACATTACATTCCCAAAAATACATGTACATGACACTTAATCATCATAAAATGAGTAACATAACACAATGTAACATGACAATACGATACATTAATAGTAGTGTACAAAAACCCAAAACTACTAACTAGTGAAAACACTGCTATTGTTACAATTAAATCTACAAGAACCCAGAAACAACACTAAAACTACGTTTTAGACCCTCTTCTACAACCCCAAATCCTCAAAACCCATTGAAAACCTTAAAAAAAGGACTTACCTTTTCTGACAAACAGCAGTAGCTTAGTGCGACCTGGGTCTGGGAAAATAGACTGAAAATGACACAAATACACTACAAAACAGAAGCTACTGGATAAAAAAACAGTTACTAAATGAAACTTAAAAAAAATAGTATACCCCCATAAAAATAAATAAGAATTCATTTAGAAATGTTCAATAAATGTATCAAAAATGGTAAAAATGAATAAACATATAAAACATGTCAGAAAATGTAAAACATTATTACAAAATTATTACATACAAGTTAAATATTAGTATAAAATATATAACATTATTGAATATTCTAAAAAAAACATAGCGTAAAATCAGATTGAAAATAGGTATCTACAACAATTTAAGAAATGTTAAAAATAGTTAAACATTGAAAAAAGTGGAAAATGTACAACATAAAATATTATTTCAATAAGATTGAAATTAAATTTACATCCATTTTTCCAACATTCTTGGAACTTTAAAGGTACCCAGAGTTTGCAAATACCCCTTGAAAGGCCTGAGAAACTAGCCAAAATGCAGCTTAATTTTGAGTTTTTGGGGAAAATGGGAAAAGGTACTCTGGATATAAGTGTATGTTTCTTTCTTATAAAGATGACATCAACTAATGATTTGATATGCTAAAGTCATCATCTTCACAGCTTTAAGGAACATGCAGAGCCTAATGAAAAAAAACTATTTTTCATCACAGTTTTTTGATTATTCAGAGAGGTAGCCTATTTTTTTCTATTTTCTTGTGTTTACAGCCTACTTCCAGTAGGTGGTACAAACCAGTGTGAAACTCAGGGTGATGTAGGAAAGCTAATATTTCTGACAATTCAAAAAAATCCAAATTTAGCAAGGGGTCTTATGTGCAGATCCCTCAAGGTTTTCCCAAAGAAACTATCTGTTGAAATAAAGAAATTTTGAAAACGAGTAGGAATAAAACAGCCATTTGTGATAATGTTTTCATCTGTAAATTTTAGTCAGGATAGCTGATTTACAAAAGCAATGTACCTTTACGTTTGCTACATTCTTTTGGCTATGGTGATATCTAGGGTGTGTATGTTTAACAAAAACCCGAAGTACCCAGAGTAAACAACTTAGCTGCACCATACAGTGGTGTTTCATTGTATACTCAGTATAGACCTAATTTACATTGTGAAATATAGGTATCAAGGTAACCTATGTATTTCTGAAATGAGCACAAGATATGGAGTTTAAGAGCAGTGGTTATTTGTACATCTTTGAATTTGTGGGTACCCACATGCGCATTTGATTTAGAGGGTATTTTACACAATGTCAAATTTCTGACACGCTGGCTTACATTTTGAAGGAACACATACAACGAAATATAATTTACAATAATAAATATTCTACTATTATATTCCACACACATGTTTTTCAATAAAATGGTACCTCACTTGTGTAGGCAGACCTAGTGCCTGCAACATAAAGGCCCCAAAAAAGGGCACTGTGGGTAAGAAAACTTTATGGGACCCACGCAAAACAAACTGTCTGGGACAATCTCCTCCCCAAGTGCTACACTAGCTAGCCCAAGTGACTGCCTACTGATGGGGAGCCATGTCTGCTTGGGACCCTTGGCATCTCTCTTGAAGTGGCCTTCATTTTGGCACTCAAAGAACTTCAGGGATGCCTTCCCTGCAAGCATTCTGTCTGGGAACCGTCTCCTTTTCTTCTCAGTTGCAGATGAGACCCTTGACCCAAATTACTATTTTGGGGCCCTTTATAGAGCACCCTGTTTTTGTTTTTCTGTTCCCCTCCTTCAGGTGAAGACCCTGCCCACCCTTGTGGTAATACCCTCAGATACCTTCTTGTGCACCCTGATGCTGACTCCTCGGACTCGTTAGAAAGCTCCCTTTGTTTGGAGAGGTTTCTATCAGAAAGGTGTTGGTGCTGATCTGGAAAACAAAGGCTAAACATGTGCTCCTTTTCAATCACCTTACATCACCCCAGGTAATCTTTTCCTTCATTGCCCTTCACCCTACAATCCAGTGCCTTGCAAAAAGAACCAACACAATCCACCTGTTGTTTTGAGATAGCTTCTGACTGTCCCTGACCTTCTGACTATATGTTTCTAGGGTTAAACAGTACTTTCTGATCAGGGCTTCTTTCATGAGGGATGCCTCATCCTGTCATCCACATCTAGGGCTAGTAGGGTGTCCCACCCGTCATTAGGGGTATGCCTCTATTGACTAGCCCCCCAATCCCTTCCAGGGATCTTGTGCGTGTATAGAGAAAGGCCTCAAACTATCTAACCTTGTTGTCACCTCCCATAAACTTCAGGCACCAGACCCTTGGGAATGTGGATGATGCCTTCTCCAAAGGGTACTAGGGTAATGCAGCCACCACTGGGCTCTACTTACTTAGCTCTGATGTCCACTTCCTTTACACTTAAGTCATGGGTCATTCTCCTTTCCTCCATGGCTAATCGCTTCTCAATGGTGCGCTCAGCTTTCTCTTTCTCATTTACTTTGCTCTGTTTCCTTCTCCAGTTTCAATTTGGCAAGCTCCAATTTTAATTTTCTCTCCTCTCTCCTGTCCTCCAGCTCCTCTGGGGATAGACATTTGGATGACACACTGCTTCCTGGCCTGGGTGGACTCAGTAATCCAGGTAGGATGTTGCTCCCCTCCTCCTCTGTGAGTCTTGATCCAATTTTAACTCATCCGGCTCCTCATCCTTATTTGGGGTTACATTCAAAGCAACACAAGCTCTAGCCCAGGCCCCTAGCACCTTTTGTACCTCCACCTTTCCCGTCCAGCCCTTACAGGAAGCCCAAATCCCTTGCAGAAATCCTTGAGCTTGGTCATAGTATAACCCTCCAGGTTGACCAGCTCAAAGTCTATCTTTGCAGATGCAGGTGTAGATGTAGAACCTCCAGTCAGAGACATGGTTTGAGAAAGAAAACAAAATGCCAATTATGGAGAATTGAAAAGAGTTCAAAGTGGTCCTTGGTATGAACTGAAAGTGTACACCAACTTACGGTATAAAGCTTCACAAACACAAGTTCTACCATCACCACTCATCACCAGTGTAAGAAATTGGATTTCTGGTTGGCAGAGGTATGGACCCTCCCCAAGCAGGAACCACTTTCCTAGTCAGGGTAAGTCACAAATACATTCTAGGTTAACCTGTGCTGACCCACTGGTAGCTTGGCATGGAGCAGCCAGGCTTAATTTAAGAGGCAATGTGGTAAGTATTTGTGCAACACTTAAAACAGTAAAACAGTAAAAATACAACACAAAAAGATGCCACATCTGGTTAGCAAAATAGAACTTAATTGAATAAATATAAAGACCAAAACAACATCATTCCAATAAGTAGACCTTGAGATATGATTTTTTAAAGAATAAACAGTGAAATAGCACCTAGAAACAAGAAGTGCCAACTGGAAATATCTGGTCATACTGGAGCAGTACAAAGTCAAAAGTTCAGACCAACTTTGATTAAATGCAGGCCGGCTACAGGGACCCAGTGAGGCCTGGTGAAGAAAAGTACCTTCATCCTGGCTGCGTTGAGGGTGCGTCGATATCAAATATGTGGGGAGCAGACTGAAGCAATGCATTGGTAGTTGATCCCTGCAGTGGAGACTATGGCCCTCATTACAACATTGGCGGTAAAAGCAGCTTACCGCCGTGCATAAGACCGCCAACACACCGCCGCGGAAAACGCCACAGCTATTATGATACACAGCACAGAATCTGCCAAAATTCAGACACCCACACAAGTCCGCCACACCAAAGGTCAGTGATAAACTGGCGATAACAAAACCTCCACCGTCACGCCAACAGAAATACGCCCACACTATCACGACACACGAATCTCCAAAACACAGCCACATTGGACAATTCCAACTACACACACCTGATACACATACACACACCACTCCCACACATCCAATGCAATATAAAACACACACCCACATCACCCACAAACCCCTACGACCAAATTTCAAGAATGAAGGCCAGAGAGAGACACCACCATCAACAATACTAGCATCCACAGGCACACAACACCATCACCCACAGAACTTCCACGCACCTCACACTACACACCACTACATATCAGCACACTTATCACCCCACACACCACCCCACACATCACCTACACCACCCCATGGCACGGCAAAGACACCCCAGGTTCTCGGAGGAGGAGCTCAGGGTCATGGTGGAGGAAATCATCCGGGTAGAACCACAGCTATTCGGAGTACAGGTGCAGCACACCTCAATTGCAAGGAAGATGGAGCTATGGCGAAGAATAGTGGACAGGGTCAACGCAGTGGGACAGCACCCAAGAAATCGGGAGGACATCAGGAAGAGGTGGAACGACCTACAGGGGAAGGTGCATTCCGTGGTCTTCAGCCACCACCTGGCGATTCAGCAGACTGGCGGCGGACCCCCACCTCCTCCCCCACAACTAACAACATGGGAGGAGCAGTTCTTGGCGATTCTGCAGCCTAAGGGCCTCGCAGGAGTAGGTGGAGGAATGGACTCTGGTAAGTCAAATCTTCACTATTACATCCCCCACCCTACCTGCATGCCAGCACATACCCCCACCCTCACCCCAATCACTCTAACTCCTCACAAATGGCCTAATATCACAACCCACCCATCCCAGCACCAAGCCCTGCATGCAACAACAACACATGGACATACATCACTAAAGCATACCCACTGCACATACCAATACACCCCCCTAAACCATCGTCACACAAGGTCCCACACAGGAATGCAAGCACTGGGGTACACGGTCACACACCCATTGCACACCATGGCACACACAGATGTAATAAACATCCTTTTATACCCCTGCAGGACCCCTACCCAACGTCGCCGGACAGGAGAGTCCACACATGTCCACACCACCAACAGAAGAGGCCCACAGTGATGACAGCACCTCTGTCCAACTGGATCTAGATGACCAGCCCGGCCATCGGGGACCTCTGGACAGTTGGTTCCCCACACCCAGTCACAGGCCACCACAGAGCTACCCCCCTCTGGAAACACCAGCACAGCACCCACCCAGCGGCCCATACCTCTGTGCCCAGGACATGTCAATCAGCAGTGTGTCCACCACTACAGGGAACCCAGGATAACCCACCACCCCAACAACAACAGGGACCTGGGGGCAGTGGTAGTGGGCACACGGTCCAGGGGATGGAGGCCCAGGAACACAGGGGAACTAAGAGGACTGCTGTGCAACAGGGGTTTGACAGGCCCATGGAACCCACTCTCCACGAGGCCCTCTCCTCCATCATGGGAGCCTACAACCACTCCCAGGAGACAATGGCAACGGTACTGGCAAAGTTTCAGGAGACCCAACGCATGCCCCTGAGGAGGAACAGTATATGGGAGGAACAGTATATGGGCTTCAGGGAGGAACTAAGAACCATCAATTCCACCCTGGGCACCATCGTAGGGGTGCTGAAGGAAGTACTCAACACCAGGAGGGACACTGTGGGACAACAAGGGGCCCCTGACACTAGCCTGGACGATGAACTGCCCACCACCTCCGCCGGCGCTAGTGGACAGGAGGCACCACCACAGGACCACCACACCAGCACCCCACCACCTGCAGAGGGAGAACCACCTCGCAAACGGTCCCTGAGATCCAGGAACAAGACAGAGAACGATGCCAAAACCCCCGCCAAGAAATGAGACCACCCTGATTGTCATCCTACTGTCCCACTTTGTCACCCTGTCCATCCTTAAACTGCCCCAGCTCCACTTCATATGCCCATTTGGGCAATGCACCTGTGAGGCTAATAGACTGGACTCTGCCATGGACATTCCTCCTCCATTACCCCTCACCATTTTACAACCCCCTCCAATATTGAGCACTTAAATAAACACCCTTAAAGCACAAAACAATCTGGAGTCAGTCTGTGATTTCGGAATATTGTATTAGCAATTACTGTGGCAAAAAGCTCTTTCATTTGTAATGTCAACATACCTATGCCACACAGCTCTAGTCCATGAGGAATCAAAGCAGATGACACACTGTGGGACCCAGATCTGTGAAATCGTAAGGGAAAGTGACAACTCAGTGACCGTACACTGGGTGAAAACGACAGACAGTAGAGAGACAGTAGTGTTTAAGTACATGTAGTAGGCAGCTCTGTATTCTTACCTGTGTTTCACTGGAAATATTGCTGGATCACTGAGTCCCTGTTGTCCATGTCTTCTTCCTCTGCTTCCTCGTCTTCACTGTCCACAGGCTCCACAGCTGCAACAACACCGCCATCTGGACCATCCTCTTGCAGAAAAGGCACCTATAGTCGCAGAGCCAAGTTGTGAAGCATACAGCAGGCAACGATGATCTGGCACACCTTCTTTGGTGAGTAGAATAGGGATCCACCTGTCATATGGAGGCACCAGAACCTGGCCTTCAGGAGGCCGAAGGTCCGCTCGATCACCCTCCTAGTTCACCCATGGGCCTCATTGTAGCGTTCCTCTGCCCTTGTCCTGGGATTCCTCACTGGGGTCAGTAGCCATGACAAGTTGGGGTAACCAGAGTCACCTGCAAATGGCGAGGGACAACTGTTAGACACACACTAACCTGGAGGGATATCCCCAGACCCACACAACCATTCCCATTGACTAGCTTCCAGGTGCTCACCTAATAGCCACACACGGTGCCTCTGGAGTTGACCCTTCAGATAAGGGATGCTGCTACTCCACAGGATGTAGGCGTCATGCACAGAGCCAGGGACCATGGCATTCACATGGGAGATGTACTAGTCTGCCAAACATACCATCTGTACATTCATCGAATGATAACTCTTCCGGTTTCTGTACACCTGTTCACTCCTGTGGGGGGGTACCAAAGCCACATGTGTCCCATCAATGGCACCTATGATGTTGGGGATATGTCCCAGGGCATAGAAGTCACCTTTCACTGTAGGCAAATCCTCCACCTGAGGGAAAACGATGTAGCTCAGCATGTGTTTCAGCAGGGCAGACAACACTCTGGACAACAAGTTGGAAAACATAGGCTGGGACATCACTGATGCTATGGCCACTGTGGTTTGAAATGACCCACTTGCAAGGAAATGGAGCACTGACAGCACCTGCACTTGAGGAGGCATTCCTGTGGGATGGCAGATAGCTGACATCAGGTCTGGCTCCAACTGGGTACAAAGTTCCTGGATTGTGACACGGTCAAGCCTGTATGTGATGGTCACATACCTTTCCTCCATTGTCGACAGGTCCACCAACGGTCAGTACACCGGAGGATGCCGCCATCTCCTCACATGTCCCAGCGGACTGTGCCTATGAAGGACAACAGTGAGCACAGAGTACCCACAGCTTCCACAGAACACCATTCATAATCTAAAAAGTGGCCTGTATGTGTGTTGAGTCTAGGCCTAGGTATGTGTGAAGCAGTTGAAAATGTAGCCATGTGGGCCCCTGAACTGGCGGCTGCCTGACCTGTAAAATGGGACAATGGGATGTGAGATAACTGCGCTGGCGTTGTACACCGTCGCGGTAGGTGGTCGAAGACCGCGGCGCATTGCTGCATTGGTTAACATTGGAGCCAATGACGATGTACGCCAGCGGTGACGGTACACCGCCGCAGACGTGACCGCCATTTTCTATCTGTTCAATCACTCGATACCTGATCTTCGACGGGGAAGGACTTACACTGCAAGTGCTGCTGTGACCTTGGTCTGGAAGAGACAATGGCTTGAGTGTCTGGGGAAAGGGCCACTGCCTACACATCGGAGGAGTTGGAGAAACTCATGGATGCGGTCCTCCCCCAGTACACGCTACTCTACGGTCCTCCAGACAAACAGGTAAGTACACTGGGAGCATGGTGTATGGGCTATGCCTGTGTGGAGAGGGGTGGATGTAAGAAGGAAGGGGGGAGAGTGCGGCATGCATGAAACGACGGTGAGTGCATGTGCCACATGGCAAGAGTAGGGATGGGCCCAATCACTTTGACGGTGCAGTTGGTAATAACTTTCTCTTCCCCCTGTACAAATCATGTAGGTCAGCGCCCACCAGAAAAAATATGTTTGGCGTGCCATCACCAAGGACGTCCGGACTCTGGGGGTCTACCACAGACGGAGCACCCACTGCCGGAAAAGATGGGAGGACATTCGCCGCTGAAGCAAGAAGACGGCGGAGGCTCAGATGGGGATGGCCTCCCAATGTGGGAGGGGTGCCGTCGCACCATGACCCCCCCTGATGTTCAGGATCCTGGCGGTGGCGTACCCGGAGTTGGATGGGCACTTGAGGGCATCACAGCAGCCACAAGGGGGTGAGTACACTCGCATTCTCCTGATTTTGCGCGCAGTGGACATGTCTGGGTGGGGGAGGTGGGCTGTGGGTTTCCCTAGGCGAGGGCGAGTTCCGTAGGCAAGGTCCCTCCGTAAGGCAGGCCATGTGGCACACCACCGCACCTCTGTAGAGTGCCAAGTACACCTAGTCATGCCCCTGTGTCATCCGTGTGTGCAGATGTCGTCCATAGCCTAGTAGGCCATTTCCCAGGAATTGAACAGTGGAGGCCAAAAGCGCAGCATAGTGCAGGGGGCTTCTGTGTCTGTCGTGTCCGCCAACGGTAGCGGTAATGCATGCATCCATTTTTGTGGTCTCCCTGTTCTTGTGTGCATTAGCATAATCAGGCGGAGGAGCAGTGGCACCAGAGCACGAGGGGGCTGCATCCCACATGGCCATGGAGGGCCACACCACGGAATCAGACTTCACCAGTGGGACGGAGGGCGAGGGGAGCTCCACGGCAGGGAAAAAAACTGACACCAGTGACACGGACTCATCCTCTGATGGGAGCTCCCTTGTGATGGCGGCAACATCTGTGCCACCCCCATCTACAGCCACCACCTCCCCCTTCCAGTACCGCCCTCCCAGCAGCCCCTCAGCCTTCGCCCCGTGCCCGCTATCCCGGGAGGGTGGGCATCACCTTTGCCCCAGGCACCTCAGGCCCTGCCCCAGTCACCCCTACTGCCCTCAGTGAGGAGGCCATTGACCTCCTCAGGTCCCTCACTGTTGGGCAGTCTACCATTTTGAATGCCATCCAGGGTGTAGAAAGGCAGTTGCAACAAACCAATGCATTCCTGGAGGGCATTCATTCTGGTCAGGCGGCCCTTCAGCGAGCTTTTCAGACTCTGGCCTCAGCACTGATGGCAGCCATTGTCCCTTTGTCTAGCCTCCCCTCTCCACCTTCCTCCACCCAGACCAAATCCCCTGTACCCCAGCCTATCCCATGCACACCTACAGACCAGCATGCACACACTTCAACACACAAGGGAAGCTCAGGCAAACATAAGCACCACACATCCCACAGGCACTCACGCAAGCATCAGACACATGCAGACACACCAACATCCACTTCCTCCACTGTGTCCCCCTCCTCCTCATCTCCCTCCTCCCTCCCAGTCTCGTCTACACTCACACATGCATGCACTACCTCTACAGCCACTCCTACCATCACCAGCACACCCACCACCACACCCCGCTCACGTGCAGTCACCACCCCCACTATCATTCACACCTCCCCTGTGTCCTCTCTCAGTTTGTCTGTGATGCCCCCTCCCAAGATACACAAACGCAGGCACACACCCCCCGAACAGCCATCCACCTCACGACAGCCTCCAGCGCATGCACCTTCACTCAAAGTCAGCAAACGTACACCTCCTACAACCACAACCTCTTCCTCCACTCCCAAACCCCCTCCAGCTACACATCCCACTGTCTCCAAAAATCTTTTCCTGTCCAACCTTGACCTCTTTCCCACACCTCCCCCACCCCGTCCGTCTCCTAGGACCCGAACTAGCACCTCAGCCACAATATCTCCGGGACCAGTGGTGCCTGTGGTCACTGGAATCTGGAGTGCACCGGCCACCAGGGCAGCCAGTGTGGCACGGAGCCACAGCACAGACAGTCCCCCACCTGTGAAGCATCAGAAGTTGGCCAGTGCCCGGCGGGAGAGGGGGAAGACTTCAGCCACCAAAGCCGCTCCCAGGGTTCCCGGTGGGAGTGTGGAGTCAGCTGCAACACCTTCCAAGGTGGGGAAGGGGCACAAGAAACTCAGCAAGTCTGGGAAGAGCAGCACGGCGGAAAAGACCGCCATCATCCCCGCTGCCCAGGAGGCCACTGCCATCATCCCCGCTGCCTAGGAGGCCACCGCCATCATCCCTGCTGCCCAGGAGGCCACCGCCAGCCCAGCTGCCCAGGAGGCCACTGCTAGCACCCGCCCAGCTGCCCAGGAGGCCTCCACCAGCACCAGCCCAGCTGCCCAGGAGGCCACCGCCAGAACCAGCCCAGCTGCCCAGGAGGCCACTGCCAGCACAAGCCCAGCTGCCCAGGAGGCCACCGTCAGCACAAGCCCCGCTGGGCCATGAAGGACCACCAGCACAAGCCCCGCTGGGCCATGAAGGACCACCAGCAGCTGAGTCACTGCAAAGGAGCCTGCCGCTCCAAGCATCGCTGAACAGGGCACCGCCGCCTCAAGCACCGCTGAACAGGGCACTGCCGTCTCAAGCACCGCTGACCAGGACACCGCCGTCTCAAGCACCGCTGAACAGGGCACCGCCGTCTCATGCAACGCTGAACAGGGCACCGCTGCCTGAAGCACCGCTGAACAGGGCACCGCTGTCTCAAGCAACGCTGAACAGGGCACCGCCGTCTCAAGCACCGCTGAACAGGGCACCGCCGTCTCAAGCACCGCTGAACAGGGCACCACCGTCTCAAGCACCGCTGAACAGGGCACATGAGCGCCAAGGGCGCTGACGCTACTGAGTCCGTCACGGGCAGAATGAAGCACTCTAGGCACCATGCCCCTCCAGAACCAGTGGAGAGATCCATCCACTACCTCTGTCCTTAGCAGGATAAAGCACTCTGGGCACCATGCCCCCTCCAGAACCAGTGGAGAGATCCATTCACTAACTCTGTTCTTAGCAGGATGAAGCACTCTAGGCACCATGCCCCCTCCAGAACCAGTGGAGAGACCCATCCACAACCTCTGTCCTTAGCAGGATGAAGCACTCTGGGCACCATGCCCCCTCAAGAACCAGTGGAGAGACCCATCCACTACCTCTGTCCTTAGCAGGATGAAGCTCTCTGGGCACCATGCCCCCTCCAGAACCAGTAGAGACTGTCATCCACTTGAGAGACTGTGGCTTTGCACTCCCCAGGATGGAACAGTGGGCAACCCACCCATTGTAGAGACTTGAGAGACTGTGGCTTTTCACTCCCCAGAATGGATTAGTGGGCAACCCACCCACTGTAGAGACTTGAGAGACTGTGGCTTTTCACTCCCCAGGATTGAACAGTGGGCAACCCACCCACTGTAGAGACTTGAGAGACTGTGGCTTTGCACTCCCCAGGATTGAATGGTGGGCAACCCACCCACTGTAGAATCTTGAGAAAATGTGGCTTTGCACTCCCCAGGATTGAACAGTGGGCAATCACCCACTGTAGAGACTTGAGAGACTGTGGCTTTGCACTCCCTAGGATTGAACCGTGGGCATGTGGCCCTCTCGTGGATTTGGCGTCATGCACTCAACCAGATGAGGTGCCCCCCCTTTCCCTCCCACTGAGGTGCCTGTTTTCTTGCTCTCTGATGCCCCTGCAGTGTTCTCTCCGTCATGGTCGGGGATCTTGTCTGGGCCTCGCCCATACCGTGTGGGCCCAGTGTTACACTGACTTAATTGGAGCACTACCTGGACTACTATGCTTGGTATATGTTTTGTACATGGTGTATATATATATTTTTTTACCTACTTGATTTTAATATTTTACAATGGTTACACTCATTTTCTATTGTCTTTGCATTCTTCCAGGGGGCTTGGGGGGGTGTAACTGTGATGTATCATGCTGTATTAGTGTGTGTGTTGTAGTGGGTGGGGGTGTGGGTGTTGCACTTGTGTGTCCCTGTTTTTTCCCTCCCCTGTGTTGTAGGTGCAGTACTCACTGTGGTCTTCGCCGCCGGCATTGGTGCTCCTGGTAGAGGAGCAGGAAGACAATCGCAGGGAGAATTTGGAGTTCCGGGTCCATGGTGTCCTCGTTCCTCATGGGGTGTGTAGAGGTGACCGTTTTCCCTTCGGAATCCTGTTTCCACCGTGTTTTTAGCCGCGGTGAATCTGCCCCGGAAAAGGTGGCGGATTGATAGGTTGTGATACTGTGGGCGGTACTTTGTCTTCCGCTTGTCTGTTGGCGGTGACCGCCAAGCTGTTTGTCTGTACCACCGTGGCGGTCGGAGTGTTAAAGTGGCTGTCTTTGTTGGCGGTTACCGCCACGGTCATAATTCCAATTTTTTTACCGCCAGCCTGTTGGTGGTCTTACCGCTGCTTTAACACCGTCCGCCAGGGTTGTAATGACCACCTATGTGTTGATCCTTTCCATGCAGTAGCAAAGATGTGTTGGTTTTCTGCATGCAACAGTGGCGATGCATCGGGTCTGAGATGTGACTGTAGTGAAGGCATTACACCAAGATCCGTCCATGCTGGAGAGGTGATGCACTGACTCTGATCCATGCAATAAGGCCAATGTGCTGGTTCCGGTCCACGAAACAGGGGCGAGTCAACGATTCTGATCCATGCAGCCATGACAATGCATTGGTTAAGACTGGAGCAGCACTTTATACCCACTTCCAATGGACGAGGAATGGATTGGCACCACTTAGCAAGTTAATTCGCAGAGTCCCTGTGCTGTAGCAGGTGACATGGAAGTCTTTTGTATTCCTGAAACTTCAGAAAACAGGAGGCAAGCCAGCAAGCCCTTGGAGTGACTTTGATTCTGGGTTGAAGAGATACAGGTCCAGTCCTTCTTACTGCCAGGCAAGGAGGGCTGAAGGCAGGAGGTCAACCACAGCAGAGGAGGAGTCCAGCAAAGTCCAGCAGAGTGACAGTCCTTTCAGCAGCACAGCAGTCCATCTCCGGGCAGAGTATCCACAGGTGCAGAGGTATACTGGGTTGTTGGTGTCTGAGGTCCAGTTCTTATACACAGTTGTGCCTTCAAAGGGGAGGAGACTTTGAAGAGAGGTCTTTGAAGTGCATAGAGTACCTGCCTTCCATGCTCTAGAGCCAGACTCACTACAGAGGGGTATGCAGCTCTTTGTGTGGGAAAAGAACATGGCCCATTGAGGTGTTAGTTCCAGCTCCTCCCTCCCATCTTGCCCATGATGGCACATTAGGCTGTGGATGGCCCATCAACCACACCAAAGCTCCCTCTGTGTGTGGCTGTCCGGAGGTAATGCACAAAATCCAGCTGTCACCCATCCCAGAGGTGTTTTGAGAGACAGGCAGAAGGCACCAGATGATTAAAGTAAGAAAATGCAAATTTTCTAACAATGGCATTTTCAGAATTACAATTTTAAATGGGCTTTACCAGCAACCAGTGATTTTAAACTGTGATTCCAGAGACACCAATCTTGGGTACCCTATCTCACCCAAGTTGGAAATTACATTTATAAAATGTAATAAGGTAATCCCAATGTTATCCTATTGGAGAAATAGGCCTTGCAGTAGTGAAAAATGAATTTAAGAGTTTTTCACTGCTAGGACATGTAGAACATTAAAGTGCATGTCCTACTTTTTAAATACACTACACCCTGCCACTAGGCTACCAGGGGCCTATTTTAGGGTGGCTTATATATATATATATGTGGGACTTGAGAGTTCCCAGTTTCACTTGCCTGTACACTGCACTTTGTCAGAGCCCTGTGGTTGGGGTAGGAATACATCCTCTAGCATTCCCCAGGGCAAGAAGGGACTTCAGCACTATACAACACGCTCCTAAGTGAAGAACATTTCCCTCAACACGGGACTCAAGAGTTTGCAATTTTCCCTGCTAGCACACCACACTTTATCAGAGCCTTGTGGCTGGGCTGGGACTATGTTCCTCAGCATTCCCATGGGCTAGGTCAGGCCGCAGCACAATGCGACATGCTCTTAAGCACTGGACATTTCCCGCATCAAGGAACTGAAGAGTTGGCAGTTTTCCCAGCCTGCATCCCACACTTTGTCAGAGACAGGAACAGGCAGGGCAGGACACCTTATTGATGTCTGCAGTCTCATTTATTTTGGCCACATTTGAAAGTATAGATCCCAGAACATCTGCAGTGAGAAGAAATTTTTGAAAATTCTGTGTCTCAATGAGAAAAAAAGAACGCCAGGGGCAGCCCACATGGGGTGGTAAAGATCACTGAAAAAGCAGTCTCACATGCGGCAATGAATTGCACCCTTGATGACATCAATAACCTTATTGAATAGGTGGAAACAATGTTAAGCAAGGGGAACTTGCTGAAATGCCTTGAGCCAAGGCCAAACGTAGCAGAATAAAAAAAAAAGAAAACTTACACAACTGCTACCATGAGGAAATCATCGATATCAGTCCCTGAACCTCAGAGTTGTCACTTTGGTAACCCTGTACTAAATGAAGGTGCTGAAAATGGTCTTAAACCACAGGAAATAGAGCCACAAGATAATCGAAGGACTGATCCCATCAGTGATGCAGGTGGATTCCCCCAAGAGTGATCATTTACCCTGAGACTGTTTACACGAATCCTTATAGTCCACTTTTAATACTGGGAAATGAAATGGCAGTGCCAACTAAGGGACCTTGCCCAGCAAATGTCTCATATAGAACAAATTAAGGTATGTACTGGCTGCAACTGCCATATTAAGTCAAGCCAATTAAGAGGCACCATTAAACACATGGGGAGAGAACTCGCATAATTGAGGTCACAACCCAAATTACTGGTGGAAAAAGAGTGGAATCAGTGCAATCATCAACAAATGGGATGAGATGGTCCGATGTCAAGGAAAAGAGGGAGCCACTGTTGTTAATTAGTCAGCCGATACTGCTACTAAGCAAAAGGGGTATGCACATTTACAATCTGTGCCTAGAGTACAAGGAATTATCAGGAATGGAGGTCATTGCTAATAAGCAGTGAATATACATGCTTGAGAAATAGAAATTCCAATACTGTAAACACCCAATCAAATATCTTAACACATGTTAGACCAAACTATCAAGCATCCAGTTTGCCTAAACCACCAGAGCATAGAAAGCATTCTGGGTGGACTGCAAACACTACAGGCATTTATTGTAAGAAGAGAGTGGGGACAAAAGTGTATCGTCATTGGAATAGGTACCAAGTGGGAGGATATTGATAGCATCAGCGATGAACTGCCAACAGAACTTAAGAGAAGACTGAGAGGTACTGGTACCAAATTATAAATGGCAAATGTCCCCAAGCCATTGGGTAGAGTCAGAGAGAATAATGACATGCTGACAATTAAAGTGATACATTGAATTAGGCGCATCAGAAATTCTCACGTTATAATAAGATCATACATCTTGGCTGCAAGACTTTGCTATTATATAGATGAATGTGAATATATATCCCTTGAACTAACAAATGATGAGCTCAGGATACCCTTGATGAACTTGAATCAATGTACTTCCCCTCCCAATGGGTCCAAGATTCAGTTCAATTTTAACTTACCCAAGAGGAGTTGTACGCCAGCGGCCAAGGACATGAGGTGCCCTGGATGACAGCTGGAATTAGAGCAGGCGGCCATATTCAAAGAAATGTTGCTGAAGTTGAATCAGAGGGGGTTGGCTTGACAGAAAAAGGGATTGTCACTCGTAAATCAGAGGCTTAACCCAGGAGAAGCTAACTTTAGCTGACTTTAGTTCCTCTATACCTGAGTATTTAGAGGAGTAAACCAACACAATTGAGCTCTAAAAAGAGGGGAGGCAATCCCTAGCAGTTCAAGCACCCAGTGACACAGAGACCCTTACAACGTTGAAAAGGTATTGGAACGTGATGGGCCTGAGGTCCAAATTGAACAGTGTGGAGTGGGGACATTTTATAGATACTTTTCGATTTCAGGAGACATGAACTACACAGCCAGTTTATAGAGCGTGTTTTATGAACGACAGCACAGATGCTTCCCCTTCCCCTGTGGGCGTACCAATGTGGTGGCCTTATTAGGAATTCTGAAGTAGCACTGTAGGTTGCATCTATAACTTTAAAATATAGCCTAAGAGTGTGCAACTTTCATACCACATCTGACTTTGCGGCTAACTAGACAGTTAAAAGGGCATCCAGTAGGACCAAAGCAGATTCAATTCTTTTAGACATATCTTGATGGTCTCACCTAATAGATATGGCAGCTATTAAACGCAAATATTGGGCCTGATTACAACTTTCGCGGAGGGGGTTAATCCATCCCAAATGTGACGGATATCCCACCCACCGTATTACGAGTTCCATAGGATATAATGGACTCGTAATACGGCGGGGGGGGACATCTGCCACATTTGGGACGTATTAACCCCCTCCGCCAAAGTTGTAATCAAGCCCATAGCGATCACAAATCCGTGGCACTGGATCTGGAAACTAATGCCTATCCTTTCACAGACTGCAATGCCAATCTTGCTTATTAACAACAAGAGAATGGTAAAGTGGCCCGTGATAGAAAGCAATGAAGACACCTTAGCTCAGATTTACAATCACATAATGCATACATTATCGGACATTATTAATCAGGGACAAGACGCTCAAGCTGTTAGGTATTTTTACTGAACTAATAGAAAAAATCAAAACGTTTTTCCTTAAAGAGGGAAAGGCCAAGGTAGCCAAGTCTAATGGGGCATTGTGGTATGACCGGAAATGCAAGGCAGTCAGGGAAAGGTTACTGACTGTCATTAAAGGCAGATGAAGGAACATCATAGTTGAGGAATGGAAAAATATAATTTGGCTAAACTGACGGTGAAAAAGAATTGTGATGAGAAGAGGTGGCAAGACTTTGCTAAGGCAGCGTTAATGAAGGATGGCAAGTCATTCTGGCAACTGACAGCTAAAGGGAGTTAAGTTAAATCAGGTTAAGGAAGAAGATGTCCACATACAGCCACTTATATGGATTAATCACTTCAGTACCCCATATTCAAGACAGGGTGTAATGATGGAGCATAATGGAGTAAATAATCTAGTGATTAACTGTAACAGTAGTAAAGACAGGATGATAACCAAGTTATTGTTACCTTAGACAAAACACTGGAGGCACTTGTAGTTTAAAAAAAGACAAAGCACTAGTCGTTGACAAAGTTCCAGGAGACTTCTTTGCCTCTGAACCAGTTATCTGGGGTTACATTTTTAATCAAATCTCCAATGCAATAGCAAAAGGGGCAGAAATACAAGAAACCTGGAATGGGTTCAGAAGTGGTGCCAATTTACAAGAAGTGAGACAAAGGGGACCCAGCAAACGTTAGACCAATTAACCTGATTGATATATCCGAGAAGCTATTCTGCAAACAGCTGCTAGAGAGGGTCCAAACCTGGGTGGGGGAGGAGCAGGTCCTGTCCCCACTACAGCTGGGCTTCAGAGTTAATACATGTTCCATGGATCAAGGATTTTAATTTTTTATTTATACTGTGGAAATATCTAGTTATGAGGAAACAGCATATATTTATAATTGTTGTAGTCCTCTGTGCAGTCTTTGATCCCATCCCTGGGGAAAAATCGTCTGTAGCATCGGAGGGGATCGGGATGCTGATCAACTTATCGCACTTCATAATGAGACTTTATAGGAATAACTATGGCTAAGTGAGATGGGGAAGGAATGGAAATTTAACAGAGCACATCAGTGTAAACAGAGGAGTCCTATAAGGAGGCTTATTAGCCCTGACTCTATTTACTTTATATATAAATGGGCTGATTAAGACACTGTTTGACTGTAATGGTGATTACTGGAAGACCATACAGGATCAGGTCTGCTATTTGTAGATGATACGCTTTTTGTGATCAGACTCCTATGTGGCTTCAAAATGTACTTATTCAATTTGTAATTTTGTGTGAAAGGTATGGTCTGGATGTTAAGATGTCTAAAACAAAATTCATGACTTTTAACCCACACAAGAGATTCAGAGGGAGGGTAAAATTAGGAGAAGTCTACTTGGAGCAAGCCAGTAACTTTGGTTACCTAGTGGTAAGAAAAGCAAACAGGCTTACGTGGGCACCTCAGCTAATCAGAAGCCAGCTGACCCTTAAATATGCAGAATCCACTATGGTGAAGTAAAAAAACACTCAAGTTCTAAGACAGTCATACCGGCCTTAGAAATCTACTGTGCAAGAAGGCTTTGGCCTGCTTCATGTTGAGTTGGGGTTTGAACCACATAGGGGATCTTGAGAATGTAGGAAATAACTTTATGAGTACTTACACTGTCCCGGAATACACCCAATGTATTAAACCTAGGTCTTAAGAATATAGTAAATGGGGCAGCTTTTAAACTATTAGTTTATTGGCTTAGGGCTTGGGCCAACAAATCTCCATTACCTGTATGGCAATCATTTAGAGACGTAGGAATGCTTAATAAAATGGGGTGGGAATCCTGGTTTAAGCACATCACAATCTGTTCATCTAGACTAGAGATGAGTGAATACTAGGATACCCCTGAGAAAATCAGGACGTATACACTAGCATGTTTAAAAAAGAGATTCTGGAACTATATGTGTGAAAATGGTTGTGTAACAAAGTAACGAAGATGCTGGTATGGTAACAACAAGATTTTCAGATTTTAAGCATAACTTGTTTTTCGAAATGTTCCAGAACAGAACAGAATGGAACCACCTCAGGCTAAATGTATCTTTTTAGAATCAGGCACGCAATTCCAGTTTCAACTTTTGCAGTAGATGGAATGGTTGTCATGCCGAACCATATAGCCCCTCCTGTGAGGCAAATGTTGAAACAGAGGAACATTTTATATTACTCTGCCATGCTCATACCTTACCCAGGAAGAGATAGAAAATCCTGATTTGCTGTACCTTATGTATATACCATTTAAAGGAAGAGATTAGGATATTAAAAAATGATAATACGAATAGTTTGTTTTTGCACTCTCTAGATACTTATTGTATGCCTGGCATCTGAGCTGTAATCCAATAAAGCAGGATAGAAGCCCTATGTCAATATTTTAGGCATTTTATCTTATTAAGTGATCACCATACTTTTTGAATGCAATTTTATTGAATTTTAAATTTTAATCTTTGATTGTTGATAACTTAGATGGTTTGACTAAGTTTTTTTTAGGTAATTTGGATGTTTAAGGAATTATTTAATAATGGGACTGTTGGCACTCTCAAACTGATACTGTGTCAAATCATGTTGTTATGACTAAATATGAGATAGTTGGCACCTTATTGCACAAGCACTTTTTAGACTTTGCCTCCTTTTGTCAGCTTACTGTACCAAAACCAGCTAAGTAATTATATCTTTACCTATACTTGTTCTAAAAAATGTGTTACAGAGTAAGTAAGTAAGCAACTTAGTACAGGATCTAGATGATTGTATTGCATTGTCACCAGTTATTGGATTAGCTGCAGTTCCTATATTAAGCACAATTATTGTAACTTTTGCTTGAATCTAGATAAATTGTGACATTAAACTGAACAAAGGTGATCTACGACATGTATTAAAAAGGAAGATTTGGGCCTTGCAAGAGAGATTAAAACTGCATGCACTGACTCTGAAAAGCCAGGCCTGAGACATGTTTAAAGGGCTACTGAGTGGATGGCACAATCAGGGTTGCAGGCCCTCCAGTAGAATTTAATTTACAGGCTCTAGGCATAGGTAGTGCACTTTGCTTGGGACTTTAAAGTAAATTAAATATGGCATTTGTGGATAAGCTAATATTACCATGCATTAAGAATAGAGCACATGCACGTTAGCACTGGTTAGCAGTGGTAAAGTGCCCAGAGTCCTACATCGAGCAAAACAAGGTCAACAAAACAGGAGGTCTGAAGGCAAAAAGTCAAGGGAAACCATACCAAGGATTCCAGGTCTAACAGTAGACAAAATATCGAAACCAAAATATAGAAAGATTAAGTATATGTTTCCCATACTTATCTCCACATATAAGTACAATGAAAAAAATATATATATATATGTTTAAGGTACATAGATGTGGAGTTAGGAATAGTGAACCTCTACTTCCACTATAGGCTTAACTTTGTATATTTTGGTCTTTGATATTTTGTCCATGGTTATTCATGTACAACAATTTTTATATTCTCGGTATTCAGTAGTACAATTGTTAGACTCAATAATTTATTCCCCAAGTGTACTGCGAAAAGGTGTATCTTGTCCCTGTTACACCCAGCTCTCAAGTACTCTTGCCAGCTGACATTTAGTTTTGTGATTTCTACTTGTGTACAATCCAACTATGAAGTTGCACAGGGCCCTCGGGCACCGACTCTTCCATGCAGCAGTCAGCAGTACAGTCCACTTGGACACAGATGATTCAAAGCAGTGACATTGTCCAATGGGCACATATTCGTGTTGTGCTTATTGACTGGAACCATTTGCATGGAGAGACTGTGCCCATACTCAGACCACAGATCACTCTCCTCAGTATTTCTGTTCTGTGGTATGATGCACCAGTTGTGTGCAAGTTGCTTCTGGCTCACTCTAGACAGTCACGCCTCCTGCAGGATTGGCAGACTCCTTCCCTCTCCAAGCAGGTAGGATAAGGTTTATGTATTTCAGGTCAGAGCAGCAGCATCTTCCTTCCAGGTAAGAATTCAATTCAGGTGATTTCCTTTCACTTGGGTAAAGCTGACTATCAAACATACAGCAAATCTGCTTGCAATTCAGTCCTCTGGCTATTATGTGGAGCACTCCTTCTGTGATCAAAGTGAACCTGGACCTAGAACAGCAATTGGATCAGTGCAAAGTAGTAGGCAGCAAAGCAAAAAGATCAAAGACAATTGTCATTTCAAGTGACCAGTTATCAATCTAGAAGATGGTCATTTAGAGCTAGGAGCTGAAAGTCATAGAAAATCAGCCTATTATATGTACATTTTCTCTCATTACAAGTCAATAAGGCATGATCACATGACAGAATATTGTTACTCTCAAAACGTATCTAATGTGCAGGTGTTAGGATCTTCACCTCAAGGAAGCAAAAAATGTCCTTGTGGAGAAGATATTATTCATGTTCACAATACTGCCCGTATTTCTCTCACAAAATTCTGCTTTCCTTGCCAGGTTTAAAAAAACAAAGTTATGCTGTTGGAAAATGTGCATGGCACAACACTGTGATTTAAGGTTTCCAGAACTATTAGAGCCATGAAAGTTTCCAAGCATTTTCAATGTCACAGAAGGCTTTAAGCTAAAATAAACAACATACAGATTTGATTAAAAGGCTGATACTCTTCAGCAGTGCATATGCGGTTGCTAATATTGCAGTTAATTTGGCTTCATGATCATGATTAAGACAGATTTTAAGTTTATTTTCATAACACAATCACAACTTAAATCCAAACTGGCTAGCTTATGGACTCATGGCTGGCATCTTTAGCAGAACTGTCTTGTATCCTATTATGAATCCAAGGGGATTATCAAAGTCAAGGTGTACACTCAGCTGTTCTACCAAAAAGCAAATTCAACTAAGATGCAGACTTGAATAAACATGTTAGAGGCTTTCCTTTCGGGACTCCCTGATACATTTCTGAGAATATGGTGCTTGGTGACTGGTCTACAAACTGTTCTCCTGGTGCAGGTATGTCTTCCCTGTCCTCATGGGCTATAAAATGGTGTACCCAGCAAAGAGGTCATAAATAGCTGCATAGGTGTGTCCCCCTGTCGCACCTAGAGCTTCATATCCTATACATGGGTAAAAACCTCCCAACTGTATGGTATTTTTGATGTTAGATACCAAGGCGTTGATCAATACCAATGTCAACCTTCATCTCACACTACAGCAGAATGACCTTCGTTCATATACCATTCAGCCTCTTCTCAACTAAGGCACATATTTGGTTCGAAATGGAAGCAAGAAAGACAACCAACAAGTCATTACCTGCTTGTGAAATGGATACTCCATCAGCATGCAAAAAACACTCTCCTCTCAAGCAACCATGCAGGACTGATTTCAGACAGCTAGAGTTAAGAAGCATACACTTGTAGCTATTCTTTGCTGATTTAGTAGCGCCTTTCACTAGAGACCAATCCCTCCAAACCTGCATGGGGATTACATGTGATCAAGCATTGACTGCTCCAAAGATTATTTGTGCCAACCAACAAACGTCCCCCATAAATAGCTTGATTAAGTTCTTTCTGCCATGACTTGTGAAGTATTTTCCAACATTGTATGAAAACACCAATGTAGGTGGTATAAACCCACTTTTATGGTACAATGGCCCTCTGCCAAAAGCCCTTGAAATGGTCTGCCTCATCTTAACCACTCGAAGGTTGTTGGTACCAGACCACCACACTCTATTTCCAGCTTCCAGAGCCTGCTGCTTAAAATCAACCTTGATAAATGTTTCCATTGTCCGTCAGACATATGAGTAACCTACCACCCTGCCTTTAATTGGAACTATCATAACTAATGCAAAGATGTGGGATGGAAAACAATGACATATAAAGGGAATCCTGGACACTTATCTAATCAGAGCAGAACTAGGAGTACACATTCTTAAATCGAGTGTAGGTTCACATAGCAATTAAAACAGTCAGACAGGCATCTCCTTAATTTCTGCACCTGTCTAAGCTCTGGCCCTCACCCTGCTGCAGACGTGGAATCTCCTAGCATGAATTAGTGAGGGCTGATACTAACTGGATTTATTCTTGCTACTTGTTAGACCTGGCAGCATTAGGGTGGTCTTCTCCCAGACATTTTGCCTTTCACCTCCTGTTTTTGCTGTATCTTTTTGTTTGCCTTAGGATTCTGAGTAATTTACCTCTGCTGACCTGTGACAAAGTGCGTCTCCCCAAACATGGTAACATTGGTGTATCCACAATTGGCATAATTGATTTACTTAACCCTTGTACAGTGACATACCATATACCCAGAACCTGTATATTAACTGCTACCAGTGGGGCTGTCACTCACCTAAGTAGCCTTTTAAACATATCTCAGGTTTACCACTTCACTGCCACTTCGACTTGACATTTAAAACTCCTTGCCAAGCCTTAAACTCCCCTTTTATTACATATGTCACCCCAAAGGTATGTCCTAGGTAGCCCATAGGACAGGGTGCTATGTAAGTAAAAGGCAGGACATGTACTGTTAATCTTTCCATGTCCTAGTAGTGAAAATGCTCTCCTAGTGCCTAAAAAGACTATAACAGAATTAGTGGAAAGCATGCTATTAAAACCAGAAGACCGTCTGACTGAAAAATGTTGTACAGTAATAATGAGTACTAAATGAACATGATGAGATGGGGGCACCACTCCATGTGTTGTACTTCTAAAAGACATTTCTCTCTAAACAGAGAAATGCAATACAGGCTGATGCACTTCCTAATGTAGTGCACAGATAGCGGACATGTCATCCGTCAAAGTCGATCATGCTTGTAAATACATAGCAACAATAGCGTGTGCTGGACATGACAGCTATCTGCAGGTAACTCCATGTCCTTTTACTATTTTTATGTTGCTTGACTATCGCATTTTTTGCAATTTGTACAGTTTTGTTTTAAATGTCTAAGGCTAAACAGAGACACCATGCGCTCCCAGCTGTTCACCATCCCCCCACCATGCCTTTCATTTTCAACACAGGTGGCTATTCTACTGTTGCACTTGCACATTAAGCCCCCCGCCTTACTGATGGGTACAAAGATAAACTGCAGGATTTATAATTGTACCGACAGAACGGATTCTCACACCCACAGCATTTGAGTGTCCACACTCAAGGAGGATTTATTCCCTTAGACAAACATGCACAGTGATGCAGCCACCAAGTCAAGAGAACCCATGTATAGGCATAGGGCCATTGGACTTCCAGCCTACATTTGAGCCCGAACACTAGCAGGGACGACATCCTCACTCAGCAAACTAGTTTTTCTGGTATGCATGCCAGAAGGACGGCGAGTGTAATTTCTGGATGGCTGGATCTCTATAACCTCTGGACCCACCCGTCAGAGCTAAACATGATGAGGACACTCCCAATTTGCATGTGAGGACAACCTCCTTGACTGCGGTCGATGATTCTACGAGTCAGTACCCATGCATGAGTACCCATGCCACACCAGTTGGATATAATGACATTTTCTTGGATGATGTTAATGAGATGTTTTTTATTGACACACTGGATGCTACTACCTGTAACAAAGTGTTTCTCCATAGGGACAAGAAAGGGCTTTAACTTGGCACAGTACCGCCACATCTTCCGAGTGGTTTGGAAATATGTAATATAGTTGCCTGCTCCTCCTCCCCTAGGGGGAGAAGTTTGAGGTAGGATGCATGTACATGCACTTACATGACCTCGAACATTGTTTAGGTCGGTGTTTGAGCCTTTGGGGACTACATTGGGGTCATAACCGGCACCACTAGTAGCCTTTCACCATGCCCCGCATGCTAAGTATATTACTTTCCATCTATGTTTCACTGGATTTTTCACTGGGCATTGTCTGTAAAATCCCCCATAGTGGATATTACTCTTATTAGTGCACCACAGTTGGGCGATTCTACCAGTGTTTCTGCACATGAGGCACAGTATCAGTGGCTGACCCTTTCTGTATCGATGTTCATTAACTATGTGCACTAAATTTGTTTTTCTCCTCTGGTTTCAGTGATTGGATATTATGTACTGCACTGGCACTAATATCATCCAACTAGAGCAGCGAGCCAACTAGTCCAAACGCACCTCCCCCTTGTCCCAAATATTTTATAATGTCATGCTCCTAAACTAGGCACCTGCTGCTCCCAATGTGCAACCAGAAGAGGCCCAAAGTCCATATAAAACAATTGGAAGGGCCCCAATGGTTAACTATATTCCATATAAATAATAATTAATGTTCATTTATTGGCCCCTGACTTATACCCAAAATAAATTGAGCGGTAATGTGTGTTCCTCCAACTCATTATTGGTTTAAATGGGGGGGTTAAGGCTCCACAAAATTCAGGAATTTCCATCATACTATAATAAGTAACTTTTGGTTTATGCACCCCTTTGCTTTATTCTTTTGTGGTCATAATATTTTCAACAATTTCTCCTTTCCATGGCCCTTTTTGGTCAATATATTGTTACATTTTCAAAACAGGTTTAAATCACGGGCTTTCAAAATGGGTATAAATCAGGGGCTAATAAATAAGCATTAATTATTATTGTTATTGTATATATTTAACCATTGCCTTTTATAATATGAAATAAAAAAGCAAACTTTCATGAAATTATTCTGTGAGGAAATTAGTTCAGTGAATAAGGGACATTGAGGAGATCCATGGTTAACATTTTCTTTATTGTTACATGTTTGTAGTAGACATATGTTTTTAGCAGTAATTAATATTCTCAGTGGGGAACTTAAGCACTTCGAATGTTTTTCAATGCTGTGAGTATTGGTTGATGGTTTGTGTCCTTAACATTTATTTGAATTGTTTAGTTTGGTCTATTAAATGTTTGTATTACGGTGATGTATTATGCTGTGAATAAGAAATAAGTGTATTTTATGTGTGTTTGTCTTACAGCCCTGAGGAAGTTCACATGTGATAATCAAAATGCATTGGCTGTTCGTTGAATGGAAGAAAATAAAGGATACATTGGAGCAATTTCATTGGATGATTTAACCTTTTTGTCAAATATTGGTGGTGTCTTTCCAATTGTTTGAACTGCACTGGCACCGTATATCTATACACATGATGAGTTTCTCACTGGGTAAATATATATGCAATTTTAATTGAAAACTCTAACTGACATAGGGTGATTTTATTCATTTTTCCTAATTTAAAGACTTCACACTCCTTATGTGGTCCTTAGGAGGCTGGAAGTTACTTGGCCAAAACGTGTTGAATTTCTTTAAAAAAAAGAGTAATCTACCACAATTGGATAACTATATTTGATACAAAAATCAACAGCCTAATCACATTATATGTGAAATACATGAACATTTAGGCAATTGGTACACTGAATTTTGAAGTGGACTACCTTGGAGACGGATCCAATGTAAAAAGAGTAAATGTGGCCACTTGTGTTTGTTAAGTGGATATATAAGGATAGTGTGTATTGCATGAAATGTGTACTAAGCATTGGATTGACTCCAAAAGAATGAATATATTCATTAAAAATAATTGATATACAGCTAACCCTTGTAAGTGTTTGAAATCATTAATATGATGAAAAATACACGATGCAAGAATAAACTTTAGTGCAATAATAATTGAGGTATTATTGTTGACAAAAAAGGGTAATATTCATCCCTCATAAGTCACATATTTTTTGTGATTTAAGGCCAATTCCAGCATTTTGCTAAACTTCCGTTGAGGGAGGGGAACCCCATTGGAGTTAATAAACAACTCCTTGGCCTGACAAAGTGGGTGAAGTCTGTTGTAATTTCCCAGCTCGATCACTGGACAGCAAGAATGGTCTGGTGTCTTTCTAAGGGAAATGTCATCACCCCTCCTGCACTGATCAATTTTACAGGAAGAGATAGGGGCAGATACCGAGTCCCTACTCCAACTGATGTTTTCCAAGAGCAACCTACCATCCAAGTCTGACTTGGAATCAGTAACAACTTCACTATGCCTGTGCCCCCATAGAAAGCTAGATAGAATGCAGCTTCTTATTGGTAGTTGTACACTACAATGAGGCTTTCCAAAAACTTAACCAACACATCTGTGTCTATAGGATTCCTGTTCAACTCCTTCCGGCCTCATGCACCCCCTACTTCCTTCCTTAAGTGAAATGAGCTAGAACAATCATATCCTCAGCTACTTTTGTAAAGAAGTCCAATGTGCTATGGCTTTTTGCTTATGCAGCTAATTCCCCTCCATCCCTCTGGTGAGCAGGACGTAAAACCCAAGACTCAACTGAAAAGAGCCCACGGTCTGTGGGTCCTTCTCAAAAAACAAGAAGTACTGAAATGATCCCACATAGGCTTTTTTGCTCTTTGTAGGTATATTGGCAGAGACAAGGTCTAGAAGAGAGTGCGCCATATTTCCAAAGATGATTGGGAAACAAAGTGCCCTCATCCAATACCCCCTGACGAAAAGAGTCTGAATTCCTGCACCTTAAAATGAGACAAAGTACTGACAGCATTATTCATCCCACCTGGTGCATACTTAGCTTTCAACAGAATTGAATTGATGGTCCCAATTAGCAGATTCTGTACTACCCTGCACTCAGCATGCTGATGATATATTGACTCCATCAAAGACATATTGTCAGACCAAATCACCATCAACAGGTCGTGAAATTGACAAGTCCATGTTTGGAGGGTAATAAAACATGACCATCTTCACCAAAACAAATTGAAGCTGCTTGCTGTGGCACATCTGACTACACCAATCAACCCCAAAGAGAGCCCCAAATACAATACTCACTGCTTTAGCATGAAGAGACCCAACTCTTGATATGATACATTAGGGACTTGCCAATACACACTGCCTTTAAAACTGTCCAAAATACAGGCCTGGGTGAAATTTAAATTACACTGGTGTAATTCACATAATTTCGGAAATTTCTTGTCATGCTTGTTATATGAAATGCCGAAAATTGTGCCATTACACTATTTGCATAATTAAGGGCTACTTTTGGTAAAGATTTACAGCGAATGTTCTATTCAAAGTAAAAAATTAACACAAATGCATGAAACGCGAGTGGCTGTTATTTACGCGAGGACATATTTTGTACTAAATTTTAGTGTTAAGTGACTAAATTTCATTTAATGTAATCACATAGAATTTCATGAAAGTTTGCCAAAAATGTGCATGATTATGAAAAAGCAATTTATGCAACTTTTGCGTACTCTTTCCCAAAAGGAGGACCTGAGGCATATGTCCTGTATAATCTCTTTTGCAAGCCTGGTTCTCTGATGCTTCTCCTTGAATCCTGACATAGCTTGTGCAGTTGATCCTAAGAAAAGGTGATCAATAGGAATATTGGTGAAACAAAATGCATCTGTTCTACTAGCTCCTGAAGTTAATGTAAGGTGACCTTCCTGGCTCTTGGAAGTCAGCCTCCTTCTTGAATGACAAATTACAAAACCATCTCACTGTGTCAATCTCAATACCCTAGAAAATGAGGGTGCTGGCAGGGTCAGCACTTTTGTTTCCTGACTGGTGTACCCCTAAACTTGTTAGAAGGTCAGTAATGATGGCCAGTATTTCCCCCACACATTTACCCTGCACTGGAGGGAGTCCAAGGGGCCAAGAAAGAATAAGTTATCAACATAACATAATCACAAAGCTTGTCCACACCTGCCTGTTGAACACCTACTCCAGGAAGCAACTAAAACTCTCAAAACAATCACAAGATATTCACAACATAGGAGCATACACTTTTCAATGTAAAAGCTCCCAAGTTGGAAAACCAATAGGAGAAAATCATCATTATGAAAATGTAAGAGCCAAAAAACAAACTCTACATCTGCTTTAGTTAAGGGGGGGGCTTTCCAGAGATATAAGCATGGCTATGGTGTGATCTTTGGAAACATGTTTTACTAAACGGAGTGAGAATCAATGGCATAATTCACTGACTTCTTCTTTGAGCAGGCAGATTGTGAAGTCACAACTCCCAAGGTTCTTTTTTAGGCATGACACATGGAAGACACATGGAAGACAGCAAACTAAATTCTCAAATGTTCTGACTCGAAAAGGTCCTGCCACCCTACGCAGCCATCCATCCTTTTCAATTTTCTTCCTAGTTAGCTCCTTAATCACAGGAAGAGTCTGTTTTTTCCTACACAACCTTACCCCATCCATCCCCTGCAATGGGATTCCAAAGGCATACCAAATGCCGCAAAAGAGTTGCTGAGGCCCAATTTCTCCACTGCTCCAGATACTTTTCCCCTGTGTGGAGTGCGTGCTTCTCATCCTCACACCAAATGGAGAAAACCCTTCTGTTAGGAGTACCAGAAATACTTTTTTTTGTAAAATAATCTTGAGCTGTGAAGGAAGGTCCCACTAGAGAAATGGATCTAGTTAGTTCAGGACAATCTGTCAAGGTTACTAGATGATTTCAGAACAAGATAACCCAACAGAGGTGCTTGCTCCACACAGAGACAAATGATTTCTAGAGAAGGGATTAAATATGAGCAAGAGAGTAGTCTTGCAGGGAGATAGGACAGAAGCAGGGGGGACATGCAATACATTGGGAAACGGAGGTCTGCAGAGTAAACCATAAAGATAATTCAAGTACAAGTAACAATAAGGTTAAGCAAGGAATCAATAGACTAACTATTATGATGACAGTTTGACTGCTCCTCGGAATTGATTTCTCTCTGAGGTGAGAAGACTTTTACAGTAAGACAAAAAGCAAAGTAATCGCACACATTTCAACAAGACGCCTAGCTTCTCCTATGGATAATGAGAACTGGATGGTTCTCTGTGCCAAAGGCCTAAACATTGGAGTCTAACTAGCATTCTTGGAAGCAATGACAAACCAGGATAATAATATAGACACACTAGACAAAGGAGAACAGTGGAAGGTACACACATACAGGAACTGGGTTCAGGAAACTCTGGATTGGAATAAGGTTCAGAAACAGGCCTGGATACACAAAATGGAATATACTGGACCCTGGACACTAACCAGGACAGGGCAAGAATAAGCAGTCAGATCAGGAACATAGAAATACAAGGCAAGGTTTCTTCATTTTAAGACAGGCATGGATGTGTGCTGTCAGAACTAAGGCCACAGAAAATGTGGATACAAAGATGAAGGATAAACAAGATACAGCAACAGAGACAAATAGCTAGTTAGATGAGGAACATAGAATGAATAAGAATTAATACTAAAGTCAAAGGCAATCCTGGAATATAACTGCAGGATCCAAAAGAGAGCAAGGAGACCAAACAGCAAGGTCATTTACAAGCCTCTGCACTCTGGGCTCACCAGGCAGAAAAAGTAGGAGGCTCACAGTAGTAGCACAGATGCAGGGACAGAATCACGTTCAAGGAATCAACCAGGTGCAAGGACTCAGGGAGCCACCAATGAAATGAAGGCAGAACTGGGCCTTGCAAATGGGAAGACCAGGGAAACCAGCAGAAACAAGACAGGCAGGCCACAGGAAAATCAGGAATGAAGTAAGGTTCAGAGCTAAAAGTATAAGAGGTCCAGAAGGAATATATAAAGATGTCAGAAAGACTGTTGAATCCAGGAATCAAGAAAGAGAATTCATACCACTACTGGGGCGCAATTGAGATGAGGTGGGGAGACAGAAAGAGCTACAAATACTATGATGCATATGGATGGTAGTGTGGGAGCCTGATCTGGAATACAAAGTGCACCTGGTAATGCAAGGTGCAAAAGTATATATTATAATATTCAGTGATACAGGCAGGACTCCAGAGGGCTTTAGTGAGTGCCACCTAGTGACGGGATGGTACAATCCTAACAACTAGACCCAAGATGTAGAATAGGATGGGGCTGACCTGCTGTGTCTTTGGGCCTTGCACCGACTCATAAAAGCTCTAACAGTCTTTTGGTCTCCCTTGTTGGCATTTTGGGGTGGGATCCTCAAAATGCTCTCTGGGGGAGGCAGACAACACACTAAAAGCCAGGGAGTTATATTAAATAAAAACCCTGGGTTGTGCACTGGCCCACTCAGGCATTAGGCCCTAACCCTACTCCTAAGGGCCTCAACACCCTTTTGCTACCCAACAGCAGATTGGGTTTTACCCCAAATTTGCCACCCTAATTGGGGCAGAAGGCCCAGTAGAACCCAGGAGTATTTTTTTAAAAAAAGGAATGGGGTCAGTGATGCCTGCCTTGGCATCAAGTCTTCTACTGAAATCTGTAGGCCTAGCAGCCTTCCTCCCCCCAGTGGCAGATTGGGAGGGTAAAGCTTAAACTTCCAGAAACATGGAAGCCCACGTGACATCTGGTCACAGTCCCACCCTGAAAGTTCCCAAAAATCTTTGTGCACCTTTATGAAGAAGAAAGCCCACTAGGCACCAGGGATAGGTTTTAAAAAATTGGATGGGGGCCAGCATGTCCTGACATTTGGCAGTTAGGCCATACCGTACCCCTAAATCTCCATCCATCTTTTTGGCCCTCCCACCCAAGGGGCAGCTTTTCATAAATGCAGCAGAGGTTGACGTGTCATGGCATCAAGCCATAGCCCCCATCCCTAAAGCCCCAACAGTCTTTCTGTCACCTTGGTAAATTTTAGGATTTCCACCTAATCTGCCCCATGGGGGCAGAAACCCCAAGGGATGTTAGTGATAGACTTTAAAAAAAGGCAGGGACGGCCCATCCTGGCATCAGGCTACACTCCCTCCCCCAAAGCCCCAACAGTCTTTCTGACCAGGGCCTGGAATATCACTATCATTATCACTATAGAAAGTGATAGAGACTGTGTTTCTAGTTAGCAGAGGTCTGCACAGTCCCAGTCAGGGCAAGTAAGATACAAACTAAGAGAAGAAGCTTTATTCGGTATAAAAAAAATTCATCCATTACAACACATAATCCACAAAACATTATAAGAATACCAATAAAAACCATGTATAATAAAAGCACCCATCATAAAAACATGTACATATAAATATATATATATATATATATATATATATATATATATATATATATATATATATATATATATATATATATATATATACACATACATATATATATATATACATACATACATACATACATATAAAAATAAAAAACAAAAGAAGATAAAAACCTCATTCATAAAAACTGAAGAAAAATAAATGAGATCATTCTAAAAATTCTACATTTTTGCGCCAAGTAGTAGCTCCCTTCAGGAATGATCCCAGGCCCTTCCATACCAATACATCTGAGGCCATTTGCAGCCACATGAAAGCAGGACGGTGTTGCACAAAACCCTTGGGCCTAAGGAGCGGTAGTAGGAATCGGGTTCTAAAAGGTGCATAAAAGACACAGAACAGTGTAAAATGGATCAAAGTCTGATGGGACACCCCATCACAGGGGCAGGGTCTAATACATTTCTCCCTATACTGACCAAGGGGGAAGCACAAATTACTTCTAATGATCCCCAAGCGAAATCGAGTTATGAGAGACCTTTCCCTCACATCCTTGATTTCTAAGAGATATTGCTCAGGACCCACCCACATCTTTAGCATAGTAAATTCCCTAATCGATTTTTTCCTTAGAGCCTCCCCCTCTCTCGTGGTCTCCTGAATTCTCTGAAAGTTGTCCTTAACCCATTTCTTATCATAACTAGTCAGGTCCTCGGGATAATCAAACAATTCAGGCCGCCCCAGGTCATGTGCCATCTTCCTTATGTACGACAGCCAGGGATATGCTTTACATTGTCGCAGGCCAAACAATCCCTTAGGATATCCCTATTAAGAGAGGCATGTTCATTGCTCCAAACTGAAATCCATAACAAAAGGGGAGCCAGCTGGGTAGTGTCCTGTACATACTCAAGGTCCAGTTCCAGGTGAAGGCAAAATCCAGGAATATTTTGACCAACACCCAGAAGCCTTCTACAGAAACGATTTTCTTCCACCATAAGGGCTCCGGTATCCCTAAACCCCCAGAGTGCTGAACCATACAGAAGGACAGGTAGGCATTTCCGCCTAAAGATTTAAAGCAGAGGTTTTATCGGTTTGCTACCTACCCTAGCCGCAAAGTCAAAGGTTGCACCAACTGTTGCATGAAAAAGCACAATCCTTCTAGCAATACAGGGTTTCCAAGATCCTTTCTCATCAAAAACGACCCCTAAGTATGGGAACTCATGGACTCTGCTAATAACTTGATCCTCCACCCTTAGCTCCCCCACCCTACTCATAGGTTTACCACAAACCATAAAGTGCGACTTCTTAAAATTGACCTCCAGTCCCAAAGCTGACATAAAGACAACATAAGCTCTATACAAACTAAACATTTACCTTTGCTCACCCTCTGGGAGATTGGCACAGAGCACTCAAGCTAAACTAAAGAGGCTATGTTTAAAGTATTTGTGTGCACACACAGTAACACAGTGAAGAGGCCGTAAAAGTTCTCCACACCAGTTTATAAAAATTGCAAATTTTTATCTGACTCAAACAAGACCAAAAAGATGAAAATCCAGCATACACAAGTCAAGTTATGAATTTTCAAAGATTAAATCAAAATGCAGTGCTGGAAGACAATAGCTCCAACCAAAGACATCTGGTCACTGTGTACTAGGACAAATCCAAACGTGCAGTTCAACCACGATGGAGCACAGGCCGGGTACAGGAGTCGCGCAGACCAGCCGGCAGTGCCTTTGTTGCGTCTATGTTCAGAGACGAAGCATTGATCCAGAGAAGGGGATGCTTCACGCTTGGAGGTGATGCGTTGTTTCCTGATTGGGCAAGGTCATTGATGCGTCGATGTTCAGAAGCAATGAGTACTGATTCTCATGTGTTGGTGTTGTGTCGGCCACAGCTGGGCTGTGTTGTACTTGTGGGGGGTCATTGCGTCACTCAGTTGGTGAGCGGTGTCCACGACTTTGGTGCAGGCACTAGATGCATGTGTTCCAAGTGACGCACCTGTGTTGCCTCATCAGTTCTTGTGTTGCAACACTACACTCACCTCCAAGTGTCCAGGACTGGATTTGGCACCACTTGGCAGAGCAGGACCCACAGCAGAAGAGCCCAAGTGCTGGTAGCAAGATGCAGGTGAAATCTTTGATATCCATGAGGCTTCATAAACAGAAGACAAGCTCAGCCATGTCCTTGGAGAACCTTTGGGTTGTAGGATGTAGAGAGTTATATCCAGTTCTTTCACTCCCAGGCAAGAAGTTGCAGGCAGCAGGCCAACACAGCAGAGCAAACAGCAAAGTGGCAATCCATCCTGACAGCACAGCAGTCCTTCTTCCTGAAAGAATGTCTTCATTCCAGAAGTGTTCTGAGTTTTCATCATTTTTTTAATGCATGCGCATACCTTGCATCAAAGAGATGCAAGGTAGGCTTTCCCATATAAAAAATGGTGCTATCTCCATAGCCCATATTTATCGCCCCATGCAAAAATGACGCACAGGTGGAAGGAGGGGCTAAATCATTTAATGCCTGGGTCAGACCAGGCTTTAGGGGACCTGTGGACCCATTTCCATGGTTAAACACCTTGGAATGGGTCCACAGGTGCCCTCCCCAAGCCCCAGGGACACCCCCACCCACACCAGAGGGACAAAAGAGGAAAGGGGAACCCATCCCAGGTAAGTATTAGTAAGGATTTTTTTTTGTTTTGTTTTTTTGCCATCAGGGCTCTAACCTGGGGTCCCCTGCATGGCACAGGGTGCAATAGTCATGTCCAGGGGACATTTGTCCCTTGCACTGGCCATTGAGGTGGTGGCCACGACTTATGTCTTTCCTAAGACAGGAGTCATGTTTTTGGTGGTTGCGTGCCAGGAAATGGTGCTAGTCTGGTTAGAGGAATTTCTTTGCCTCTAACCCGGCTAGCGTCATTTTCTGACGCACAACCCCTCCTTCCCTACTTCCAACCCCACCAGGCTAGTGTATTCTTTTGAGACGCTAGCCCAAATTTATCGCTGGCTTGCGCCATTCAATAAATACACCACCCGGCTAATGTTGTTTAATAACGCAAGCTGGGACTACATTTTTTGCCGCAAAACTGCACTAATGCAGTTTTGTGGCAAAAAACATAAATATGGGCCATGGTGTCAGACGCCCAGTACTTGTACCCAAAATGCCCTTTGATATGGGGTAACTTAAAAATAATTTTCTGAAGTACACAAGGATCCCTTTCAACCCAGCCTTGGCTCCAGACCACAAGCAAGGGGAAATCAGCCCTTTGTGCGAGAGCAGCACACAACCTATTCAAATGTAAGTGTGAACTGCTTCCCCCTCTGCCCAGGACAACTATCAGCATGTAGAGGAATGCAGATATATCTCCTGTCACACCCAGCCCTTCCTGTTTGCTGCTGGCTGGAAAGAATGTGCAAATGTACTTGTCACCTAAACCCAGATGTGTATTCAGAGACAGGCTAAGGTAGAGAATAGTTAGAGTAAGAAAATCCCATATTTCCAAAAGTGACATTTTCAGACCTGCAATTTAAAAAACAACTTTACCAAAATATGTATTTCAAAATTGTGAGTCAAGAGATGCCAAACTCTATTTTTCCATCTTTTCCCAACTGGAAATTACTCTTAGAAGATGTTTCAAGGTAAAGCCTATGGGAGAGAAAGCCCTTCCAATAGTTGAAATGAATTTAGGTTTTTCAGTACCTAAACATGTTAAACTAAAAAGTACATATCCAACTTTTTAAATAGACTGCACTCTGCCTTTGGGGCTAACCAGGGCATTTCTTAGGGGTGACTTACATGTTATAAAAGGAAGATTTGGACCTGGCAATTAGGTACACTTGCCAGGTCGAAATGGCAGTTTAAACAGTAATGGCAGGCCTGAGACATGTTTGAAAGTCTACTGTAGTGGGGGGCACAACCAGTGCTGCAGGCCCACTAGTAGCATTTGACTTACAAGCCCTGGGCACACATAGTGCACTTCACTAGGGACATACTAGTAAATAAAATATACCAATCATGGAGAAGCCAATGTTACTATGTTTTCGACACAGAAAATGCACATTAGCACTGGTTAGCAGTGAAAAAGTGCAAAGGGTCCTAAAGCCAGCACACAGTCAAAACAGGAGGTCAGAAAGCAAAACACCAGGAGCAACCACACCAACAGATGCCAGGTCTAACAGAAAGTGATACGAAATGTGGATTTTTTGTGTATATGTTTAACATATGGCTCAGCAGGGGGTCTTAACCCTCTATTTCTGCCTCCCTCAGATGGCAGAAAGATTGTCTAGTACTGTGGCTGGGGGTTACAGTGCCGGTCCAGGATGGGCTAACCCCATATCACGTTCTGTTTCTCACTTTTTTCTGATGGTCAGGTAGACTTTCTGCCCCCATGAAATGGGAAAATAGGTTGTACGCATCCCAATATGTTCAAACAGGGGATCTGAAAGCCTGCCAGAATACCAAAGACAAAAGGAAGAAAAGAAAGCGAAAGTGCTGGACCATCCTGGCATTGATCTCCACCCCCGCACCAGACAGTATTTTTGCCCCAATTTGCTCTTACGTGGCATGGTGATTCCCTGCCATATTTGGGTTTTGGGTGAATGGCAAGTAAGGAACCTTATCAACCTTGGACATCTCTTAAAATTAGAGAACCTGAGGAATTCAGGGCGGTGTGACTTGCATAGAATGCGAGCAAACTGTAACCATATAAAGAACTTACTGACATAACACTGAGTTCACAGTCCTAGTTTTGACGGTTTACTGTTCCACGTGACCCGTCACCACAGAAGTGTGATGCTGTTTTTATTGGGAGAAATGTGGGAGCACTGAGTGGTAGGAAATGGTAGATCTCAATAGAATCTGGGACTTCACCTTACAGAAATGTGATGAAAATCTGTGATGAGGTCACAGTTCTCCAAACTCAGTGTTGTGTTCAATTGTACCTTAAGAGTTTAAGAGCTATCAGGCAGAATAGCAGAAAACTAACTGTTCACCTACATTGTGAAGATTTATTTATGTCCAGTAATTCTAGTGAAAGTGTTTGTTGCTTTGGGATTTAGACAAAATGGAAACTTTTAATTGAAGTGTTACAATAAACAATGACTCGCTGTGAAAGCTTAGATTTAGTACTTGGGGCCCCGGCAGTACATTTTGTACAGAAAAAAATATATTCAATCACTCTCCTTGAGGGGAATTAAAAAGCCAAGCTGCTGATGCACCCCCCTCATCTCTGCGCCTACGTGCTCTTCCGAACTCCCAAACTTATTCCAAGCAGATATGCTTTTCCATAATTAAAAATAAAATTATTGCAAGCAGAAAATTATAAGTTCACAACCTTAGAAAGTGGCACTATTGTTGGTTTAGAATGATTTACAATTCAAGGTATTGTACATTAGCATTAAATAAATGATAAGCTGTAACATTAATACAGTACAGACTGAACTGTGAAATCAAATGGCTGTATTACAGTAACGAGTTCAATATATATATACTGGACGTTTAGTTGCACGGAGCATTGTTTTGAAGATCCAGTCCACTAGAATGGCCGTCATGAAAGTGCTAAATGATAATTAACATAAAAACTTCTTTGAACTGTTGGCAGATTATTTCAGCACTTAAGAAAATGATCCGCATCACGGTATAAAAATGATCTGATGCCATTAAGCATTCAAATGTCATTCCAGAGGCACAGAACACAGCTTAGTGCAAGGCATCAATTTAGCCTGTTCCGTATCCTGAATAATATTTCCACCTCCTATTATTTCACCTAGTCTTGTTGCAGCAGTGCAGTACATTGTCTTTCAAAGTATTTAATATGCCTTCTAAAAACTAATAATAGTTGATCATATAAATATCAGACAGTGAGCTTATTTGAGTCTAGGCCTGCATTTCTATCAATTTCCGATCATTAGCATGCAAAGATGTAGGATTGATTTTTACCTCTTTTGTTTGATGAGATCTTACAATTTCACAGTTCAAAATACATTACACAGTTTGCAATCCCATCTTTCTTCCTTGAGGATAAATATTTCCACAGATAATACAGTTGGTATTTAAAAGACCTACACTTTTCCCAGGCAGATATGGCTTATTGTTACTATTAAATGTGTAAATATATAAATTTCTGTCACAGTGTAACATTCTGCTTCAAAGTTGTTCCTTCCCCGCATACACCTTTAATGATGTCAGAGGTTGGTTGGGGGGGGGGGGGCAAGGCGCACTGCCTAGCCTAGGGGCTCACCCTTACTATGTAGTTTAAAGTGTGGACGCTACCTTAAACATGACCAGTCGCCATGGGGCTAATGCGTGGTGATTTCCCAGGTTGCATGCCTGGCTCTGTCAATCACTCTGTGAGTATGTGCTGCGCACAGTGAGCCTTATTTATAACTTGACAGAGCCCGGAATTCCAAAATGGCGATGGAGTAAATTTCTCTGTCGGCCTAGTGGAGGGAACACCTACTATATTTATGAATGACACCCAAGGTACCAGTCATCGGGAGTTCTTGGCATTGCTTTTAATAGTCTGGTGGAAGGTTCAATTAAC
The DNA here is from genome assembly GCF_031143425.1 of Pleurodeles waltl. Lineage (NCBI taxonomy): Eukaryota > Metazoa > Chordata > Amphibia > Caudata > Salamandridae > Pleurodeles > Pleurodeles waltl. The sequence continues at coordinate 648,347,678 of NC_090447.1, forward strand.
ATGATGGAGCCTTGCATCAAACTGTTTTCTTTTCTTTTATTTTCAAATGGAAAATCCTAAAACAGGATTTTCTTTCTGAAAATGAAAACGTAGGGCCATGTTTATACTTTTTGACGCAAAACTGCGCTAACGCAGTTTTGCGTCCAAAAAAATTGCGCCGTCTAACGCCATTTGGATGCGCCATGCGGGCGTCAAATTTATACTTTGACGTACGGCGGCGCAACCAACAGGTGGGAGTCATTATTTCGTGACGCAGACAGTGTCGGTCTGTCGTAAAGGAAACCAACGTAAATGCGACGCACATCACTGTGGGTCGATTTACGACAGCGCAATCGTGAAAACGCCGTTTTTTTTCACGCAATTGCGTCACATTTTTGCGCGAAAACTGCCCTTTCAGGAGAGGGGCCCAAAATGGATCCTAGATGCCCCAACAGACCCCAGGAGGATGAGAGCAGACCAGGAACCAGCCAGGAGGAAGCATACAGGAACCAGGACCTTTTAAAAAAAATAAGAAAGTGTCGCTTCAGTGCAGAGGAGCAGGAAATCCTGGTGAAAGAGGTGACGGAACACCAGCACCAACTTTTCATCACCTCTAAATTGCCACTCAGTAGGAGAGAGGCCATCTGGAAACAAATTGTGGACAAGATTAACAGTGTGGCTGAAGAACGCCGGACAGTCACCGAGTGTAAGAAACGCTGGCATGACTGCAAACGTAGGACCAAAGAGAAAATGGCCAGGAACAGGAAGGCAGCAATCCAGACTGGAGGGGGGAGTCCAGCACAACAGGAGGCCCTGGACCACATGGAGGAGATGGTCGCAGCCGTCATTCCGGAGGAGATCGTCACAGGGATTCAAGGACTGGACAGCGCAGACTACCACGACACTACGCACATGCAGGGTAAGTCGCATGGGGAATCATAATACAACAATGGGGACTGTAAGCAGGGGGGGGATACCTACTACACAATGCATGTAAGTCAGCACATATATGAAGTGGCATGGGGAAAGGGGCACGGCAGGGGGGCATGCCCAGTACTGACCGAAGCTGGGGCACGACAAAATACAGCAACAACAACAGTCCCACGGGGACATCCTGTAAGTACAACAAGAGAGCCAAGGGAAAGCAGTGACAGGTGGGAAGGACACTACCTCAAATCCACATCCAGGCACTTGTATTGCAAAATCTATTCCCCATCAACTAGGTCCCTACCTGTAATGCAGTAGCAAATACAACAACTGTAACTTAACTGCAACCACAGTTGACAATAACACCTCTCATCTCTGTGCAGCTATAGTACCAAATGGCAGGAACCCCACCCTGGAACATACATACCTAAATTAGGGGGTGAGGATGACATCTGCAACTACTCCTAGAAATAAGACAAAGGTACCAGTACACTCAAATGCCGAATGTCCATAACTGACACATACATAAGCCTAAGTAAACAGCAATAGGAGCCACACAGCACTAACGATACACACATGCTGCATACGTCAGGGTCCCTCACGTGCCTGGCTAACAAGGCTACATCACTAATGTCATACTGCTCAGACAACAACATTGAGGAAGGGACACAGGCAACTGGTCACTGAAACACACCTGCAAAGTCGGACAAACAAATAGGACATTCATACGATAAACAGGCCAATCCAATTAAATACACATCACCCAACATCATCTCAAAACATCAAGAATGTTTACATCCATACCACATCCTAACATTGACATGCATAGGTAATGCCACGTGACATGTACAGATCATGCAATGTGAATAAAAAGTGTATGGGGCAGGGCCTGAGAGGCAAGTGTGCTGCCAGGGCAGTCACAACACCCACAGTCAGTCAAAGTGTAGTGTTGTAAGTGTAACGTATACTTTGCGCATTAGCTTCAGGCTTTAGGCCTTTGTGCATCTTACCCTGATTGTACTTATACTCATTTGCTCACGTCTAAGTGCCTCAGAGCAATTTGCACTAAATGATTCTCATTGCCCTTCCTATCAGTTAATGTAGCAAATAGTCAGTCCTAGGGTGTTTTTAATTAGTCAAATCACACTGTTTTGCCTACTTCTGCACTGGAGTTTGCCAAAACATATTCACTCTGTGCCCCAGTCAAGGATACCGCCTGGTACGTTGCTGATAGGTGTGGTAGGGGTTAAGGTTTGGCATTCCTGCGTAGGGAAACTTTGTCATCACCATGACATATGTCTTTTACATTCACTTCCTTGTCCCAAGACACGCATGGGGGAGTTTCCAAACAGAAAATCACAACTAGATGCTGCCTGCCTTGCTGCTGATGCACAACCAGATCCCAGCCCATTCCTCTGATATGAGGGATGATGTCTCCCCTGTGATTCTGACAGGCAACCTCCAAACTTAACATGCTGTGCCATACATAGAACATGCAGAGGGAGAGTAGAAACTGTTAGGCACCATGAAAGCTGTGTACTAATGTATTACTCTCCTGCGGACTATTTCAATTCTAACAGTGTGTATTGTTTGTGTAATTGGGGCTCACACCTAAATTCCTACAAGTCAGTTGTACAATGAAACTTCATATCAAACTAATACTGTCTTTGTCATTTGTGTATGGGAACATACTGGAAAAGATAGAAATGTGTAGGACCTGAGTGACCACCACTTCCCTGAGAAGTTCCAAAGATGTCATGCGCTCGGATGTGTAAACATTCCTTTGATGTGGGAGACCAGAGGCACTGCTAGTTAGTCTTAGCTAAATTGAATATCTGGGTGACAGAGTTATTTACAAGTGGGTCAAACTTAGTCCCCCACACCATTAGCTATCCTGCTGCCTAGAAAGCCAAGACTCACATGTTGGATAATGAGAGCCCACCCTACAAAATGTCCCTCCATAACAATAGTGAAACACCGAGTGAGGAGTAGGAGAAAAAAACGCCTATTCCTAAATAATTACAAAGCAACAGCTAGATGAGATCAGGCAGACATGTCTGATAGCTCCATATCAAACATGTGACACACAGGTGGGCCATAGGCCTACAACAATGCCCTATGATGGACAGCAGATACCTAGACAAACACAGAGTACAATGTTAAGGCATCCAAAGGCTTGTATCTTACTGCAAAATTGTCACAACACAGACACACTAATTGTACCCTGTTTCATTGCAGAGGAAAAAGGATCTCCTGCTGATCTGCCTGTCCATGATTTCCCTGATGACATGGATGACGAGACCATCAACCTCCCACAAGAGACCCTTGACATGGTCCTTGAAAGCCTCCAAACCCCACCTTCAGTCACAAGGAGGAGCACAGAAGAAGCAGCCACCACAGTAGAACCACCCGCCACCCCAATTGTAAGACCTGCCAGCTCCAACACAGCTGAGGACTCTGACGACACTGGCACCAGCTTCGAAAGAACTGTCGTTGGGGTTCAGCGGGAGCTGGCAAAGGAGGTGCGGGTGGGGATGCAAAATATGGCAGCCAGCCTTGAGGGGGTGCGTTCATGCATGTTGTCAACTGCTGATCAGGCAGCTGCAATGCAAGCCAGAACTTTGCTCTTGGAGGACATTTCAAAAACACTGAAGGAAATTGGCACAGCTGTCATCCAGTTGACACAACAACTCCAACTGCAAGCCACTCAACGTGTGCACGAATGCAACATAGAACCCCTCAGGGCCGACCTGGCTGCCTACCATCGGGATGTGGCTGCCATTCTGAAAAACCAGCAGGCCCTCCTTGCTGCAGTACTGCCCTTCCTTACTCAACAGGGATCAGCCCCCGGGATGTCTGCCTCCATGTCTTCTAACACTGAGGTGTGTGTTGCCCCTTCACAACCAACAACAACAAGGACACACCAGGCAACACACACATCAGAAGAAGAAGACATGGAACAGATAACATTCACACGCAAGAGTACCCGGAAGCCCTAGTCCCTGCACCATGCCCTACTCTGACCAAGGTCCTACGTTTTGCCACATGCCAGTCTCACTACAACTAACCTCAATGACTGTTCGGCAATCCACTGTATGACTTGTCCACCTTGCCAGTGAATGTTTCTCTCCTACCAATTGGCATTTCATGTTCCTCTGCACTGTCTGTGACATCACCCCAGCATGTCAGGAGCATCATCCACACCCCTTCTGTAGGATCATCATGTAATAATGCACCAGAAAGGAGTCAGCAAACATGGTGAATGGACATTTTGCACTACACCACCTATAAATAAATATCACTTGCACACCTATTGTGTCTCTGTGTCATTTCAAAATTCAACTGTGCAGTAGATAACTCCAAAGTGGCTGTGTGGCAACCATGTCGATTCTCTATACTACTGTCCTGATTTCATGTATACTGAAACATCTGTGCAGTGGCCAGGTATGCATCATAGCTTTACTATACTGAGGAAAATAACTGATGAAGGGACTAAGCACACACAATCATGCTGTGTTGGACAGAATGATGCACCATCTATAGCTATTCTACACAACTAATGGTGGCTGAGAAATGTAGGCACCATGCAATACTAAAATTTGAAAATATGCTGTAGAATGAAAGGAATGATAAACAAATTACACAGCATCAATCACCCTTACGGCGTATACTTCCATGAAGGAAATTAATGCTGAATCAGTACACACATGATGTAGGTCAGCAATGACAGCAACAAGACAAGAGTGTGAACAAATCATCATCTATAAAGCTCTCCCTGAACTTCACAATGCTGTCCGACCTATCTATTTACCTACAATAACAAGTCTGGAAGCACTCTTTGTGAAGTAGGATACATACCAACCCCAAACTTTGATGATCAATGCACACTACCAATGGTGGCTCTCCAACATGGTGGATACTTACCAAGTCAGCACACGGGTAGCTGGCATGTTAAACCTCATAAGCCTGGGGATAGCGAGCATGGAACACAAATGTCATACTTAAACTTTCTGCTACACTGATGTCAAGGCCATGAAAAGGTAGCACCTAACGCATCAGGTAAAGGGTTAACAATTTTTTTATTTAAAAGTAGTAATAAAAGAGGCAACTAAGGGAAAGGTAAACCTACACTAATCTAACCTGACTACTACTAACCCACAACTGTCCCTAACTAACCTAAGCTAAACTTACTCTACACATGTAACGAAACGATTTAAACATCAACCCCCCACCCACCATTAAGAGACAAGACACATGCAGGACAACACTTACTAACCTACACACATACTATACTATCCTAAACAAACATATATTTTTTTTTTTTTTTTTTTTATTAAACAGGAATCCCAACATTGCCCCCCACCCACCCACCCACACAAAAATATTAGATAGAAAGAATAAGGACCCCCCACCCTCTTACCTAACACTAACTAAGCTAATTTCCTATACTTATCCTATAACTAACCCCCCAAACCCAACTAACAGTATGAAAAAGGAAAGAGGTGAGAGGGGAGGGGTAAAAGTTCAGGAGGGCAAAATGACTAAAGATTTGCCCTCTGAAGTGTGCGCCGGATGGAGCGCACCTTCTTCTTCACCTCAGCCATGTCCTCCGTCAGGTTGTCCACCTTGGCAATTAACCTGTCCAATTTTCTAGACAATGCCTGGAAGGCTGCAGGGTCAATAGGAGGGTCAGTGCTGGTCTGCGTGCCGGTGGAGGTGGATGTTGGTGCTGGAGTGGAGTGGCCACGGGACAGCCCTGCTCCCAACACACGGCTGGGTCCAGGTCTTGATGAAGATGCCTGGTCCGTCGCTGGGTCCCCTTGGGCAGACCTGGTGGTTGTAGTGGCGGTGGTTGTAGGTGGCACCGTTGGGGGAGCCTGTGGTGTGGCATACCACGCCCCGGAGGCCCGATCCGAATTATATCTGCGGGCCATCCTCCGATACCCACACTGCACCTGCAGGATGTGCCTGTACCTCATTGCACGGCACTCAAAATTGTTGCGCTCTGCGGCACTCATGTTTGCAGCTGTGAAGAGAAAAGGGAAATATGGAGCATTGAATTTACAGTGGGTTGAATACCACAATGGGTCATTTGTCCATTACTAGAAATGTATTGTTTGCAGCAATTGTTACAACATAGTTCACGGAAAGGCTCAGAGGAAGTACATGTGAATCATGCATACCTAAGGTCATATCACACATAGCATATCCATGTCTCTACATGATGGATGACATCACCCGAAACTACTCATCCAAATCATACCTAAGGCATTTGACATTATGGCACCAGCTCTTCCGCATACTGACTTCAGTACATATGTCATTCTATGTGATAACACTCACACTCCTCACTCAATAGCATTTGGAATTAGTTGTGTGCTAAGATTGAACCCCTGGCCCAGAATCATATGTCCACACTAGGGGTCAAATGTAGGAATTTAGAAAAATCAACTAGCAATTTGCAAAGCAGAACGGTGTCTCTGACACCGTCTGTGAGTCACTATGGGGTCCCTAAAACCCACCTCATGAACATCAATGATGTGGGTTCCAAGTTGCCCCACCTTAGCAACATGGGCACTCACGGGGATGGAGGCCTGCTGGGACCAGCAGAACTCCATAGACGTGACTGCTTTTAAAATAAGCAAGTTATTTTTCCCCAAGTGTATGGCCGTTTACCAGAAAGGAAAATGAGCTGCAATTAGTTTTCAATCACAACAATTCAACTTTGAAATTTTCACGGTAATTATTGGTCCCTTAGACCACTGGCTGTTTTGCGCAGGATTATTTTAGTCCACTCACAAAGGTGAAGCTTTACAATGAGGACCCCTTCCAGTCAGCAAGTTGGTTACCATCCACTTCAAGTGGATGATAACAGCTACTCACTTTGCAACCACGTACTCGGTTGCAAATGGGATTGCCTACCACTGTGATTTGCAAGTAGGTCTGGTAAAACCCTTTAAAATTTCAATTTTGAAAAGCATTTTGCTAATATGTACATGACCACCAAATACATTTTGGAATATGAAACAGACGTTTGCAAATCCCACACATATATTTATGCCATTTGCAACGTGTAGACATTTTTCTCACTCTGGCCCAAGGTACTAACTCAAGTCACAAAAGGTGTTAAGGACGTGTAACATACTGGTTGCTACAGTCCTAGGTACCCTGTTTCACAGTAAGATCCCAGTCTTTGTGGGTGGTGTGGGAAGAACAACCAACAATCCCATGTTCAATGCACACCCAGGAGTGTACAGAAAGTTCAACAAGTATGTGCCTTCACACACAACACCTATGAAGGGCTAGCAACACGTTGTAGTCAGCCCAACCTTGTCACATCCCAGGTCCACACATGTCAAACTGGTATGACTTAGCCCAACATAACATACTATTAGTGAGGCATGTTTAACAACACACACAGAGGAGGTAGTACACCCATTCACATGATTCAACTGAACACCTAGGGCATTGCACTCAAGTCACACACACTTCGAGTTCACCTTGTGGAAGTACATGCCCCCGGAAGATCCAACCTACAGTGTACACAGTCCATCCTCAACTAGGAAGAAGCATTTGTCATCAAAGCCAATTGCCTAAGCTATCTGGGAGACTGTCAGTCTGATATGCAGACTCAGTTGATGGCAAGTCCCTGACCAAGTCTAACATTGACCAGTGTATTAAAAATGAGTCATACCATTCCCAATTGCCGGCCTAATTGAATGGGCTACAGCCCCTCAATCTGAGAGATGACTACGTATTGCTTTGCAGAAACATAATTCAAATTTGATATCACACTAAAAGAACAAAGCCAATGAATGGCCAGCACATCAAATCATGAATTCTCTTTAACACACAGTAATCCATCATGCGTCATTACCAAACAATGTAAATAGCACTCAGGCGACACTCACTGTAGGTATCGGGGTCGTCAAAATGGGCCACCTCTCCCACGGTGTACGGGGCTGGTCCACCTGTAAAGCATGAAACCAAGATTATGCTCAGACTGGGTGAACGGACAAATGATTTCTGTTACAATGACACTCTGTGAATATGACATGGTAATGATCGACTTTGACACATGCTCATCCTGCATGGATAACTTTGTATTCAACATTATCATTGGATGAGTCTCCTGCTCCAGTGTCACACCCTACTACACTCATGCAGTGGCCAGGACAGTCATGTGTCGTCCAAGTTAATCCTCCATTAGTATGCCCCAACAATAATGTTAACCATACATCTCAGCATGTGCATCCCAGAGAGACATTCCAAAACTGGTTCCATGAGGACTGCATGACCACTCACAATCAAACAGGCTATGTGGACAGGTTCAACACACAGCAACCAGACACACATGTGACATATGTGTGAACAACATGACTAACTTCATGTGACGTGAAGGCAACACACATGTATAGCATCATCATGTGTTTCCAATTTTCTGTCTAGCTATGGCGTCTGCATATGTAGGTATGTTGTTTCTACATGACGTACTCACTGGCCATTATGACCAGTGGAGTACAAATAGAGCAGTTCACGTGTTGCTTTTCTGACACAAATGCAACACTACATTACATGCAGCTACAGGCATCTGGTATGTGTTGCAAAAATGAGCCATCGGACTGGTAGCATAGGTCTTCATACACATTCTGCAACAAATACACATTAGGACACATATCAGCATTTGCAACATTTTGTGACGCAGAGAGGGGGCGACTTAGCAAAATACAAATAGATGTTGGATTTTAATGCTGTTATTGCGTGTACATGTGTTGCAAAATATGGGGATTTATGTGTATAACCATGGGCCTAGGTTTCCCTAGCATTACACACAGTCAGCTACTTATTTTGCAGATTGGCTAACAATCATCACATGTTCACACACAGATTTCTATCATTCCCATTTAATAGATTTTTACTCACCAACATGGCCACCAATCCGGAGTCCCAGGTGGTCCAGCAGGTCCTGTTCCCTGGTGACCAGATCTGCCCAGCGGTGCTTGAGTTGGTGTACATTTCTCATACTCCCGTAGACCCGGACCAGGTGATGGCGCACCTTCTCCCACCGGATTTTCCTCGCCTCCGTGTGATACCCCTGTATCACACGGCCCCCAGCTTCCAGCATTATTGGCAGGAAATGGCTTACTAGCCATAGGAACCCCCCCAATTCGTCTTCACCCATCCTGGACAGGCGAGGCCTACCTGACATATTGAGAGGACTAATGCTGGACAAAATAAATATGAAAGTAAAAGTGGGAAATGGGGAAAGGTAGAGGTGTGAAAGAAAAAGAAGAAGGAGAAAAATAGCCCAACTAACCCCCCAAACTATGCTACCCACAACAGACTCCCACTGACAATACAAACTATCACAGGTATAGACAAAATAACACTAAACAGACTGAGACAATGTTATACAACAATAATAGATTGACACTAAGACAAAATACAAGGCACACAGGACACAAAAGCAGTAAAACACAGGACAACACCTTTCACACAACCACACAGTCTAGATAAATCTGAGACTGCAAAGTGAAAGTGAAAGTTAACTCCCAGTACAGAATTTGTTAACAGGATATCCTATTACATCACTTCCTGCAGAAAATGGCCGCCGTTTTTATTTTCCCGTTTTGCGTCATGTTTTCACGCATACACAGTTGTGCGTCATTTTTTTTGGGACGCATTACAGTGCACATGATGCGGAGTGAAAAAATATGATATGAATATTAATATTTTATAATGTACATGAGATGACCAACATATTGTCCATGTAGCGTCAATTTTACCACGCATACAGCATGGGCGTCATTTTGTTTACACGTACAGTAGTGCACATGATGCGGAGTGAAAAAATATGATATGAATATTAATATTTTATAATGTACATGAGATGACCAACATATTGTCCATGTAGCGTCAATTTTACCACGCATACAGCATGGGCGTCATTTTTTTTACACGTACAGTAGTGCACATGATGCGGAGTGAAAAAATATGATATGAATATTAATATTTTATAATGTACATGAGATGACCAACATATTGTCCATGTAGCGTCAATTTTACCACGCATACAGCATGGGCATCATGTTTTTTTACACGTACAGTAGTGCACATGATGCGGAGTGAAAAAATATGATATGAATATTAATATTTTATAATGTACATGAGATGACCAACATATTGTCCATGTAGCGTCAATTTTACCACGCATACAGCATGGGCGTCATTTTTTTTACACGTACAGTAGTGCACATGATGCAGAGTCAAAAATATTGTGGATGTAAATTATACTTTGAAGGCAAAACATTAAGACACTTTTGGATACATTTGTATTTGACTCTGCATTGTGTGCACACATGTACGTGAACAAATTATGACGGCCATGCTGTATGCGTCGAATATGGAGCAAATTTTTCCTTATGTCTTCATGTTTTTAGCTTTGGAAAGGGGATTTGTCATGGTCAAACGGTGCGATGTGATACACATATGTGTTTGTATATGACACATGTCCGTTGTTTTATGTATAGAAGGCATTCACACTGTAATGTTTGGGATACGTTAACTAATGTATTGACCATATTTGACGACATATTTGGTGTAATTGCTGATGGCTATTTTGAAATGATGGATGGGATACCATTATGTATTCCGTCTCCAAAATGTGTCCACATTTATGATGGTGATGCTTTTATCTGTAGTCCTAACAGGGAGTGGGAGAGTCACTTTCAGTTTTTATGGGGCTGAGCATGTCCCATTATGATTTTGTGTTTCAGATTTGTGTTGGACTTGTGACATGGAGGCCACACATGTGCCTTATGCATGTGTGTGGTTCACAAGTACATGATTCTTGTATGTTTTGGGGGCGGTAGAGGTGGACTTAGGCCACCAGCACCCTAGGATTTGACCATCCAGAATAGCTACTGTATCCATGGAGTATATTTATTATATCATGGCAAACCTGCAGCAGCGTGCTAATGTAAGGCCATATGGTATGAATGACTGTTGACCATTCATTCATCTCAATAGCCCATTTGACGTTTGCAGTAATGATGAATTGGAGCAAACTTGCATACCATTTTACTATGACTATGTTTGCAAGACTCTCAGCGTTCACAATGTGATAATGAGAAGAATATTTTTGTTGTCTGTGTCCCTTTCTGCATAAACTGGTTTAGTGTCATGTTACAATCTTCCTGCTAGGTTCAGACTGGGACACAACTGTGATGGTCTACTTTCAAATATTAGATTGATTGTATGACATATGTGTACATGTGTGTTGGAATGTGGATCCACTATCACCTGTCTGGGTGTATGTTGTCACTGTAACTTCAAGGTCTCCTCCTGAGTTAGTGGCAGCTGATGTTGTAGCTATTGTGTATTGCTCATATCACACACTTGAGAGTAGCCATTGATGACATGGTCACGTACACATGGATGGTCCCACCCAGTCTCTGAACATGTGTAATGTGACTTTCAAATGATCTCCAATTATGGGCTGGATGAGAGACTGTTTCAGTTGTTTGGATCCGGCATGTGTAATTGTCACATTTGTACTCTTGTTGGGTCTGTGTATGATAATGTATCATGTCACATCCTACCCTCTGTGCATACAGTTGTGATGTTTATTTTTGGTGTGATGAATTTTAATGGCATTCTTGATCAATGAGACGACATTCATCTTCAGCTATTTCAAACTAAAGGTGGTCAGAAATGAATAGGCCAAAGCATGATGTGGTGTTTGTTATCTGTGTTTATTTACAAGTGTGGAATACAAGTGATTATAATAACTTAAGTAAAAAAATTGTTCACAAGCTGTTGGCGCCTACGCACTCCTGCTGCGGTGTTAGGTTGTTCCCCCTCCTGTTGCAGGCCAGCATCCTCCTCATCATCATTCTCAGGCATGTCTGGGTCCGGTTCAAGGAGGGAATGTTCCTTTTTACACAAATATTGTGTAATATGGCACAAGTGCATATGATCTTGCAGACCATCTCTGGAGAGTATAGTAGGCTTCCGCCAGTGATGTCAAGGCAGCGGAACCTTGACTTTAGGATCCCAAAGGTCCGCTCCACAATGCTGCGTGTCCTCTTGTGGGCGTCATTGTATGCCCGCTCAGCAGCAGTATTTGGGTTCCCATATGGTGTCATTAGACAAGGCTGGATGCCATACCCCTGATCAGCTGAAAGAGAAACACAGAATGGTATCAATTAGATGTAGGAGGCACTGTTGTACGTATCTTTGATGGAAGTAGTTGTGTTGTGTTGTCTGTGACTATTTTGTGTACTAATGTGACAACCTATGGTTGTTGGTGGAAACTTTGGCATTGTTTTTTTTCCTTGGCTGAGCAAGTGTTTGTTGGCTAACTGTTTGTCAGCAGGATGTATCGGTTTCTCAAGTACAGTGTGCCCTCCCTTGCATTGTGACTTGTGACACAGGTGTCCGTGTGTCCTCACTGGGGGTGTGATGATAGTTCCATGCAGAGTTGAAACATGAAAGGGTATTAGAGACGTTCAATTGAACATACCCAGGCCATCCCATCCCTTAAAAGTTATGCATTGTATTAGTGTACAGGTTATTGTGAGACTTCCAATTTGCAAGGTGACATTTAGGCAACCACAGTCATGAATGTCTTCACACTAAGCTGTGGAGTAAAGTCCAAGGTGTGAGAGGTTCAATGGTGACTTGTGAAACATGGCTAGTGATGTGAGTACCTCAGTGTGTTCCTGTCTAGGTGTTGCTATTGTGGTGTATGGGTTGTTTATCCTAGAGGGTTTCTGTGCAGTGAGTATATAAGTAGATTTTTGTCCTTACCAACAAGTAGTCCATTGCCATACCGTCCATCCTGGAAGTGTTGGTTGATGGTGCAGTGACGGAAGATGAATGCGTCATGTACACTCCCAGGATATTTAGCCACAATGTTGCTGATCAGTCCTTGGTGATCGACTATGGCCTGCACGTTGATGGAATGTGTGTGCTTCCTGTTGCGGTAGAGGTGTTCACTCGCAGCAGGTGGCACAAGGCGTACGTGTGTGCAGTCGATTGCACCAAGGACGTGCGGAAAGCCACTGACGGCGTAGAACCCCTGTTTAGTTTCCTGCTGCTTCTGCACTGTGTTAGGGAAGCAGATGTGGCGGGGTGTCAGTCCAATGATGGCATCCAGTACTTTAGGCAGGAATGCGGAGAAAGATGGTTGTGAGATTCCACCAACCAGGGCACCAGTTGTCTGAAAGGAGCCACTTGCCAGCATGTGAAGTACGGCAAGCAGCTTTGTTTCTGTTGGGATAGTGTGTGGAGTCACTAAAGTGGGGGCCAATTGCTGTTCAATATTTGTCAGCAGCTGCTAAATGGCCTGCCAGTTCAACCGGTACCTCTGGATGATGTCTCGTTCCCTGATATCCTCTCCTGCCTTCTGCGCTGTCTTTGGGGTCCCTGCTGTTGTTGTTGTGGCTGCTGTTGTTGCTGCAGGGCTCTGCGTCTTCGTGCACGTTGTAGAAAAATCACCTCCATGGCTCCCTGTTGCTGCTCTGCTGCTCTGCTGCTCTGTTGTTTGTTTTGTGTGTTCTGATTAAGTACAGGTGTGTTTGCCCCATTTTAACGCCTGCCCTGACCCAGGCGTTAAAATTTCACGATATTCGTGCTTTGCGCCATTTTTTTGCGCCGCCTGCTGCGCGGGAGTGATTTTTGCCCTGAAGCATAAATACCACGCACCGCTATGTGCGTCTGTTTTTGGACGGGAACGCCTACCCTGCATGTCATTAACGCAGGGCGGGGTGCCGCTTCCAAAAACTGGCGCACATAGCGCCATTTTCCTGGTGCGCCGGATCAGGCGTCAGGGTTTAAATATGGGGCAACGTTTGCGCTGAAAGTGCGTCAAAATTTTTGACGCACATTCGGCGCAAACGGAGTATAAATATGCCCCGTAGTGCTTCCCTCGAAACGGGGGTTATCCCCTAAGGCATGGGTAGCATTATTTACATCTTACTGTCCCTCACCACCAGGGTTTGTCGAAAGTGAAAAAATGACTGTCTGCCCATCCTAATTATGAAGGAGTAAGTTTTGGTACTTTTTAGTCAATATCTTTACTTTTTAATTATAATTTATTTAGACAACATCACATTTTTACTTTTTATTTCTATCTACAACGGTGTGCCCTCGCTAGATTGGTTTGGACCGCTGGTGAATTTGTAACCAGATATCTTTCGGCATTAAAAACCTTTCTCTGTTGTGTAAGTCAACTCTTTCGTTTCTTTACGGGAATAAGCAACGGGCGAAGTCTTGTTTGAGGGATTTAGGGGCATATTTATACTCCGTTTGCGCCAAATTTGCGTCGTTTTTTTCGACGCAAATTCGACGCAAAACTAACTCCATATTTATACTTTGGCGTTAGACGCGTCTAGCGCCAAAGTTCATGGAGTCAGCGTAATTTTTTGGCGTGAACACCTTCCTTGCGTTAATGAGATGCAAGGAAGGCGTTCCCGTCTTAAAAAATGACTCCCAGGCATGTGCGTGGTATTTATACTCCCGGGCAAAAATGACGCCCGGGAGTGGGCGGGGCAAAAAACCCTGCATTTGCGCCTCTTTTTAACGCCTGGGTCAGGGCAGGCGTTAAGGGACCTGTGGGCTCAGAATGAGCCCAGAGGTGCCCTCCCCTGCCCCCAGGGACACCCCCTGCCACCCTTGCTCACCCCAGGAGGACACCCAAGGATGGAGTGACCCATCCCAGGGAAGAAAAGGTAAGTTGTGGTAAGTATTTTTGTTAATTTTTTTTTGTGGCATAGGGGGGCCTGACTTGTGCCCCCCTACATGCCACTATGTCCAATGACCATGCCCAGGGGACAGAAGTCACTTGGGCATGGCCATTGGGCAAGGGGGCATGACTCCTGTCTTTGCTAAGACAGGAGTCATGTTAATGGCGTCTTGCGGCCCAAACAAAAATGGCGCAAATCGGGTTAAGACGATTTTTTTGCCTCAGCCTGACTTGCCCCATTTTTGGATGCCCAAACGCCATTTTTACCTACGCCGGCTCTGCCTGGTGTACGTGTTTTTTTTTCACGCACACCAGGCAGCGCCGGTCGGCTAACGCCGGCTAACGCCATTCAATAAATACGGCCCCCGCATTGCGCTTCAGAATGGCGTTAGCCGGCGCTAATTTTTTTGGCGCAAAACTGCGTTGGCGCAGTTTTGCGTCAAAAAGTATAAATATGGCCCTAAATCTATAAACACATGCACGGGATATTGGAATTATTTTTTGTTCCTTACTATATATATTTTTTTCATTTAAGCTCACAAAGGTGGTAAAGTTTATTCTTTTCTATTTTTTTCTCATTCTTGTTTATTTATTTTTGTATTTACTGGCCCTAATCGGTAATATCTTCTTTATTCAGTAAAAAATTATACAGATATTTTATAATGCAACACTTTGTACTGATGATGGCCTTGGTCAAATATACATTGGGCTGAAATGTCGACTTCTATTTACACAATATGGACTGCTACATGTCTCTTTGACTGTGTAATTGATCCTGATTTATTGTCTATCAAATGACTACCTGTTATACATTGATCCAATCGCAGTTTATTGCTTTGTATGGACCTTATTAGTATTTCTGTGTTGTTCTAATTTTGTTTTCTAATAAATTAAAAAAACTTTTTTTTAATTCTAATTGTTTGTGTATTTTTACTGGTTAAAGGATTAGTTATTTTCACCAGTGTAGGTTTAGAGAGGGCCATTTGATTCTTTTGATCCTTTTCAACTTTCGCTTCTAATGATACTCAGTAAGCTTACTGTTTGTATTTTTGTGTCTTTTAATTTACTTATATAGCATCACTCTTGATGGCTGATGTCATACCAAGTGAACTACCGTTATTTGATTAATATTATGACCTTTTGTCTTAGGGTTACTGGTCAACCCTGTAAACTGGCTTGATTAGTAGGGAGTAAGGTGCAAGGGCTTTCAGAGAGGTTTGGCTATGGCTGTGATGGAGTAGTCACCATCTTAGTCAAACCAAAGGTCTGACAGCATTTTGGGGGCATATTTATAAGATCCTTGTGCCTCCTTGCTCCACACTAGTGTAATCTTTTTACACTAATGTGGCATTAAGGAGGCAATTTCCCTACGCCATATTTACAAAGTGGTGCAATGCATGAATTATGCCACTTTGTAAACCCTTGCCCACATTATGCCTGCGTCAGGCATAATGTATGCAAGGGGGCGTTCTGGTGCAGGGAGGCTTAAAAAAATGGCACAGTGAAATTTACATTTCACTGTGTGATTTTTTTCGCCATTTTTAATGCCTGCTCAGCGCACACGTCAAAATGACACACCCATTATAATAAATGGGCATCCCTGTGCTTTGCTGCACTAGTGTAAACATTTTTGATGTTAATTTAGCAAAGCAGCACAATTGTGTAAAAAATGTTGACGCTATTGTGCTAATGACCGCCTTAGTGCACCGTATTGTAAATACGGCACAACCATGGTGCTGTTAGGTGCAGGTGGGGGGGGCGCAAGAAAAGTAGTGCATCATCTATGATGCACCACTTTCTTGTAACTATGCCCCTTGACTCAGGACAGGTGGACTTTTGTGGTGGCAGTAATTATACTCTGTCACCATTTCAATGGAGTATACCTACTGCCAACAAATAAATCAGACTCTGTATGTGGTATGCAACCTAGAAGAATGAAATGAGGTGGGAGATCACAAAATGGCCCATGTGTGAGACCAGCAGCCATTCCAGCAACAAGTGGAAGAGACAGCTGAATGAATATTGTGGTCTGCAGCATGTGCTTCAATGCACCTTTGCATGTATGTGCCATCTTAAATGTGTGTTCGTGTATGCATTCTACATGTCACAGACTGTGAGAAAAAGAGAAAGAGAAAAAGAGAGTGCAATTGTGTCTATGTCCCTTAGTTTGGTAGTATTAATGTCAGTGGTCACTACGACCAGATCCCTAAAATTCCCATGCTACCTGCCATATGATGCACCTTACACACACCAGGATCATCTCTTGCTCTTTGTGACTCTTGTTACAAAGTTGGACATTTTGGCCACATTGGTCATGAAATATAACAGTACACTGTTCTATGTAACGTATGTGTTGGCATGGTGGTGGTATGGTGGGCATGTAACACATTTTTTTTTATAAAATATGACTTAAAAATCTTCTTAGAAAGGGCTGGCTAAAGAAATGAAATATACTATAAAATAGAAGTAAAGAAAGATTCAGGGCCACATTTACTAATAATTCACGCAACACAGGGCATTAAAGAAAAAAGCTGTGCTGCTTTGTGTGAAAGGGAGAGAGCAGAAATGTTCCAAAAATATATGGAGCCTTTCTGCTCTCTCTCTCTCTCTCCACTGGCACACTGTGTGCTGCCTAGTGCCAATAAAGGCACCCTGTGCACCATGCTGCAAGGGTCCTTGTGCTATGGACAGGATTGTTTTTGTGCAGTAAGGAACATTTTCATGCACAAACAACAATCCAAAGAGGAATTTTCCTCTTTCTATGTGTGCTGAAAAATGAGAAACTAATGAGGAGTATTTCTCCTTGTTACTCATCTGTCGGGTAGGTGCAACATTTTGGTGCCAACCCAGGTTTACAGGGATTTCTAAAGTTTGCATTAAAATGCATGGGTGGATGCATGGGAATGCCCATGCTTCATTAAGGCAAGTCCTCCAAGATACAAAGTAACACAAGGCAGAGCTTTGTATTTACTAATCCACATAAAAGCCACAGAAAGTGTCTTTGAGTGGCTTAGTAAATGCCAAAAATGAATCTCCAACTCCAACGCAAAATCATATTTCATCTGAGCCTTCATACTGAGATATTTTAATCTGAGAAATTAGGCATAAAATGAATGGTTGTGCAGGGGAAGGTTGGCCTGCACCACAACGATAGTAATGTAATATTTTAACAGTCCTCTTGTAAATGTTTACCCAAATTAGGTAAGTAGTTATGGTCAATAACCCTTTTGAGTTCAATTTGATAACACGTTCTTATTGGAGAATTCTCCATCACCCACCAATTCCTCCTATTAGCTGTTTTTTTGCTTGCTCAATCGGTGCAATTTCGGGGAAGCTATATATTATTGGACGATTTCAAATTTCAACTGCAGCCTTTTGTCATTTTTGTTGTCTTTGATGGTTGGATTTCCTTCACCCATTGATGAACATATGTTTAGGCCTCTTTGAATTTTGTGTGCTTTTTTTGTTTTTTACAAACTTGTGTTACATTTGAAACCTGCTAGCAAATAGCAAAGTACAAAATTATGCGGAGATGATGCACTGTTCTGCTTGACCTCTGGATGCTTTTTTATTTTTGCAACAGTCCACTGTTTTACTTGCAAAAAGTTCAATGAATGCTTATTTTTTCACTTTTCCTTTGATCAACCAAACCCTTGCTTGCCTTCAAGGAGCTCTCGGCTTGCCAGTGAAACAGGAAACTAGGTGATGTCATTGTGTGTTTGAAGCAATTAAGCTATGACTTGGCTATCAACTGCTATTTGCTTGCTGCCCAATTGGCACTCCACAAACTTGATATATTTATTTCATATAAGTGCCTCGCTTGTACAAGGAAAAAACAGAAGGTCGTCTACAGAGACACGCAGGAAAACGCAAGGAGAAAATTCACAAGGTGAGCAAATCAAGGCAAGGTGTTCACCAGGTGTATAGCCAAGAAATAAATCATTGATTATTTTTCAGCTATTAGCAGATGTTTTCGTTACTGTTATGACTACAGCCTGATGATGGACAGAAATGTGAATATCTCTTGTGCTTAGAAAAAAGGTAATTTGCTCAAGGCATGTATATTCTAAGCACAGTGCTGTAATTTTACACGTGGCTTTAATGATGCAAACAGGAATTATTCTAACTAGCATCTCAAATTGTGATTTCAAGTGTAGTAGTAGAATCTATTCTGTTCCGCCATAGTAAAGAAACTCTAAAAGTGGTCTCTTCAGGGAATCCATAACTTACCAACTTTCTGTGATAATAGGACAAATCTAAACTAGGGACGGATTGATTTTATTACAGTAGCAACCATTCCATCTGTATGTACTTTACATAGTGCAAGTAATAGCACCTTTATCCACAAACTCTTTGAAAGTCTAATGCCCAAAAAACCTTTGTGTATTGCGAAGAGCACTTCATCCCAGCACGAAAATCTGCCTCCTTGGCCCGTCTCTTTAGTTTAATGTAGTGTTATTCAACTAAAAAGATGAGTGAGTAGCTGAGGCAGGTTTCTGAGTAGGTAGAAGGGGTGCAAAATGTCCCAACAGATGCATCAGAGCTCCGGTGGCGGTCTCACCGTCAACGGGCCAGTGGTGAAGACCGCCACATTATGACTGTGGTGGTTTGGCCTCTGCCAAACTGGCACATCCCCACTGGTAACGTCATGGCAGTAGGACAGCCGGGCTGGAGGACATCACCTCAGGGCCGGCTGTCCACTGAAGACTGCCAGTGGTATGAGGAGTCGGCTTTCCACCAGTATTTCCGTGGCAGTAGCACCTCCATGAAAACCCTGGTGGAAAGGCTGCTGGTGACAGGAAATTATTTTCCTGTCGCCCGCAGATGACCCCCTTAACCCCCCCTGCAACTACAATACCACCCTTCCATGTCAGCACCCCCCTCGCCCACCACCTTTCATGTCAGCACCTCCTTCTCCCACCCCCTTCCAGGTCAGCACCCACCCTTCCCGCATACACTCACACACACACCCAAAATGCAACCCGCATACACTCATTCACCAAACCTTACATACACACATTCACCAAAATGCATACACACACTTATTCACTCACACGCCACATACACTCATTCACTCACACACATACATACATTCATTCACTCGCACCAACAGACACGCATTCACAAACATTCCAACACGCACTCACTTCAACAATCATACATACATTTAAACATGCATTCAAACATCCAAACACACACATACACACATGCATTCTTACACACATTCAAACACCCATGTACACATGCATTCCCACATGCATACAAACACGCATACACACTTACATTCAAACATGCAGACAACACCCACTCAAACACTCACACACAACACTCCCCACCCTCCCACCCCCTCCCCTGTTGGATGATCAACTTACCTTTTCCGGCGAGGAGGTCATCCACCAGGGACCGGGAACAGGCGCTTCTACCGCCAACAGCCATGCAGTATTACTGCTTGTAATATGGCAGGCGGAGACCTTTTGGCGTAGTGGTGATGGCGGTTGAAGCGCCTCTGTGCTGCCGACCGCACCAGCATGACTGCTAGAGGATTTCTGCCCAAACTGGGGCAGAAATCCTGCAGTACTCCTAATATGGCAGTCTTCTGGCACCCACGGCTTTGGCAGTTTTTGTGAAAGACCGCCAAAGTCATAATGAGGGCCTTAGTCTTTCAAAATGGTCGGAGATAAAGGGCAGTTGGTGAAATGTGAAAATTGTGGAGAAAGAATATGTACCCCAAATTGCATAACTATATATATATATATATATATATATATATATATATATATATATATATATATATAATAAATATAATATATATATATTTCATATGTATTTATAATATAAAAATACTCAAATCACAAAAACAATATATTGCCTGCTGAATCGTATAGAAACAGTATCTTAACCTAATTTTTAGACATGCACTCATTCTGTAGCTCACCTATATGGTTTCGGAAAGTAACGGCAACCTGGAGTCTCTTTTTTAGTCATGCCTCAGTGATCCATGTCATGTTAGATTAAGAGAGGTCTGATTCATGCCAGATTTTCAGACTGTCTCTTGGGACAAATGTATGTCAAATTTAAATGGAAATACTTTACACAGCCAGTGCTTATGCTGAAAGTTTTACGTGGACCTAGACTTCCTGGATCTCCCAGTAAATGAAATGGAGCCTCTTCAATAAAGGGACACCAATCAAAGATTTATTAACAGTGTTTGTAAGTAAACTCAAACTACCACTAACTTACAAACATGATTTAATACTGGAGAGTTGTTAGACTACTTTAATGAAGCTGGTCCAATTTAGTCTGACAGCCAAGGTCCTACCAAAGTGACTGACAAAACAGACCTGAAATTGGCCCATTGTTTCGTTTATGGGAGATATTTCCGCATGAGGATTAAAACTCATCACTAGTTGGTATCCAAACAGCCCCAATTTACTGAATACATATTGATGAGGTCAAAGATAACTTTGAAAGCTTCACTGAGTCACTTGGCCTAAGATGTAGTGAGGAACAATTAACTTGCAAGGTCAAGCAATGATCCTTCTGAAAAAAATAATTTGGCTACTAGGTCCAGGAAATGCTGAAGATCCATGGGGTGCATTTAAGCAAACAAATGTTGCAAAGTTTATGACAAACATCAATTTTGGTTGTGAACCTAATGCAGAGGGACCTGCGGATAGGAAGTCACTGAAGATGCTGAAGCATATTTTGAACGTCTGTAGCAGGGAAAATTTGGGTCTGATCAAATATTGAGTGTAGTCCTCCTTTCATCCTCACATGGAAGCAATGCACTTAAAATCAACGTCCTTTCATTTGGAGAATCAGTTATATTGCCACTAAAAGTAGCATTCTGTAAATCTCTATCCAAGGCTGTAGTACAATAACTGGTATAGGGATGCAATGGGCATTGCATCCTTTGCTATCACCCGTGGGCACTTTTGTATAAGAAAAGGGGCAGCTTCTACCTGTGTAATCTGTTTTGTATTATCAATCGAATAGGCCTATACATTTTTATATTTTTTGCCTGGACAGTCTCACGAGGGGATTCTGTCATTTACTTAGGGATGAGGTTGTGTTACAGACCCAGCTGCAGTTATAAACTGACATTGGAAGGGAATATGAGTATGAACTCTATATGAATTGCCACAAAAGACAGTGAGGCAGCAAGGGTACTGCATGGGGCAAGGGAATTGAGATTCAATGGATCTTTCTGACATCCCCCTACAATTGCAATTGCCATCACACATGGCACTAACCTGCCGGGAATCCCTCCTCCAGGTGTTGCAAATCTCTCTAACTTGCCAAACAGCCCAGCTTCCAAATATCAGTCTACTTTTCTACGCTGAGTTCTTCCCCAGTGCTAAGCATGAGTTCATGCCTGCATGAGGGACAATGTATTTTGTATTTAATATCATGCATTTTCTCTGTCTCCTGAGGTTAAAGTTGAGCCTGTTGCTAATGGAAATGCTACAACATTTTATATTGTATGCCCCTAGTTGCTTTGAAATACTCAGGGATGTAACACACAGACCCACAGTGTGGTGTAGCCACAACCTCCCTGTACTTGGAGGCCCCTCAGCCACATGACCTAATTGTTGTTGTCAGCGGCAGCTCCCCCACTATGGTGGAGGAGTGTTGCCTACCCACCAACAGAAGCTGCAAACCTTTCACAATGAAAGGATAATAAATTATGTTTATTATCCTTTTGTTGTGAAAGTGGTGGGCCTTGTGGGATGATGGGGATGAGGGGAGTGCACTGTGCACTCCCCTCAGTGCACATGTATGTTTGGCTGGCCGTCTTGGGCTGGCCAAACACACATGCACACTGTGCTCTCTCCAGCCCAGCACTGTGTTCCTGGGCTGGAGAGAGCAGGCACAGGCTTCCAGTCTGCTTGGGAGCACCCAGGCTGGTCGCTCCCAGCCAATCCTAATGCTGTTCTGAGCAGAGTCAAGATTGGCTGCAGGGCAGGCTGGGGGTCTGTGCCTGCAGTGACGATGGAAAGAGGAGTGGTGCGGCGGCGGAACAGGTAAGTTTGTACTTTTTAAAAATTAAATGTTCCCCCCTGCACGCCACACCCACCCCTCCCTTCAGAGCGCAGCGAGCCGCGACTGGTTGTTGTGAACTTTTAAGTGGCCTCCTTTGTGCTGTGCAGAGCCTGTGAGACAGGCTGGTGCTGCTCTGCAAAATTCAAGGTATTGTTACAACTTGAGAGGGTGGGGGCCATTGGGAATGTGCGGGGTAGGACTTAGTTTAGTGGTGAGACTTCCATTCCCCATTCCAATTGCCCACTCAGTCACAGTCCATTATCAGAAGCTGTCATACAGGCTTGAGGCATCTAAGTGCAGGAGTGATTCTTTAAGCATTTTGTGAGCTTGTTGTGTGTGATTTTTAACCCGAGCCTGGGTCAATATTCCGGAGGCCACGGTGGTAGTGCTGTATAAAGTCTGCGTAGTTTAGATATTTCAAAAAGATGCTTATCCACTTGAGCAGTGAGGTCCAAATATATGAGGACAATGCTTCACCTTTCATTCTGACACCTTCATCTACTCGATGCAGAAAAAGAAGGGGACTCCTAGCACCTCTACCACATCTGCATTCCTCCTGCCTTCTACAGCACACCTGCTCCAAAACTTAGGAGTATAACATAAATTCACCTCCTTATCTCAAGGTGTGTGGGGAGATTGTTCACCGCAGAGCTGTCCAGTTCCCTGGTTCATGTGTCTGTGAGTAGCTCAGCCTGTCCAAATGTTATCTTTGCATTCTGGAACTTGTAGTTTCTTTATATGATTGTAAAGGCAGGACCACAAGTCCCAGAATGCAATGAAAAACCCTGGTGTGGCTGAAGTGCTCACAAATTGACCTGGGAAACTTGAAGGTGCAGATAACTGGGTCCCAGGCTGTCAACACTGTACAAATAAAGGAAACTTAACAATGCAAACCTTGAGCTGTGCAGCTGATACTGCTGAGGAAATAAAGTGGCAGTGGCCCCTTCATCTCTGAATTTTGCCTCTCCGACTAGGTCAGTGTTAGAAATGGGGTCTTTGGCTGACATTTCTTCAAAAAATAGGGGGATCGGAGGCTTAATGGTCCAGTGCATACCCTCCAGTGAATACTGTTATATATAATACAATACACTGTTCCAACAAAGACAAAGTATAATAGAGAAACTAATAGGGGGTCCTACTTAATAGGAGTAAGAGTCCTCACACACCCGATTAGGTGTCATGCTTCATCATCGGACGGCTCCTCGTCAGGCCGGTGCTGCAATGCCTGACAGGCTCCCCCCGAAGGGGGGCTCTTTGCCGGAGATCTTTTGTCGATGATGCCACAGAACCCAGATGCGGGTCCGCAGGGAGAAAGGAGAAAGAAAGAGGATAAAATTGGCTCAGAACCCTCACTGAGTGTTCCTTTATTCGTTGATGTTGGGTAATGGCCAAGATTAAAAATTCACTAAGGAGTGTGAAAGAGATGATGCTCAGACACTCACTGGTAACTCAATAAGGCGTGGAGGAAGTCAGAAATTACCAGACATTCCTCAGAATGAGGTCGACATGTTTTGCATCTCTTATGGTCCACAGGGATCCTTTAGCGCTTCTTCAGGACCTAATATGTTTTTGACTATTCTCCAAGGAAAGAACAAAAAGGAAAAACTAGACTCCTGCAATCTGAAACTATCAGTCAAGAATGTCAACAGTCACTTACACAAGTCCACTTGGACCCGGACAAGCTGTTCCTACAAGTCACCCTTGAAATATACAATGAAAAAAGAAAAAAGAAAGATTCACAATACAGAGCATGATAATCAATAAATCCTTATTGAAATGACTGCACAGTCATGTCAATCAGTACAAAAAAATGTAAGTGTTAAACTGTGCAACACAAGGTAATGGTGTAGGTGGTAGCAAACCCATGCTAGATAAGTATAGGAACCAGCAGACAAGGGTGGGGCGATAGTTGTAATGAATACAGAAGATTACAGACAGGAGTGCTTACGTCTCCTGGGTGACTCCACCTATTATGCCCGGATGGACCACGATCCTACATCCAGTCTACAAATTGAGATCCGAGGGATGATAGAGGAGGCTTGTGGGAACTCCTGGATATCACGAAGAGAAGCAGAATTTTTTCTGGACACTGTGAATCGACGCATTCCTTACTTTTACTGCCTCCCTAAGATTCACAAAGGCAGGATTCCTCCTCCAGGACGCCCTATAGTTTCAGGGATAGGATCTGTCCTTGAACCCCTATCCACATTCTGTGATTTTTTTCTTACGCCCTCTTGTACAACAATCAATGACTTACCTGAAGGACACAAAATATCTCCTTAATCTCATTGAGTCTATTAACTCTACAACTTATGTTCATGCTCTCATCACTTTAGATGTTGAAGCATTATACACAAACCTTCCGCGAGAGGCTACATTAAAGGTAGTCGAGACATCCCTCCTATCAGCAGGATTGGATTCAGCAACCCCGGTACACTTTATTATGCACTGTGCTAGCGAGCCATGACAAATAACTTTTTTCAATTTGAAGACTTGCTCTTCCATCAGATTCGAGGCACTTCAATGGGCAGTACCTTTGCCCCAAGTCTGGCTGGCTTGTACATGTATGATTTTGAAAAACGTTTTATCCTTCCAGATACCAACCCTTTTTTTGATAATATAAAATTATGGCGTCGGTATATAGATGACATTTTGGTTATCTGGCACGGTCCTATCTCTGAGGTAGATAATTTTACGACATGTGTCAATGGTCTGGACCCTTTTCTCAACTTCACCTCTTCGGTCTCTACTAATGAGATTCCATTTCTGGACTTAGTGATCAGTATAGAGGAAGGTAAACTTAAGACGTGTACCTATCATAAGACTACAGACCGTAACAGTCTATTGCTGTATGACAGCCATCACCCAAAAGCACTCAGAGATAATTTGCCTTATGGACAGTTCTTGCGCCTACCACGGAAATGTAGCAATTTGCATTCATTTGATACTCAAGCTCATTACCTCCAGAACAAATTGCATGACCGGCATTACCCTGTGGGATCTTCCTCAAGTCAAGGGCCATTTTCCGTGTGGGAATTGCAATGTGTGTTCACTCACTAAACGGATGGATACCCTCGACTTAGAACCTATAAAGACTTGGCGGTTGACGAAACATACCAACTGCAACACTCGTAATTGCATTTACCTGATTACCTGCCCTTGAAATTTGCGATATGTGGGGATGACTACTAGAGCAGCCAAAGTAAGGATCAATGAACACCGAAGCAACATTCGTTGTGGCCAAGGCTCAACCAAATTGAGTATTGATTTTATAGAAGCAAACCATACTCCAGATGATATGTGGTGGGTGGTACTACAGACATGCGTACAGAAAGAGACCCGTCCACTCTTTGAACTTGAACAGCGCTGGGTGTACAAACTTAACACTCACCTCCAAGGATTAAATGATGACATACCTTGGTTTAACCTTTCTCTAAGCAGCATCCCAAGGGCTTGCTTCCCTTCCATTGGGAACTTCAACTACCTGGTTAGCAGGTATTAAGTTTAAGCATTGACTGTGTACCTGATAAGTCTGACTGCAGTGCATTAGTGTGTCTGCTTTAGCATTTATCTCATGTTATTTACAAGACTCAGACACTTGCAAAACTATAGTGGTTTCACGTTTCATTTATTTGCACATTATGAGACCTAGGGTGGTTATCCAGCTCCACCTGGGGATCTCTGCCATATGGGCTATATGTAGTTTTTGTCACCTTAAGATGGCCACCATCTGTCATGATGTGACAGTGGGGTCTGAGATCCTTCTTCTATCTTCACTATGACATGTACTTGCATCGTTCTGCCACACGGATGTGTGGTCTCCTAGCAACGAGAACAGTAATCACTGTTTTCGCGCGCTCAATCCCCTCTATTGATGCCCCACAGCGCGCGGCTCCCTGAACATTCGGGAGCGCCGCCTGGGGTAGGGAGAACGCCCTATTGGGTTGCACTGAAAGTAAGTGTTTACTATTTTTATTTCCCTCTTCGATACGCTCTGCTCGTTATATGTGGGGACAGCGCTCCTAGCAGGAGTCTAAGATATGGCTCCATAATGTTCGGATCCTTTACGTACATGCCTGCGCACTTGGATTTTGGGAGGGACATGCTCAGGGCTCGGAGTAATAACCAGGCTGTCTTACACTATGATATGAAAAATGCTGCCTTTACCTATTAACCCCTTCGCTGCCAGGCCTTTTCCCCCTCCTGTGCCAGGCCTTTTTTTGCCTATTTGGGGCAGTTCGTGCTTAGGCCCTCATAACTTTTTGTCCACATAAGCTAACCTTTTTTTCCAACATCCTAGGGATTCTAGAGGTACCCAGACTTTGTGGGTTCCCTTGAAGGAGGCCAAGAAATTGGCCAAAATACAGTGAAAATTTCAAAAAAATTGGAAAAAGTGGCTGCAGAAGAAGGCTTGTGGTTTTTCCCCTGAAAATGGCATCAACAAAGGGTTTGCGGTGCTAAACTCAGCAGCTTCCCAGCTTTCAGGAACAGGCAGACTTGAATCAGAAAACCCAATTTTTCAACACAATTTTGGCATTTTACTGGGACATACCCCATTTTTGCAATTTTTTGTGCTTTCAGCCTCCTTCCAGTCAGTGACAGAAATGGGCATGAAACCAATGCTGGATCCCAGAAACCTAAACATTTCTGTAAAGTAGACAAAATTCTGAATTCAGCAAGGGGTCATTTGTGTAGATCCTACAAGGGTTTCCTACAGAAAATAACAACTGAAAAAGAAAAATATTGAAATTGAGGTGAAAAAAACATAAATGTTTCTCTACGTTTTACTCTGTAACTTTTCCCTGCAATGTCAGATTATGGAAAGCAATATACCGTTACGTCTGCTGGACTCCTCTGGTTGCGTGGATATATAGGGCTTGTAGGTTCATCAAGAACCCAAGGAACCCAGAGCCAATAAATGAGCTGCACCCTGACGTGCGTTTTCATTCTATACCGGGTATACAGCAATTCATTTGCTGAAATATAAAGAGTAAAAAATTGCTATCAAGAAAACCTTTGTATTTCCAAAAAGGGCACAAGATAAGGCGTTGAGGAGCAGTGGTTATTTGCACATATCTGAAT
Source organism: Pleurodeles waltl (assembly GCF_031143425.1). Lineage (NCBI taxonomy): Eukaryota > Metazoa > Chordata > Amphibia > Caudata > Salamandridae > Pleurodeles > Pleurodeles waltl. The sequence goes on from NC_090447.1 coordinate 648,375,456, forward strand.
TCCGGGGTGACCAAACTAGCATGTGAATTACAGGGCATTTCTCAAATAGATGTCTTTTTTACACACTCTCCTATATTTGGAAGGAAAAAATGTAGAGAAAGACAAGGGGCAATAACAATTGTTTTGCTAATCTATGTTCCCCCAAGTCTCCCAATAAAAATGATACCTCACTTGTGTGGGTAGGCCTAGCGCCCGCGACAGGAAACACCCCAAAGCGCAACGTGGACACATCCAAATTTTTGGAAGAAAACAGAGGTGTTTTTTGCGAAGTGCCTACCTGTAGATTTTGGCCTCTAGCTCAGCCGGCACCTAGGGAAACCTACCAAACCTGTGCATTTCTGAAAACTAGAGACCTAGGGGAATCCAACATGGGGTGACTTGCGGGGCTCGGACCAGGTTCTGTTACCCAGAATCCTTTGCAAACCTCAAAATTTGGCTAAAAAAACACATGTTCCTCACATTTCTGTGGCAGAAAGTTCTGGAATCTGAGAGGAGCCACAAATTTCCTTCCACCCAGCGTTCCCCAAGTCTCCCGATAAAAATGATACCTCACTTGCGTGGGTAGGCCTAGCGCCCGCGACAGGAAACGCCCCAAAGCGCAACGTGGACACATCCAAAATTTTGGAAGAAAACAGAGGTGTTTTTTGCGAAGTGCCTACCTGTAGATTTTGGCCTCTAGCTCAGCCGGCACCTAGGGAAACCTACCAAACCTGTGCATTTCTGAAAACTAGAGACCTAGGGGAATCCAAGATGGGGTGACTTGCGGGGCTCGGACCAGGTTCTGTTACCCAGAATCCTTTGCAAACCTCAAAATTTGGGTAAATAGACACATGTTCCTCACATTTCTGTGGCAGAAAGTTCTGGAATCTGAGAGGAGCCACAAATTTCCTTCCACCCAGCGTTCCCCCAAGTCTCCCGATAAAAATGATACCTCACTTGCGTGGGTAGGCCTAGCGCCGGCGACAGGAAACACCCCAAAGCGCAACGTGGACAGGTCAAAAATTTTGGAGGAAAACAGAGGTGTTTTTTGCGAAGTGCCTACCTGTAGATTTTGGCCTCTAGCTCAGCCGGCACCTAGGGAAACCTACCAAACCTGTGCATTTCTAAAAACTAGAGACCCAGGGGAATCCAAGATGGGGTGACTTGCGGGGCTCGGACCAGGTTCTGTTACCCAGAATCCTTTGCAAACCTCAAAATTTGGCTAAAAAAACACATGTTCCTCACATTTCTGTGGCAGAAAGTTCTGGAATCTGAGAGGAGCCACAAATTTCCTTCCACCCAGCGTTCCCCCAAGTCTCCCGATAAAAATGATACCTCACTTGCGTGGGTAGGCCTAGCGCCGGCGACAGGAAACACCCCAAAGCGCAACGTGGACACATCCAAAATTATGGAAGAAAACAGAGGTGTTTTTTGCGAAGTGCCTACCTGTAGATTTTGGCCTCTAGCTCAGCCGGCACCTAGGGAAACCTACCAAACCTGTGCATTTCTGAAAACTAGAGACCTACGGGAATCCAAGGAGGGGTGACTTGCGGGGCTCGGACCAGGTTCTGTTACCCAGAATCCTTTGTAAACCTCAAAATTTGGCTAAAAAAACACATCTTCCACACATTTCTGTGGCAGAAAGTTCTGGAATCTGAGAGGAGCCACAAATTTCCTTCCACCCAGCGTTCCCCAAGTCTCCCGATAAAAATGATACCTCACTTGCGTGGGTAGGCCTAGCGCCAGCGACAGTAAACACCCCAAAGCGCAACGTGGACACGTCCAAAATTTTGGAAGAAAACAGAGGTGTTTTTTGTGAAGTGCCTACCTGTAGATTTTGGCCTCTAGCTCAGCCGGCACCTAGGGAAACCTAACAAACCTGTGCATTTCTGAAAACTAGAGACCTAGGGGAATCCAAGATGGGGTGACTTGCGGGGCTCAGACCAGGTTCTGTTAACCAGAATCCTTTGCAAACCTCAAAATTTGGCTAAAAAAACACATGTTCCTCACATTTCTGTGGCAGAAAGTTCTGGAATCTGAGAGGAGCCACAAATTCCCTTCCATCCAGTGTTCCCCCAAGTCTCCCGATAAAAATGATACCTCACTTGCGTGGGTAGGCCTAGCGCCCGCGACAGGAAACGCCCCAAAGCGCAACGTGGACACATCCAAAATTTTGGAAGAAAACAGAGGTGTTTTTTACGAAGTGCCTACCTGTAGATTTTGGCCTCTAGCTCAGCCGGCACCTAGGGAAACCTACCAAACCTGTGCATTTCTGAAAACTAGAGACCTAGGGGAATCCAAGGAAGGGTGACTTGCGGGGCTCGGACCAGGTTCTGTTACCCAGAATCCTTTGCAAACCTCAAAATATGGCTAAAAAAACACATGTTTCTCACATTTCTGTGGCAGAAAGTTCTGGAATCTGAGAGGAGCCACAAATTTCCTTCCACTCAGCGTTCCCCCAAGTCTCCCGATAAAAATGATACCTCACTTGCGTGGGTAGGCCTAGCGCCGGCGACAGGAAACACCCCAAAGCGCAACGTGGACACGTCCAAAATTTTGGAAGAAAACAGAGGTGTTTTTTACGAAGTGCCTACCTGTAGATTTTGGCCTCTAGCTCAGCCGGCACCTAGGGAAACCTACCAAACCTGTGCATTTCTGAAAACTAGAGACCTAGGGGAATCCAAGGAAGGGTGACTTGCGGGGCTCGGACCAGGTTCTGTTACCCAGAATCCTTTGTAAACCTCAAAATTTGGCTAAAAAAACACATGTTCCACACATTTCTGTGGCAGAAAGTTCTGGAATCTGAGAGGAGCCACAAATTTCCTTCCACCCAGCGTTCCCCCAAGTCTCCCGATAAAAATGATACCTTACTTGCGTGGGTAGGCCTAGCGCCAGCGACAGTAAACACCCCAAAGCGCAACGTGGACACGTCCAAAATTTTGGAAGAAAACAGAGGTGTTTTTTGTGAAGTGCATACCTGTAGATTTTGGCCTCTAGCTCAGCCGGCACCTAGGGAAACCTACCAAACCTGTGCATTTCTGAAAACTAGAGACCTAGGGGAATCCAAGATGGGGTGACTTGCGGGGCTCGGACCAGGTTCTGTTACCCAGAATCCTTTGCAAACCTCAAAATTTGGGTAAATAAACACATGTTCCTCACATTTCTGAGGCAAAAAGTTCTGGAATCTGAGAGGAGCCACAAATTTCCTTCCACCCAGCGTTCCCCCAAGTCTCCCGATAAAAATGATACCTCACTTGCGTGGGTAGGCCTAGCGCCGGCGACAGGAAACACCCCAAAGCGCAACGTGGACACGTCCAAAATTTTGGAAGAAAACAGAGGTGTTTTTTGCGAAGTGCCTACCTGTAGATTTTGGCCTCTAGCTCAGCCGGCACCTAGGGAAACCTACCAAACCTGTGCATTTCTGAAAACTAGAGACCTAGGGGAATCCAAGGAGGGGTGACTTTTGGGGCTCGGACCAGGTTCTGTTACCCAGAATCCTTTGCAAACCTCAAAATTTGGCTAAAAAAACACATGTTCCTCACATTTCTGTGGCAGAAAGTTCTGGAATCTGAGAGGAACCACAAATTTCCTTCCACCCAGCGTTCCCCCAAGTCTCTCAATAAAAATGATACCTCACTTGCGTGGGTAGGCCTAGCGCCCGCAACAGGAAACGCCCCAAAACGCAACGTGGACACATCCAATTTTTTGAAAGAAAACAGTGCCTACCTGTGGATTTTGGCCTGTAGCTCAGCCGGCACCTAGGGAAACCTACCAAACCTGTGCATTTCTGAAAACTAGAGACCTAGGGGAATCCAAGATGGGGTGACTTGCGGGGCTCGGACCAGGTTCTGTTACCCAGAATCCTTTGCAAACCTCAAAATGTGGCTAAAAAAACACATGTTCCTCACATTTCTGTGGCAGAAAGTTCTGGAATCTGAGAGGAGCCACAAATTTCCTTCCACCCAGCGTTCCCCTAAGTCTCTCAATAAAAATGGTACCTCACTTCTGTGGGTAGGCCTAGCGCCCACAAAAGGAAATGGCCCAAAACACAACGTGGACAGAACATATTTTTTCACAGAAAACAGAGGTGTTTTTTGCAAAGTGCCTACCTGTGGAGTTTGGCCTCTAGCTCAGCCGGCCCCGGGAGGTGGGGGGGGCAGAAATGGCCTAAAATCAATTTGCCCCCCCAGGCCCCCCCCCCCGGGAGCGACCCTTGCCTACGGGGTTGCTCCCCCTGCGTGACATTGGCGCCAAAAAACAAATCCCAGGTGCCTAGTGGTTTCTGCCCCCTTGGGGGCAGATTGACCTAAAATCGGCCAATCTGCCCCCAAGGGGGGCATAAATGGCTTAAATACAATTTGCCCCCCAGGGGAGCGACCCTTGCCTGATGGGTCGCTCCCCATCTCGAAAAAAAAAAAAAAAAAACACAACAAAAAAAATTGCCCTGGTGCCTAGAGGGTTCTGCCCACCCTGGGGGCAGTTCGGCCTAATAATAGGCCGATCTGCCCCCCGGGGGGGCAGAAATGGCCTAAAATAAATTTGCCCCCCCCCCCCCGGGAGCGACCCTTGCCTACGGGGTCGCTCCCCCTGCGTGACATTGGCGCCAAAAAACAAATCCCAGGTGCCTAGTGGTTTTTGCCCCCTTGGGGGCAGATTGACCTAAAATCGGCCAATCTGCCCCCAAGGGGCAGAAATGGCCTAAATACAATTTGCCCCCCAAGGGGAGCGACCCTTGCCTGATGGGTCGCTCCCCATCTCTAAAAAAACAAACAAACAAACAAAAAAAAAATTGCCCTGGCGCCTAGAGGTTTCTGCCCCCCCCCCCCGGGGGCAGATCAGCCTAATATTAGGCCGATCTGCCCCCGGGGGGGGGGCTGAAATGGCCTAAAATAAATTTGCCCCCCCAACCCCCACCCCACCCGGGAGCGACCCTTGCATACGGGGTCGCTCCCCCTGCGTGACATTGGGTCGCTCCCCATCTCTAAAAAAAGAAACAACAAAAAAAAAAAACACACAAAAAAAAATTGCCCTGGCGGCCTAATAATAGGCCGATCTGCCCCCAGGGGGGGCAGAAATGGCCTAAAATAAATTGCCCTCCCCCCCAGGGAGCGACCCTTGCCTAAGGGGTCGCTCCCTTTGCGTTGAATTCACGCAAAGAAAAAACTCCCTGGTGTCTAGTGGTTTCTACCCCCCTTGGGGGCAGATTGGCCTCATCAAAATAGGCCAATCTGCCCCCAAGGGGGGCAGAAATGGCCAAAATATAATTATCCCCCAAGGGGAGCGACCCTTGCCTAAGGGGTCGCTCCCCACCAAAAAAAAAAAAATGAAACATTAAAAAAAAAAAAAAAAAATGGTCCCTGGTGCCTAGAGGTTTCTGCCCCCCCTGGGGGCAGATCGGCCTAATAATAGGCCGATCTTCCCCCAGGGGGGGCAGAAAAGGCCTTCCCGAAAATATGCCCCCCCTGGGAGCGACCCTTGCCCAAGGGGTCGCTCCCTTTGGTCAATAACAATAAAAAAAAAAAAAATCCCTGGTGTCTAGTGGGGTTTCAAAAGCCGGATTGCAAGCAATCCGGCTTTTGAAACCCTCGGAGAGACTTCAAAGGGAAGGAAATACTTTTCCTTCCCTTTGAAGCCCCTCCGGGCCTCCCAAGTGATTGAAAGAGAAATGCTTTTGCATTTCTTTTTCAATCGCGCTGGAAGCAGAGCTTCCAGCGCGACGAGGGAGGCCCCTGTGACTAATCAGCGCGCGTGCGCGCGCTGATGTCACAGGGGGGAGTGGGGGGGGGTCGGGGTGGAAGGGGAAGGTCTTCCGCTTCTATCCCCGACATGGGGGGGGAGGGGGAGTGCAAGTTCCCCTGTGCCATGGATGATCTCGTCCAAGGCACAGGGGAACTGTAGCCTTGGACGAGATCATCTCGTCCAAGGCACAGAAGTGGTTAACTGATTGCTACAGATACTATATTGATTTAACCTACATATAGAGTGTATTTTTCTGAACTATATTCTGTGGGACCTGAATGAGGACATTCCCTAAATTACCTACCAGATACAATAACTATGGTTTTACTTTGATCTCGTGTGTCTGATACATTTAGTACCAATACTGATGGTTGTACTACAGACGGGTTAGTTAACTCATATGCATAAAATACAAATTTGTTTTCTGCATTTACTGAATACAGTTTACACTATGGTGGATATTAGCTGGATGATAAAAGAGGTATATGTTTCTCTTTTTGTTGATTTTATGACAAAGAGTCTCTGCAAACCTAGTTTCAGGCTTGCGTGATCCCATGAAGGCCGCTCTCGACTAGGGAGGGTAAGCTCTCCTATACTTATCTAGCATGGGTTTGCTACCATCTACACTATCACCTTGTGTTGCACAGTTTAACACTTACATTTTTTTGTATTGATTGACATGATTGTGCAGTCATTTCGATAATGATTTATTGATTATCATGCTCTGTATTGTGAATCTTTCTTTTTTCTTTGTATATTTCTAGGGTGACTAGTAGGAACAGCTTGGCCGGGTCCAAGTGGACTCGTGTAAGTGACTGTTGACATTCTTGACTGATAGTTTCAGGTTGCAGGAGTCTAGTTTTTCCTTTTTGTTCTTTCTTTGGAGAATAGTAAAGAACATATTTGGTCCTGAAGAAGCGTCAAAGGATCCCTGTGGACCATAAGAGACGTGAAACATGTCGACCTCATTCTGAGGAACGTGTGGTAATTTCTGACTTCCTCCACGCCTTACTGAGTTACCAGTGAGTGTCTGAGAATCATCTCTTTCACACTCCTTAGTGAATTTTTAATCTTGGCCATTACCCAACATCAACGAATAAAGGAACACTTAGTGAGGGTTCTGAGCCAATTTTATCCTCTTTCTTTCTCCTTTCTCCCTGCGGACCCGCATCTGGGTTCTGTGGCATCATCGACAAAAGATCTCCGGCAAAGAGCCCCCCTTCGGGGGGAGCCCGTCAGGCATTGCAGCGCCGGCCTGACAAGGAGCCGTCCGATGATGAAGCATGACACCTAATCGGGTGTGTGAGGACTCTTGCTCCTATTAATTAGGACTCCCTATTAGTTTCTCTATTATACTTTGTCTTTGTTGGAACAGTGTATTGTATTATATAACAGTCTTTGGCTGACAGTCAGGTTACCCCCTGTTCAAGCAAGGACCCTCACTCTAGTCAGGATAAAAGAGAATCACCCTCAGCTAACCCCTGCTTACCCCCTTGGTAGCTTGGCAGAGCAGTAGGCTTAACTTCAGAGTGCTAGGTGTAAAGTATTTGTACCAACACACACAGTAACTTAATGAAAACACTACAAAATGACACAACACCAGTTTAGAAAGATAGGAAATATTTATCTAAACAAAACAAGACCAAAACGACAAAAGTCCGACATACACAAGTCAAGTTATGAATTTTTAAAGATTAAACTAAAAAATAGCGCTTAGAAACACAAAATGCTTCGATGAGGTGTTAACACTGCGTCGTGATGGAGTCATTCCCAACAAGCCAACACCAGCGGCACCGGACACAGAGTCGCGTAGACCCCCAAGTACAGTACCTTTGGTTAAGAGTGAAAACAAGTCGATGCGCGAAGTCGGGGATCGCGGCATCTGTGCGAAACATTGAATCCGCGCACTTCGAGCGGCGTCGGTAATGACGTGGTGCAGCGACTTCCACGGAGTCGTGGACTTCAGCGAGGCTGCAGCGGCATCAGGCCTGCGAAGGTCGTCGGGTTCCAGCAAAGATCACAGAGTCGGTTGCAGGCGGTGTCACCGGATTCAGCAGCGGCATCGGTCCGAAGTCGTCCAAAGTCGATTTCCTTGGATTTCCTTTCCAGGGCCCAGGGACTGGATAGGGCACCACTTGTCAGAGCAGGATTCTCTCCAGAGATTCCAGGTGCAGGCAGAGAGAAGTATTTGCTGTCCCTGAGACTTCAAACAACAGGAGGCACGCTCCAAATCAAGCCCTTGGAGATTTATTCACAAGATGGAAGGCACACAAAGTCCAGTCTTTGCCCTCTTACTCTGGCAGAAGCAGCAACTGCAGGATAGCTCCACAAAGCACAGTCACAGGCAGGGCAGCACTTCTCCTCAGCTCTTCAGCTCTTCTCCAGGCAGAGGATCCTCTTGATGTCCAGAAGTGATCTAAAGCCTGGTTTTGGGTGTCCTTCTTATACCCAATGTCTCCTTTGGAGTAGGCCTACTTCAAAGTAAAGCCTCTTTTGAATGTGAAATCCTGCCTTTCCAAGGCCAGGCCCCAGACACTCACCAGGGGGTCGGAGACGGCATTGTGTGAGGACAGGCACAGCCCTTTCAGGTGTAAGTGACCACTCCTCCCCTCCCTCCTAGCACAGATGGCTCATAAGGAAATGCAGACTACACCCCAGCTTCTTTGGTCTCACTGTCTAGTGTGAGGTGCAACCAGCCTAACTGTCAAACTGACCCAGACAGGGAATCCACAAACAGGCACGGAAATGGTATAAGCAAGAAAATGGTCACTTTCTAAAAGTGGCATTTTCAAACACACAATCTTAAAATCAACTTTTCTAAAAGATGTATTTTTAAATTGTGAGCTCAGAGATCCCAAACTCCACATGTCCTTCCCCTCCCAAAGGGAATCTACACTTTAATCAGATTTAAAGGTATCCCCCATGTTAACCTATGGGAGGGACAGGCCTTGCAACTGTGAAAAACGAATTTAGCAATATTTCACTGTCAGGACATACAAAACACATTACTGTGGGGGTCATTACAACCCTGGCGGACGGTGTTAAAGTGGCGGTAAGACTGCCAACTAGCCGACGGTGAAAAATTTGCAATTACGACCGTGGAGGACACCGGCAACAAATACAGCCACTTTAACACTCAGACCGCCACGGCGGTACAGACAAACAGCGCAGCGGTCACCGCCAACAGACAGGCGGGAGACAATGTACCGCCCACACTATTATGACGGGGCTGATTCACCGCGGATAAAAACACGGTGGAAACAGGCATTTCGAAGGAAAAACGCTCACCTCTACACACTCCACGAGAAAGGAGGACAGCATGGAGCCGGAACTTCATATTCTCCCAGCGCTAGTCTTCCTGCTCTTCTACGAGGAGCACCAACGCCGGTGGCGAAGACCACAGTGAGTAGTGCACCTACGACACAGGGGAGGGGGGAGGCAAAAAACAGGGACACACACACTCAACATCCCAACCCCCACCCCGACCCTCACCCACTACAACACACACACCAATGCATATCTATACATTACAGTAACACCCCCAACCCCCCGGAAGAATGCAAAGACAAAAGGAAATGAGTGTAACTATTGTAATATATAAAAAATCAGTAAGCAAAAATATACATATATATATACACTATAAACAAAATATATACCACGATTAGTAGTCCAGGTTTTGCATCATTCATCGTCCTTGGACCACTGAGCCCAAAATGCATGGGCGAGGCCCACACAAGATACCCGAACATGACGGAGAGAACACTGCAGGGGCATCAGATAGAAATACAACAGGCACCTCAGGTGGAAGGGAAGGGGGGGTACCTCAGCCGGATGAGTGCACGACGCCAGATCCACGAGGGGGCACCATGCCCACTATTCAATCCTGGGGAGTGCAAAGCCACAGTCTCTCAAGTCTCTACAGTGGGTGGGTTGCCCACTGTACCGTCCTGGGGAGTGCAAAGCCACAGTCTCTCAAGTCTCTACAGTGGGTGGGTTGCCCACTGTACCGTCCTGGGGAGTGCAAAGCCACAGTCTCTCAAGTCTCTACAGTGGGTGGGTTGCCCACTGTACCGTCCTGGGGAGTGCAAAGCCACAGTCTCTCAAGTCTCTACACTGGGTGGTTTGCCCACAGTACCGTCCTGGGGAGTGCAAAGCCACAGTCTCTCAAGTCTCTACACTGGGTTGTTTGCCCACTGTACCGTCCTGGGGAGTGAAAAGCCACAGTCTTTCAAGTCTCTACAGTGGGTGGGTTGCCCACTGTACCATCCTGGCGAGTGCAAAGCCACAGTCTCTCAAGTCTCTACAGTGGGTGGTTTGCCCACTGTACCATCCTGGGGAGTGCAAAGCCACAGTCTCTCAAGTCTCTAACAGTGGGTGGTTTGCCCACTGTACCATCCTGGGGAGTGCAAAGCCACAGTCTCTCAAGTGGATTACAGTCTCCACTGGTTCTGGAGGGGGACTGGTGCCCAGAGTGCTTCATCCTGTGCAGGACAGAGGGAGTGGATGCTGTTCTCCACTGGTTGTGGAGGGGGACTGGTGCCCAGAGTGCTTCATCCTGTGCAGGACAGAGGGAGTGGATGCTGTTCTCCACTGGTTCTGGAGGGGGACTGGTGCCCAAAGTGCTTCATCCTGTGCAGGACAGATGGAGTGGATAACAGTCTCCACTGGATCTGGAGGGGGACTGGTGCCCAGAGTGCTTCATCCTGTGCAGGACAGAGGGAGTGGATGCTGTTCTCCACTGGTTCTGGAGGGGGGCTATGCCCAGAGTGCAGCACTCACCCCGTGACGGTCCCAGTTGCGTCACTGCCCCTGCCTGTGGATTTGGGTGCAGGTGCATGCGCTGGAGGCTGTCCAGAGGTGGATGGCTGTTGGGTGGGTGGGTGTGTGCCTGCGTTTGTGTATCTTCGGAGGGGGCGTCACAGACACACTGGGAGAGGACACAGGGGATGTGCAAATGGTAGTGGGGGTGGTGAGCGCACGTGAGTGGGGTGTGGTGGTGGGTGTGCTGGTGCGGGACGTAGTGGCTGAAGTGGTAGTGCATGCAGGTGTGAGTGTAGACGAGACTGGGAGGGAGGAGGGAGATGACGAGGAGGGGGACACAGTGGAGGCAGTGGATGTGTGTGTGTCTGTATGTGTGTGATGCTTGCGTGAGTGCCTGTGGGATGTGTGGTGCTTATCTTTGCCTGAGCTTCCCTTGTGTGGTGAGGTGTGTGCAGGCTGGTCTGATGGTGTGCTTGGGATAGGCAGAGGTACAGGGGATTGGGTCTGGGTGGAGGAAGTTGGAGGGGGAGGCTAGACACAGGGACAATGGCTGCCATCAGTGCTGAGGCCAGAGTTTGAAGGGTTCGATAAAGGGCAGCCTGACCAGAATGAATGCCCTCCAGGAATGCATTTGTGTGTTGCAACTCCCTTTCTACACCCTGGATGGCATTCAAAATGGTAGACTGCCCAACAGTGAGGGACCTGAGGAGGTCAATGGCCTCCTCACTGAGGGCAGCAGAGGTGACAGGGGCAGGGGCTGTCCTCCTGGGTGAGCAGGCACGGGGCGAAGGCTCAGGGGCTGCTGGGAGGACGGTGCTGGTAGGGGGCGTGGCGGCTGTACCTGTTGAAGTGGGGGGCACAGATGTTGCCGCCACCACAAGGGAGCTCCCATCGGATGTCGAGTCCGCGTCGCTTGATGCAGATCCTGTGACCGCCGTGGTGCTCCCCTTGCCCTCCGTCCCACTGGTGTATTCAGAGTCCGTAGTGTGGGCCTCCATGCCCATGTGGGATGCAGCTCCCTCGTGCTCCGGTGCCACTGTACCTCCGCCTGATGATGCTAATGCACACAATAACAGGGAGACCCCAAGAAAAGGTGGGGGGAAACAGAAGAAAGACAGGTTGAGTGCATGGCTTACCGCTGCAGTTGGCGGACAATACAGACACAGCAGCCCCCTGCACTACGTCGCGCTCTTGGGCTCTACAGTGCAATTCCTGGGAAATGGCCTACAAGGCGATGGACGACATCTGCACACATAGATGACCCTGGGGCATGAATAGCTGTACTTGGCACTCTACAGAGGTGGGGTGGGGGGCCACAGGGCCATGCCTTACGAATGGGCCTAGCCTCCGGATCTCGCCCTGGCCTAGGGGAACCCACAGCCCTCCTCCCCCACCCAGACACCTTCACTGCACGCAAAGTCAGCTGAATGATAGTGTACTCACCCCCTTGTGTCTGCTGTGATGTCCGCAAGCGCCCATCCAACTCAGGGTAGGCCACCGCCAGGATCCGGAACATCAGTGGGGTCATGGTTCGACGGGCACCCCTCCCATGTTGGGAGGCCATCCCCAGCTGAGCCTCCGCCGTCTTCTTGCTCCACCGGCGAATGTCCTCCCATCTCTTCCGGCAGTGGGTGCTCCGTCTGTGGTGGACCCCCAGGGTCTGGACGTCCTTGGCAATGGCACGCCAAATATCCTTCTTCTGGTGGGCGCTGACCTACATTAAATGTACAGAGGAATAAGAGGAGTCATTACCAACTGCACCGTCAAAGTGAGTGGCCCACATCCCTACCCTTGCCATGTGGCACATGCATTCACTGTCTTTCATGCACGCAGAACTCGGCCCCCTTCCTTCTTACAACCAGCCCTCTCCACACAGGCATAGCCCATACAACATGCTCCCTGTGTACTTACCTGTTGGTCTGGAGGACCGTAGAGTAGCGTGTACTGGGGGAGGACCCCGTCGACAAGCTTCTTCAACTCCTCTGCAGTGAAGGCAGGGGCCCTTTCCCCAGACGCACGAGCCATTGTCTCTTCCAGACCGAGGTCACAGCAGCACTTGCAGTGTAGGTCCTCTCCTGTCGAAGATCAGGTATCGAGTGATTAAACAGTTAGAAAATGGCGGTCACATCTGCGGCGGTGCGTACCATCACCACCGGCGTACATCGTCAATGGCTCCTGGGACCCATAGGGTCCAATGTTAACCAATGCAGCATTGCGCCGCAGTCTTCGACCGCCTACCGCGACGGTGTACAATGCCAGCGCAGTTACCTCACGTCCCATTGTTACGCTTTAGAGGTCAGGCAGCCGTCATTTCGGGGGCCCACATGGCCTAGTTACCAACTGCGTCACACATACCTAGGCCTACTCTCAACACACATACAGGCCAGATTTTGTGTATGATTGGTGTTTTGTGCAGACTGTGGGTACATACCTCTGAGTTGTTTGACTCTGTGCTCGCTGTTGTCCTTCATAGGCACCGTCCGCTGGGACATGTGAGGAGATGGCAGAATCCTCCAGTGTACTGACCGCTGGTGGACCTGTCGACAATGGAGGAAAGACATTTGATCATCTCCTACAGGTTTGACCGTGCCACAATCCAGGAACAGTGTACCCAGTTGGAGCCAGACATGATGTCAGCAATCTGCCATCCCACTGGAATCCCCCCTCAAGTGCAGGTGCTATCAGTGCTCCATTTCCTTGCAAGTGGGTCTTTTCAAACAACTGTGGCCATGGCATCAGGGATGTCCCAGACGATGTTTTCCAACGTGTTGTCCAGAGTGTTGTCTGCCCTGCTGAAACACGTGCGGAGCTACATCGTTTTCCCTCAGGTGGAAGACTTGCCTACAGTGAAAGGTGACTTCTATGCCCTTGGACATATCCCCAACATCATAGGTGCCATTGATGGGACTCATGTGGCTTTGGTCCCCCCCCACAGGAGTGAACAGGTGTACAGGAACCGGAAGAGTTATCATTCCATGAAGGTACAGATGGCATGTTTGGCAGACCAGTACATCTCCCATGTGAATGCCATGTTCCCTGGCTCAGTGCATGACGTCTACATCATGCGGAATAGCAGCATCCGTTATGTGATGGGTCAACTACAGAGGCACTGGGTGTGGCTATTAGGGGACTCTGGTTACCCCAACCTGTCATGGCTACTGACCCCAATGAGGAATCCCAGTACCAGGGCAGAGGAACGCTACAATGAGGCCCACGTGTGGACTAGGAGGGTGATCGAACGCACCTTCGGCCTCCTGAAGGCCAGGTTTAGATGCCTCCATATGACAGGTGGATCCCTATTCTACTCACCAAAGAAGGCTGTGCCAGATCATTGTGGCCTGCTGTATGCTTCACAACTTGGCTTTGCGACGACAGGTGCCTTTTCTGCAGGAGGATGGTCCAGATGGCGGTGTTGTGGCAGCTGTGGAGCCTGTGGACAGTGATGAGGAGGAAGCAGAGGAAGAAGTCATTGACAACAGGGACTCAGTCATCCAGCAATATTTCCAGTGAAACACAGGTGAGAATACATTCCTGCCTACTACAAGTACTTTTACACTTCTACCTCTATCCTGTCTATCGATTTCACCCAGTGTATGGTCACTGAGTTGTCACTTTCCCTTACGGTTTCACAGGTGTGGGTTCCAACGTGTGTCATCTGCTTAGATTCCTCATGGACTAGAGCTGTGTGACATAGGTATGTTGACATTACTATTTCCTGGAAATTTTGTCACTGTAATTGCAAATACACTATTTCAAAATCACAGACAGACTCCAGATCTTTTGGTGCTTTAGTTGTGTTTATTTACATACAAAATATTTGAGGGGGAAGTAAAATGGTGAGGGGTGATGGCGAAGGAGTGTCTATGGCAGAGTCCAGTCTATTTGTCTCATAGGTGCATTGCCCATATGGGCATAGGAAGTGGAGCTGGGGCAGTTCCAATATGGACAGGGTGACAAAGTGGGACAGTGGGTTGACAATCAGGGTGGTCTCATTTCTTGGTGGGGTCTTGGCATCGTGCTCTGTCTTGTTCCTGGATCTCAGGGACCGTTTGCAGGGTGGTTCTCCCTCTGCAGGGGGTGGGGTGCTGGTGTGGTGGTCCTGTGACGGTGCCTCCTGTTCACTAGCTCCGGCGGAGGTGGTGGGCAGTTCATCGTCCATGCTAGTGTCAGGGGCCCCTTGGAGTGCCACAGTGTCCCTCCTGGTGTTGAGTATTTCCTTCAGCACCCCTACGATGGTGCCCAGGGCGGAGCTGATGGTTCTGAGTTCCTCCCTGAACCCCAAATACTGTTCCTCCTGCATGCGCTGGGTCACCTGAAACTTGGCCAGGACCGTTGCCATTGTCTCTTCGGCTAGTGGTGGTATGCTCCCATGATGGAGGAGAGGGCCTCGTGGAGAGTGGGTTCCCTTGGCCTGTCCGCCCCCTGTCGCACAGCAGCCCTCTCAGTTCCCCTGTGTTCCTGGGCCTCCGTCCCCTGGACCGTGTGCCCACTGCCACTGCCCCAGGTCCCTGTTGTTGTTGGGCTGGTGGGTTATCCTGGGTTCCCTGTAGTGGTGGACACACAGCTGATTGACGTGTCCTGGGGATGGAGGTATGGGCCCGCTGGGTGGGTGCCGTGCTGGTGTTACCAGAGGGTGGAAGGTCTGTGGTGGGCTGTGCCTGTGCGAGGGGAACTGACTGTCCCGAGGCCCACGATGGTCCGGGCTGGTCATCTGGATCCAGTTGGACAGAGCTGCTGTCATCACTGTGGGCCTCTTCTGTGGGTGTGGTGGAGATGTCTGGACCCTCCTGTCTGGTGACGTTGGGTAGTGGTCCTGCAGGGGTGTAAAAGCTTAATTATTGCATCTGTGTGTGTCATGGTGGGCAATGGGTGGGTGATCAGTGTACCCCAGTGCATGCATTCCTACGTGGGGACTTGTGTGATGATGGTTTAGGGGGTTGTATGGGTATGTGCAGTGGGCATGCTTTAGTGATGGGTGTCCATGCGTTGGGGTTGCATGCAGGGCTTGGTGTTGGGAAGGGTGGTTTGTGATAGTGGGTTATATGTGAGGTGGTGGAGTGATGAGGGTGAGGGTAGGTGTTGTAAGGTAGTTTGCGTATTAGCTATGTTCATTAATTGCTAATAGTGTATTATTACCTTTTATAGTGTAAGTCATTTTAGCAGTTATATTATTCTAGTATTTATGAATGATTATTCATTACTATGTATTAGTACATTATAAGGTTAAGAACGGTATATCCCTCCTCCCCGTGGAAGGTTGGTATATGGAACATTCGGGTTGGGTTGGGAGGCTGCAATAGAATGTGGGTGAAGAGCAGGAGTGAAGCGGGAAGAGGGATGTTGAAGAGAACTGTATGAAGGCTGAACAGTGGAGATGAAATAAAGTCTGGAACTGGAAGATAAGTACAGCGTGTGGTAGACTTTATAATACTGGCAACGAGGAGTGCGAAAGGGGGCACCATCATCTCCACCCCTTGTGATGTACCTATTCATGCCTTCAATACTAGTTGGTGAACTTTAAGCCTACTATCCTACCAAAAATTATTTATCTGCCTATGGGGGAAGATAACTCATAATTTTAACGGGAGGATAATTTTTCATCATTGCCTCTATTTAACTACTGCTCATAATTTTAACGGAAGTATAATCTTTTCATCATTGCCTCTATTCATCTACCTGCTTTCCAGGGGCAGTAACGTTCATATCCCTTTTGCCTGTTCAACCCCAGTGCTCCAGTGGTGAAACGGGCTCTGTGTGACCTGTTTTCTTCCTGTGTGGGGCATTAAAGGAACGGGTGTGGTTTGACAGCCTGTCACACGCTGACAGGCACAGCACAACGCACATAGGATTTTCCTACGACCTGTCAATTTCAAATGCGCTGACAGGCGCAACACTATGATCGTCTGTCTACACGCAGAGAGACACAGCGTATCTATCTCAGCGGCCTGTCAACTTATTACACGCTGACAGGCACAGCTTTACGGACGTTGTTTTTCTTCTCTCAACGCGCCGTCAAACACGGCGTTCGGACAGCGTTCGGTCAACGGCTGATTAAGCTCCCAACGCGCCGCGTTCTTTCAGCGGCCTGCCAAGTTGCGACGCGCTGACAGGCACAGCACATCGAAGGTTGGAGTTGAACACACGGCGTTCTGCGTCAGGTCTTCATTCTAGGAAGCCGGTCCGCGCTGGTTGACACAGCAGAACGAACAATTCGGTAGGCATCTAGTTTTTCAAACACGACGCTTCTTTTCAAACTTGTAATCAAGAAGGAACAGTTCATTTGTGAAAGCCTGTCAGATTAATACACGCTGACAGGCACAGCACAAGAACAGTCATTTGGGGAAGCCTGTCAGATTAATACACGCTGACAGGCACAGCACAAGAACAGTTCATTTGGGGAAGCCTGTCAGATTAATACACGCTGACAGGCACAGCACGGTGAACATTCAAGAATTTTTGCCCCACTTGTTCGTAGGTCACTTATGTTGCAGTATTTAGGCATTTTGGGATTGATTTATTACTGAGTTTGTTTCTCTGAAGTATAAAACTGAATTAAGAATTACCAATTTTTCAATTTCCATTGTAATTCAAATTTGTTTTGTATTTCCCTGTTGTGATTATATTAGTAATTGTGTGTTTCTTACTTTATCTTCTAAGTGTAATGATGGCTGCAGCGGGTATGTCCCAACCAATTCCCTTCTTGAATGATATGGGGGAACCCAATATTCCGTGGAAGGATTGGTTTAAAATTTTTGAATCCTATCTCATAGCCATTGGAGGGGACAGATTTAACCCGATTAGGAAGCAACATATTTTGCTTCATAATTTAGGAACCCATGGAAGGAAAATGTATGATTCTCTTCCAGATCCCAATAATGCTGAGGGGTTGGCACAGGATGAATATGTAACTACGTGTTTGAAACTAGAGAAACAGTTTGGAGATCGTGTTAATGTGGTCCTGGAGCGACATAAGTTCTTTTCTAGATGTCAAGGCAAGCAAGAGAGTGTCACCAACTATATTGCTGCACTCAGAGGACTCTGTACGCTATGTGATTTTGGAGAACTCAATGACTCTCTCATTAGAGACCAGTTGGTCCGGTGTACCAATAATGCCAAAATTCAGGAGAAGCTTCTGCAAAGACAACCGAACCTACAGGAAGCCATTGAGATTGCAAAATCTATAGAACACACGGAAATCTGCCTGCAAGAAATTAGACACACGCCTTTTGAGGAACATATTAACGAAATCTCAAGTGACCCCAGAGAAGATAAAATACTGAAAATTAGAAGTAAAGACAAATCACCCCAGCTGCATGGTAATAATAAGCCTAACCTTACTTGTTTCCGTTGTGGTAGCAGTAACCACTTGGCTAATTCCACTCAGTGCCAAGCCAGATCTGCAGTGTGCAGACGATGTAATAAAAGGGGCCACTTTGCAAGAGTATGCAAGGACACATCTAGGCTGGTGGATAATAAGAAGCCAGAAGAGTCCTCCCAGTTAATCAAGAAGATTATATTACAAGTAGAATCTGATAATAGTAACTCCAATCGTTATCCAGAATGTACCATAACCATTAATAACAGGGCGATTAGGGTATATGCTGATTCATGCTCCCCTTTTACCATTATCAATTCTCAGGACCTTAAGGTGATTGATAAGGAAAATGGTATTGATTTATCTATAGCTGACATTTATCCCAAAGGGTATAACAGGGATCCCATTTATCTAAAGGGAATGTTCACAGGTATTATTTCTTTCAAAGGACGCTCCACCGTTGGTAAAATTTATGTGGTGGAAGATGGTTCCAGTTTGCTGGGATGGCAACACCAAAAAGAACTGGGTATAAAGGTTGACCCTAATAATCCGGATCAAGTGATTTGTGTGGAGAGTCTTAATAGTGGTGAACCTTTTATACGTGAATTCCCAGAAATCTTCTCTAGTAAACTAGGGCTGTTGAAGAATTTTCAGCATAAAATTAAGATTAAACCTAGAGCTAAAGCGGTTGCCCACAAGACGAGACCAATTCCTCACCTGCTAAAGAATGCAGTCAAGGAAGAATTAAACAGGTTGGAAAATCTAGGGATTATACAACCAGTGGATTGTTCAGAATGGTTGGCCCCCATTGTGGTTGCAAAAAAAAGTAACGGTAAAGATATCAGATTATGTGTTGACTTGAGGGATTTGAACAGGAACATTTAGGTGGAAAGATACTCCCTTCCTAGAATCCACGAAGTTCTTAGTACGATGGGCAAAGCAGCATATTTTTCAGTTCTCGACCTTTCAAATGCATACCATCAAATTGAATTACATCCTGACTCTAAGTGGCTTACAGCGTTTACCACCCCGTTTGGCTCTTTCATGTTCAACAGGATGCCCTTTGGGCTCGCTTCAGCAGCCGCTGTCTTTCAGAAAGTTATGCAAAATATCCTGGGCGACTTACCTAACACCTTATGTTTTCAGGATGATGTTCTAGTCTATGGGGTCACGGAAGAAGAGCACAATGAGAGGTTAAGAGCGGTGCTCCTGAAGTTGAAGATGGCGGGACTCACACTTAGAAGTGAAAAATGTCAATTGGGGGTGGGTTCGGTAGAGTATTTAGGTCATATAATCTCCAAAGATGGGTTCAAACCGAAGTTCTCCCTGGTGGATGCGGTGAAAAAAGCTGATCCCCCAAAAAATAAGGATGAGTTACGATCATTCCTGGGGTTGGCGGAATTCATGTCCAAATATGTTAAAAAAAATTCATCCATTTCGCATAAACTCAGAGAGTTATTAAAAAATCATGCACCTTTTATCTGGTTGGAGGACCATAACAGTGCTTTCGAGCAAATTAAATTAGCCATAGTAGAAGCCCCTCATTTGAGTAATTTTGATCATAACAGAAAAACAATTCTCACGACGGACGCCAGCAAACTAGGATTGGGCACCACCCTATCCCAAATAGTAGACGGGGAAGAAAGAATAATTGCTTTTGCATCCAAGGCCCTTAATGATGCCGAATCAAACTACTCAGTTATCGAAAAAGAGGCCTTGGCGGTTTTCTGGGCCGTAAAACATTTTAAGTTCTTTCTGTGGGGTACCCAATTCATCTTAAGAACCGACCATAAACCCCTGGTATATGTGTTCTCCACCAAAGGATTCAGCAACAGCACCCCAAGAATAGCCAGGTGGATATTAGGGCTCGAAAACTTTTGCTTCAATGTAGAGTACATTCCCGGTAATAAAAACACTACAGCTGATTTCCTTTCTAGATCCCCTATGAACACAAAAGAGGAGGTGGAAACTAACGAAACTCCAATACTTCTAGTGGATCTGCCTTCCATTAGCAATAGTGAATGGGAGCTAGCGTATAAACAAGACGACACCTTATCTGTGTTAAAAGAAAGGGCCAAAGAAGGGTGGCCATTATTAAAAAAAGATTTAGAAGAATCCATTAAGGATTTTTGGGAAGTAAGATTGGAAATAAATGAAAAGAATAATTTCATTCTCCGTAATGATAAAATCATACCCCCTCAAAGTCTTAGATTAAAAATAATCAAACTTGCTCACGAGGGCCATTTAGGTCGCAGTCTCACTAAAGCCAGAATCAGAGAGTGCTTTTGGTTCCCCTGTATGGATTCCTTAATTGAGAATGAAATTAAAAAAAATTCAATCTGTTCTGCTAGTGCCAAATCTAAGGTGGTCCGCAAAACGCCTATCTCTCCGGTTCAAGTCCCCAATAAACCATGGATAAAATTAGCTTTTGACATCATCGGGCCCCTGAATTATTCAGGTCTTCAAAAAAGATTTGCTTTAGTCCTTATTGATTACCATTCCCATTGGATATCCACAAAATTCGTAAACCAAATCACTACAAATTCTGTCATTTCCTTCCTTAAAGACATCTTTGCTGTGGAAGGTATTCCTGAAACACTGGTTACAGACAACGGGGTACAACTTACATCCTTAATGATGAAGCAATTCCTGGACTTAGTGGGGATTAAACATTTCACCACTGCCTTATATTGCCCTAGGGCAAATGGCCTGGCTGAACGTACCAATCAAATGATTAAGGAGTGCATCCAATTGGCCTCCATTAACCATGTAAATGTGGAGGATGCGGTCAGGGAGATGTTGTGGGCTTACCACACTACTCCAAATTCTATTACCAAGATTTCCCCGTTTGTTGCGTTACGTGGCAGAACACCCTGCACCAAATTTTTCCCATCCTGGCTGGGTGGTGGTAACAAAAACGGAAAGATATTGTCTTACAGTAGTACAAAAGTAAGGATGCATCAGGACAAGTATAAACAAAGATATGACATGAAGTATGGGACCAGGGTGCAAAATTGGAAGGTGGGAGATCAAGTATTAGTATGTAGACCATTTGGTCTGACAAGGTCGTGTGTGAAAGACACTAAATTTGCAGGTCCTTTCTACATAACCAAAATAAGGAGAAATGTTGTTGTTTTAAATAATGGTCAATGCTGGAATATGGATAGAATTGTTAAATTCTCCAATCATAACTAGAGGTCACCCTTACTGAAATCCCTCAGTGGTTAGATAGCATTCTGCACCTTTAACTGTCTCCTAGTTTACTTCTAGGGGACAATCAGATTTTCTGTTAATAATTATTATTATTTTTTTTTTTTTTTCTCTTTCTTTCTCTCCGTTCTATTATCTTTTCCAAGGTACCCCCTCTCTTAATCGTTATTATTGTGGGGAAGATGTGTTGTAAGGTAGTTTGTGTATTAGCTATGTTCATTAATTGCTAATAGTGTATTATTACCTTTTATAGTGTAAGTCATTTTAGCAGTTATATTATTCTAGTATTTATGAATGATTATTCATTACTATGTATTAGTACATTATAAGGTTAAGAATGGTATATCCCTCCTCCCCGTGGAAGGTTGGTATATGGAACATTCGGGTTGGGAGGCTGCAATAGAATGTGGGTGAAGAGCAGGAGTGAAGCGGGAAGAGGGATGTTGAAGAGAACTGTATGAAGGCTGAACAGTGGAGATGAAATAAAGTCTGGAACTGGAAGATAAGTACAGCGTGTGGTAGACTTTATAATAGTAGGGGTAGGAGTTTGTGATGGCATGCAGGAAGGGTGGGGGATATAGTAGTAAAGATTTGACTTACGAGAGTCCATTCCTCCACCGATTCCTGCGAGGCCCTCAGGATGCAGAATCGCCAAGACCTGCTCCTCCCATGTTGTTAGTTGTGGGGGACGAGGTGGGGGTCCGCCGCCAGTCCTCTGAACCGCCAGGTGGTGTCTTGAGACCACGGAACGAACCTTCCCCCGTAGGTCGTTCCACCTCTTCCTGATGTCGTCCCGATTTCTTGGGTGTTGTCCCACTGCGTTGACCCTGTCGACTATTCTTCGCCATAGCTCCATCTTCCTTGCAATTGAGGTGTGCTGCACCTGTGCTCCAAATAGCTGTGTCTCTACCAGGACGATTTCCTCCACCATGACCCTGAGCTCCTCCTCCGAGAACCTGGGGTATCTTTGCCATGCCATGGGGTGGTGTAGGTGATGTGTGGGGTGGTGTGTGTGGTGATAAGTGTGGTGATATGTAGTGGTGTGTGGTGTTTTGTGCATGGAAGTTGTGTGGGTGATGGTGTTGAGTGCCTGTGGCTGCTAGTTTGTGGATGGTGGTGTCTCTCTCTGGCCTTCTCTCTGTAATATTGGTCGTAGGGGTTTGTGGTTGATGTGGGTGTGTGTTTCATATTGTAATGGGTGTGTGGGAGTGGTGTGTGCATGTGTATCAGGTGTGTGTATTTTGAATTGTCCAATGTGGCTGTGTTTTGTATGAGTGTGTGTATTTTGAGCGCGGCAGTGTGTACCGCCAATGGAATACCGCGGTTGAAAGACCGCCGCGTGGATTCGTGTGTCGTGATAGTGTGGGCGTATTTCTGTTGGCGTGACGGTGGAGGTTTTGTTTTCGCCAGTTTATCACTGACCTTTGGTGTGGCGGACTTGTGTGAGTGTCTGAATTTTGTTGGATTTCGAGATGTGGGTCATAATAGCTGTGGCGGAATTCCGCGGTCACGGCGGTGTGTTGGCGGTCTTCTGCACGGCAGTAAGCGGCGTTTACCGCCAATGTTGTAATGACCGCCTATATGTCCTACCTTAACCATACACTGCACCCTGCCCTTGGGGCTACCTAGGGCCTTCCTTAGGGGTGCCTTACATATAAGAAAAGGGAAGGTGTAGGCCTGGCAAGTGGGTACACTTGCCAAGTCGAATTTACAGTTAAAACTGCACACACAGACACTGCAGTGGCAGGTCTGAGACATGATTACAGAACTACTTATGTGGGTGGCACAACCAGTGCTGCAGGCCCACTAGTAGCATTTCTTTACAGGCCCTGCCACCTCTAGTGCACTTTACTAGGGACTTACTAGTAAATCAAATATGCCAATCATGGACAAACCAATTACATACAATTTAGCACTGGTTAGCAGTGGTAAAGTGCTCAGAGTTCAAAAGCCAACAGCAGCAGGTCAGACAAAATAGGAGGCAGGAGGCAAAAAGACTGGGGATGACCCTGCAAAAAAGGCCATTTCCAACAGTCAGCTATTGGACCCCTTTGACAAACCCCCAGATATAGTGATTTTGCAAATTGTTAACAACATTTTCAAATATGCATGTTTGTATAAAGTCTGCTCCTTTAGAAATAGTCCATGCAAGATTTTAAAGTGCACCCCTTGACTCTTCTTTCTTAGGTTCCAGCACTGCCACCGGGTTGAAAAAAAGAAAGCTGTACAGCGGGTAGAACTGGGTTTAATTGCACCAACGCCTACTGTGTGTGATACAAAGTAGAGTACTGAAGGGAAGATCTGAGCTCTTTTACAGAGGTGCCTGATGCAGAGAATAAAGGTTTGACCTAAACCTCTTTGAAAGCCTCTGGACGCTGGAGTCTGGATACTAATTTAGAGGTGAGAAGCCATCCCTTGTACTGGGGGTTCAGAGAGCAGTCCTTGTACCACCTCTGCCGGCCTCCTCTTTCAACTCTTTCATCACCGCATGTGACTGTGTTCCTCTGATGGTAGGGGAAGCAGCTCCTGTGTTAAAGCCAGTAACACTCTCTATGGCAGGGCTGGGACTATGAGGGAGTGCAGCATGACATGAAGGGGTACTCTGAGGAGAGTGGAGAGGCTACTACGAGGCAGTGGCGGCCTGTCCTTTAGGGCGGAGGAGCCACCCCCCCCACCCTTTGCCCTTCATGAAGAGTGTCTGTCAGGCTGAACAAAGGCCAACCTGACAGACACTCTTCATTTTCAGCTCAGACAGCCAGGAGTGAGCCATGTGCGATTTGAGCCGATTCCTGGCTGCCTGAGCTGAACTTTGCTGGGCTGAGGAGGTCACAGCTCCTATGGGCGTGACCTCCTCAGCTCAGCAAAGGTGCCTCAAGGCCCTCCCCTGGGTGATGAGGAAAGCGTCACCCATTGACACTTGCCCTGGGCGCTTCAGGTTTAAGCCCTAAAGCGCCCAGGGCGAGTGTCAATCAGTGACACTTTGTCACAGAGTGGGGTGGTGTCAGCAGTCTCACTAACCCCATCCCACGCTGTGACGAGCCTGGGACTGCTGCCTTCCCTCATTGGCTGACCTAAGGTCAGCCAATGAGGGAAGGCAGCAGTCCCAACCCTCCTGGGACCTGGAGGCTGAAGGTAAGTGTGTGTGTTTGTGATGTTTTAAATTGAATGTTTGGTGCGCGCGTTCATGTTTGAGTGTTATGAGTGTTGTTAATGGATGTGGGTGCGTGTGTGTGTGAAAGAATGTGTGTGTGATCTTTAAAAATGAATGTTTGGTGCGTGCATGTTTGAATTTTATGAGTGTTAATGGCTGTGCGTGCGTGTGTGAAAGAATGAGTGTGTGTGATGTTTTAAAATGAATGTTTGGTGCGTGCGTGCATGTTTGAATGGTATGAGTGTTGAAGGATGTGCGTGTGTGCGTGCATGTCTGTGTGAAAGAATGTGTGTGTGTGTGCTTCCCGCCCGCCACCTCCCTCCTAAAGCTGCCTGCCCCCACTGCTACCAGGCTAGAAAAAGTTATGTCATAGCTATCAAGTGCCCAATGTCATGTAAGATCTGAATCCAGTATTGCTAGCACTTTGTAGACTAGGATATGAAAAACTCAAAGTTACAAAGTCCGGGAATGCAAAGTGCTTTTAGAAAGGAATCCAGGACTGGCTGGTGTTATATGACTCGGGCTGCTTGGCAGCTAAGCAAGCAGGCACTGAGCAGGAGAAAGGGGAACGTTTGACCCAGGAGTGCATAATCAGGCAGTTGACTGAAGGAGGGACGAACAGGAGCGATCGTAAGCATGGAGGGTGTCAGACTGCCGAAAAGGGAGGGTGCTCTGAGGGCAAAGCATGAGGAAAGCACAGCAGAGTGGCACTGAGGGGGTTGATGGCAAAAGAGCTAGCTTTTCAAAACAGTCCATCGGTCCTACTTTACTGTGACCGCGGAAGTGATGCTAGAAAACTTATGTTCTTACAGAACTCACACAGGATTATGTACATCGCCACGTTCTATTCACCATTAAACTTGTTCTAATATACTTCATGCATTATTAAATTATGGTGTATACATGTTTCACCTCATGCTATTCTTACATTTTGTCACTTTCACTGAGTAGTTGTGACCCTCCTGTCAGGAACTCTGAAACCCCATGCAAAATTATGTTTTAATTAAATATTCAAGTAAAGATTACATTATGTGAATACCTTAGAACAAAAAAAGGCCCATATTTATACTTTTTTGCGCCGCATTTTCGTCATTTTTTGACGCAAAAGCTGCGCAAACTTACAAACGTCAAAAAAGTACGCAAATGCGGAGTAAAAAAAGTATAAATGTGGGCCTTAATGTTTAAAGTTCAGACTTGAAAGATGAGAAATATAAAGTAGAGCTCCTTAACTTAACTAAATGACAGTTTGTTTTCACATTTTAAGTAGGTGGTAGCCATTAGATTGTGAACATAGTAATTATTTTAGTCCAAAAGTTATGATCATAGAAAATATTCAAAATAGTGGTTTAATGTTCAGCTTCAAAGTGTGAAAAATTCATTTTTTGGCCTTCGCATTTCTGTGAGGCGAGTAACATGCATTAAGACTCCTAACACCTACTTTCAAAATCAACCTAATATCTTAATTTTTATACAGTGTTTCACAATACACACTTCTGAGGTATATGGGTGCTATAAATAGCAGGGATTTTATAGCGATTAGAGAGGGAAACGCATTAAGTGGTGGCCCATTCAGCAGATCTTGAAGAGGTAGGAGTGGTGGAGGAGAGGAGCTCATATTTCGTTACGCCACAGGAAATGGCATTTCAGAGACCGAAGGCTTCATCAGTGGTGGCTATGTGAGTTATGTGTCATGGACTAGTGACTTGAAATACGTTAAGCATTTCGATCACTCTTTCCCTGGACAAAGCAGAGTGTATTCAGCTGGAACCCCTACATTTTCTGCAAGCAGGGAAGCTGGTATTTTATCTACTGAGCCTTAACCTTCAAAAGAAAGAAAGGAGCTGGTGATAGCACAATGCCTTTAAAGGAAATGGAAAGCTTGCCTATCTGAGTGCCATATACTTCACATATGAGCGATGAAGGATTCTGCCCAACTTAGGTATGTATACACATTTAGGGAAGTGTTCCAGATTTCACCACACGGTGTCTGAGAAACCGTTGGTTGGAAAAGAGAGTGAATATACGACATTTGATTATGGTGTAAGGTTAGTGTTTGCACCCCAAACATTATAACAAGTCTTTTAAAGGAAAATAGTATTCTCTCTGGCCTCTTGTTAAATTTATAGTGAAAGGGTATATGCTTTCAAACACTAGGGGCCATATTTATACTTTTTGACGCAAAACTGCACCGCCGCAGTTTTGCGTCAAAAATTTTACCGCCGGCTAACGCCATTTCGTAGTGCCGTGCGGGCGTCAAATTTTTACTTTGACGAACGGCGGCGCAATCAACAGGTGGGAGTCCTTTTTTTTTACGCACATTGCGACGTCAAGTCGTAAAGGAAAACGACGTTAACGCGGCGTAAATGACTGTGGGTCGATTTACGACACCGCAACCCGGATATGCGCCGTTTGTTTGGACGCAATAGCGTCAAAAATACCCGCGAACACTGCCCTTTCAGCAGAGGAGAGCCAAAATGGATCCCAGATGCCACTACAGACCCCAGGAAGATGACAGCAGACCTGGAACCAGCCAGGATGATCCATACAAGAACCAGGACATATATAGAAAAAAAAGAAAGTGTCACTTCAGTGCAGAGGAGCAGGAAATCCTGGTTAAAGAGGTGACGGAACACCAGCACCATCTGTTCATCACCTCTAAGTTGCCAATCAGTAGGAGAGAGGCCATATGGCAACAAATTGTTGACAAGATCAACAGTGTGGCTGAAGTACTCAGGACAGTCACCAAGTGTAAGAAACGCTGGCATGACTGCAAACGTAGGACAAAGGAAAAAATGGCCAGGAACAGGAAGGCAGCACTGCAGACTGGAGGTGGGAGTCCAGCACACCAGGAGGCCCTGGACCACATGGAGGAGATGGTTGCAGCCGTCATTCCCAAGGAGATCGTCACAGGGATTCAAGGACAGGACAGTGCAGACTACCACGAGACAACGCACATGCAGGGTAAGTCACATGGGGATTTAAAATACAATAATGTTGACTGTAAGCAGGGGGGGAAATACCTACTGCACATTGCATGTAAGTCATCATATACATGGAGTGGCATGGGTAAAGGGGTATGGCATGGGGGCATGGCCTGCACATACAGAAGCTGGGGCGCAGCATAACACTACACCAACAACAGTCCCATGGGGGCATCCTGTCATGCCAACAATGGAGCAAAGGGAAAGCCTCAACAGGAGGGAAGGCCACTATGTCAAACTTACATCCTGGCACTCGTCAGCCAAAATATCTCCTACATTAACTAGGGCCCTATCAGCAATCCTCTAGCCAAAACAAGAACTGCAATGTAACTGCAACAACAGTTGACACTACCACCTCTGATCTCTGTGCAGCTATAGTAGCCAATTGCAGTAACCTCCCCATGGAACATACATACCTAAATTAGGGGGTGAGGATGACATCTGCAACAATCCCCTGAAACAAGACAAAGGCCCCAGTACACTCATATGTCAATGCCCATAGTTGTCACATACATCAGCCAAACTAAACAGCAAGAGGAGCGACACAGCACTAAGGACACACCCATGCTGCATATGTCAGGGTCCTTCCCGTGCCTGGCAAACAAGGCTACATCACAATTGTCATACTGCTCAGACAACAGCATTGAGGAGGGGACACATGGAACTGGTCACTGAAATACACCTGCACAGTCAGAGAACCAAATAGGACATTGATACGATAATCAGGGCAATCCAATGTAACACACATTACCCAACATCAGCAGGACACATTAACAATGTCTACATCCATATCACATCATAACCTTGCCATGCATAGGATATGCCACATGTCAATTACATTTAAGTCAATGTGAACAATCAGAGATTGGGGCAGGTCCTGAGAGGCAATTGTGCTGCCAGGACCATCAGAACACCTACAGCCAGTGAAAGGTCTCACCATGAGAATGGATATACACGGAGGGTCGAGTAGGACAAAAAGCTGGCTATTCTCTATTTGGTATAAAGCAACACCTAGAGGCAAGTAGGCAGACAAGTCTGATAATTCAATATCATACATGTGACACACAGGTGGGCCATAGGCCTATAACAATGCCCATATGAAGGACAGCAGATACCAATACCAAACAAGATCACAAAGTGAATTCATCAAAAGGCTGGCATGTTACGTCAAAATTGTCACAACACAGACACTCTAATTGTACCCTGTTTCATTGCAGAGGAACATGGATCTCCTGCCGATATTCCTGTCCCAGATTTCCCTGATGACATGGATGACGAGCCCATAAACATTCCCCAGGAGACCATCTAAAAGGTCCTTGAAACCCTCCAGACCCCACCTTCAGTCACAAGGAGGAGCACAGAACAAGCAGCCATCACAGAAGAACCACCCACCACCCCAATTGCAAGACCTGCCAGCTCCAATACAGCTGAGGACTCTGACGACACTGGCACCAGCTTTGAAAGAACTGTAGTTGGAGTACAGCAGGAGCTGGCCAAGGAGGTGCGGGTGGGGATGCAAAATATGGCAGCCAGCCTTGAGGGGGTGCGCTCGTGCATGATGTCATCTGCAGATCAGGCAGCAGCTATGCAAGCCCTAACATCCATACTGCAAGGATTACAAGAAACTGTAAAGGAATTCACCACTGCAGTAAGGGAGTTGCCACAACACCTCGCACCCCAAACTTTCCACTGCATGCACAAGTGCAATCATGACTCCCTCAGGGCTGACCTGGCTGCCTACCATCGTAATGTAGCTGCTATTCTCAAAAACCAGCAGGCCCTCCTTGCTGCAGTACTGCCCTTAAGACCTTCACATGGAGCAGCCACCGGGATGTCTGACTCCACGTCTTCTAACACTGAGGTGTGTGTTGCCCCTTCACAACCAACAACAACAAGGACAAAGCAGGCAACACACACATCAGAAGAAGAAGACTTGGAACAGATCACATTCACATGGAAGAGTACCCGGAAGCACTAGTCCCTGCACCATGGCCTACTTTGACCAAGGTCCTACGTTTTGTCGTCAATTGCCAGTCTCACTACAACTATACTCAATGACTGTTATGCTAACCACTGTATAACTTGTCAGCATTGCCAGTGAATGTCTCTCTCCTACTAATTGGCAAATCCTGTCCCTCTGCACTGTCGGTAGCATCACCCAGCATGTCAGGAGCATCATCCACACCCCTTCTGTAGGATCACCATGTAAGATTGCACTAGAACGGACTCAGCAAACCTGGACAATGTACATATTGCACTACAGCATCTATCAATAAATAGCACTTGCACACCTAATATGTCTCTGTGTAATTTGACACATCAACTGTGCAGTAGATAACTCAAAAGTGCCTGTGTGACAACCATGTAGCTTGTCAATACAACTGTCCTGACATCATGTAGTCTGATACATCTGTGCAGTGGCCAGGATTGCATCATAGCCTGCCTATCCTGAGGAGAATAACTGATGAAGGGAGAAACCATACACCACCATGCTGTGTTGGACAGAATAATGCTCCATCAATAGAAATCAAAGTCAACTAATGGTGGCTGATAAATGTGGTCACCATGCAATACTAATACATTGAATTATGCAGTCTAATCTAAGCAAACACAACTAAACACAGCATCAATCAACCTTTCTGAGTAAACTTCCAAATAGGTACTCATGCAGATTTTTTGCACACATGATCTATGTCAGTAATGAAGACAAGAAGAAAAGAGTGTTAACAACACCTCATCTACAAAGATGTCCCTGAACATCACACTGCAGTCCGACCTAAAAAATTCCCCACAATACCAAGTCTGGAAGCACACTTTGTGATGTAGAAAACATACTCATCAACACAAATCCTTTGTGATCCATGTAAACTCCAAATGGTGGTTCTATCAAATGGTGGATACTTACCAAGGTAGCACAGGGGTAGCCATTTCAAACCTCTTTTTTCTTTGGTTTGTAGCATAGGACACAAATGTCATAGAACAACAATCACTACACTGATGGCAAGGCCATGATCAAGTAGCAGTTAACACATAATGCAAAGGGTTAACTATAGATTTATTCATAAGTAATCACACCAGAGGCAACTAAGGGAAAAGTCATACCTGCACTAATCTAACCTGACAACTCCCAACCCACAACTGTCCCTAACTAACCTAAGCTAAACTTACTCTACACATATAACGAATCGATCTAAACATCAACCCCCCACCCACCATTATGAGACAGGACACATGCAGGACAACACATACTAACCTACACACATACTATACTATCCTAAACAATCATATATTTTTTTAGTATTTTTTTTAAATTATATATATATATAAATATGTTTTTTTCTAAACAGACTGGAACCCCACCATTGACCCCCGCCCACCCACCCACACACTCAATAATGAAAAGTAGGAAGAATAAGGACCCCCCACCCTCCTCCCTAACAATAACTAAGCTAACAACCTATACCAACCTAACACTAATCCCCCAAGCCCACTAATCATGATAAAAAGGAAAGAGGAGGGAGGGGAGGGATACATTTAAATAGACCATATAAGTCCTAGAGGTTGGCCCTCCGTAGGGTCCGCCTGATGGACCTGACCCGCTTCTTTATGTAGGCTACATCCTGGCTCAGCTTGTCCACCTTCCTAATGAACTTGTCCATTTTGCGGTCCAAAGCCTGGAATGCCGCAGGGTCAATTGGAGGTGCTGCTGTTGTCTGTGTGCCGGCAGAGGTGCTCTGTGTGGGTGTAGAGCGTAGCCCACTGGACTGTCCTGCAGCTCTTATATTGCTGGGTCCTGGTCGTGCTGCAGAGGCAGGGACAACTGTCCCCGCCGTTGCTGGGGCCACTTGGGGAGAACTGGTGGTTGTGGTGGTGGTGGCTGTAGTGGGCAACGTTGGGCCACCCTGTGGTGAGGCCCACCATGCTCCGGAGGCCCGATCCGCCTGGTATTTTCGGGCCATCCGTCGGAACCCCGACTGCACCTGCAGGTTGTGTCGGTACCTCATGGCCCGCCTCTCAAATTCATGCCTCTGTGCGGCACTCATGTTTGCAGCTGTGAAGAGAAAGGGCAACTATTTACCATAGGAAATGCATTGTGTGGAATAGCACAATGGGTCAATTGGAAATTACTTTTACTGTAGTTGTAACAGCTCATATCACCATATAGATCATTAAAAGTCTCAGAGGAAATATATGGGAAGCCGCATACAAAGGTCATCTCACACATAGCATATACAGTTATTTGCATGATGGGTGACATCAGCCTAAACTTCTCATCATAAAAATTACAAATGCAGCCTACATTAATGCTGCACCTCCTCCACCTATTGCCTGGACTCCATATGTCAGTGTATGTGATAACAATCACAACCCTCAAGATCTGCAATTTGTAATTGGATTTGCTAGTATAGAACTCATGTGCCATAACCGAGTGTGTACACTAGGTTCAAAACAAAGTTTCAAATGGTCACAAGTATGTGTAACATACTTGTTGCTACAGTCCTAGGTACCCTATTCCCAAACACATGGCTGACTTTGAGGGGGGGGTGGGAAGAACATCCAACAATCCCAAAATCGATGCACACCCAGGAGTGTATAGAAAGCTCAACATGTTTTTGCCTCCACACACACACCACCAGTGAAGGGCTATCAACAAATCGGAGTCAGCTAAACCTTGTCCTATCCAAGGTCCACACATGTCAAAATGTACTGACCTAGGCCAACATCACATACTACCAGTCAGGCATATTTTTCTACAGACACAGAGGAGCAAGAACACCCATGATCATGAATAGCATGTACACCTAGGCCGTTGCACTGTAGTCCCACACACTTCTAGTACAACTTGTGGAAGTACATGACCCCGGAAGATTCAACCTACAGTGTACTCAGTACATCGTTTACTAGGGAAGCAGCAGATTTCAGACAAGCCATTTGCAGAAGCTATCTGGGAGAATGTCAGTCTGAAATGCAGACTCAGTCCGAGACGAGTCCCAGAGCAAGTCTTACATTAACTAGTGTATTCCACATGACTCACCCCATTCCCCATAGCGGGCCCTACAGGAATGGCCTACAGACCCAAAATTAGACAAATGGATAAGCATAAGTCAACTCAAAATGAAGTGATAACTGAAATCCCAATAATGGAACAATACTAATGATTGGGCAGCGCATCAAACCTTGCAATCTGTTGAACACACAGTAGTCCATCATGCATCACCAGCAAACATAAAAAATACCACACATGCAACACTCACTGTAGGTGTCGGGGTCCTCAAAATGAGCCACCTCTCCCACTGTGTACGGTGCAGGTCCACCTGTAAAGCATGGAAGGAAGAATATACTCAGAATCCGTGCACTGACGAACAATTGCAAATACAAAGACAATGTGAGAATATGACATGAGTAATGAAACACTTTCACACATGCTCATACTGCATGGAATTATTCATGCCCAACATTTACATCTGATGAGTCTCCTGCTACAGTTACACACCCTACTACACACATGCAGTGGCCCGGACAGTCATGTGGTGGCAAAGATGCACCTCCATTAGTATGCACCAACAATATAGGTGTGCATTCATCTCATCATGTGCATCCAAGAGAGACATCCAAAAGCTGGTTACTTGAGGACTGCCTGACCTCTCAAACAGCCTATGTGGTCATGACACATATGTGACTGATAGGTACATGGTACAGAGGGCCAGGTACTTTGGCAATACCTCATGTTGTTTCATACATTGATGTGTACAAACAATAGTGATTGGCACCAAACATAAATGTTTGTTACCCTAGTCCATACCTTTGGACTGCCATCCCTATTCTGATTTGGGCACAAGTGACAATAAATACCTGTCTAAAATGTTAGCTGAGGGCACCTGAGTCATTAACAAATATGGTTCATGCTCAGATCAGGCATGTAACAATTAAATGTGAAGGAGCACATTTATCATGACAAGGCATGGCACTTCCAAGAACATTTTCCCTACACACCAACCAGACACACATGTGACATATGTGTGGACAACATTGCTAACTTCAATTGACGTGAAGGCAACACTCATTTTCAGCATCATGTAGAGTTTAAACATGTCTGTCTAGCTATGGCATCTACATATGTAGGTATGATGTTTCAACATCCATTTTTCACTGGCTATTGTGACCTGTAGAGTCCTAATTGTGTCATTAATGTGTCGCTTGTCTGACACAAAGGCGGCATTACATTACATTCTGCTACAGGCAACCGGTATGTGTAGAAAACATGAGCTACCTGACTGCTAGCATTTGTCATCCTTCACATTGTGCATCAATTACCCAGTATGTTTCCCTAGCATTACACACAGTCAGCTACTTATCTGGCAGATTGGGTAACAATCACCATATGTCACTACACAGCTTTAAATTGTGCACATTTATTTGATCTGTACTCACCAACATGGCCACCAATCCTGATTCCCAGGTGGTCCAGCAGATCTTGCTCCTTGGAGATCAGACCAGCCCAGCGGTGCTTCAATTGATGGTCATTCCTTTGGCTACCATATAGACGCACCAAGTGATGGCACACCTTCCCCCACCGGACTTTACGGGCCTCCATGTGATACCCCAGTATCACCCTACCCCCAGCCTCCAGCATGAGTGGGAGGAAATGGCAAACAAGCCATATAAACCCCCCCAATTCCTCCTCACCCATCCTGGAAAGCCGTGGCCTACCAGACATGTCAGCACTGAAAAAGGGGAAAAAGTAGTAGAAAAAGGAAAAGGGGGAAATGGGGAAAGGTAGAGTGGGGGAATACAAAGAAAACTTAAGAAGAAGAGCCCAACTGTCCCCTATATTACAGTACCCACAACAGACTCCCACAGACAATAAATCAAACACTGGACTTGACAAATTAATACAACACAGACTCAGACAGTATTCTACAAGACAATGATGACAAAAGCACAATTGAGATGGCACGCTGGACACAAAAGGACTAATACACA
Organism: Pleurodeles waltl; assembly: GCF_031143425.1. Taxonomy (NCBI): domain Eukaryota; kingdom Metazoa; phylum Chordata; class Amphibia; order Caudata; family Salamandridae; genus Pleurodeles; species Pleurodeles waltl. The sequence goes on from NC_090447.1 coordinate 648,409,576, forward strand.
GGACAACACTTTGCACACAGACACACAGTCTAGAATAATCTGAGACTGCAAAGTGAAAGTGAAAGTACACCCACTGTACAGATTCTGTAAACAGGATATCCTATTACATCACATCCTGCCTAAAATGGCCACCGTTTTTTTCCGCTATGCGTCATATTTTCACACATACAGCTTGTGCATCATATTTTTTGACGCACAGGAGTGCAAATAATGCAGAGTAAAAAAAAATGTCTTCATTGGTAGATTATATTTGTTTGAGGCATATTTTACAGTTCTAGAGTTGAAAATTCAGCCACAGCAAATTATGAAAAATATTTTTGACTCTGCATTATATGCACTCATGTGCGTCAGAAATAATGACGCACAAGCTGTATGCGTGGAAATATGACGCATAGTGGGAAAAAACTGAGGCCATGTTATGCAGGATATTATGATATCTATTTATGAAATATATTTTTGACTCTGCATTATCTGCACTCCTGTGCGTCAAAAATTATGACGCACAAGCTGTATGCATGGAAATATGACACATTATGAAAATATGTCTTTCATTTGCCAAATTGAGAAATTAATTTTGTCATGACCAAACGGTGCTAAGTGATAAACTTTGGGGTTAGCTATAGCAAATGTCCCTTATAGGATGTATAGAAGGTATTCACAGTGCAATGGTAATGATTGGCCAGAATGGATATTACTCATAATTGTACACATATGTAGGTAATTGCTGATTGCTAATTTAAAAATATGAATGGGATACCAGGATGTATTCCTTAGCAAAATTGTGTCCACATGTATCAAGCTATTCAAAATTAAATAAAGGCCAATTAGGTAGTGCAATTGTCGCCTAAACTTTTTTGGGGGGTAACCATGTCCTATTTACAAGTTAATTTATCTAAAATGTGTTTCACTTTTGACATGTAGGGCACTCATGCACCTTATGCATGTGTGTGCTTCACATGTGCATAAAAAATGTATATTTGGGGGGCAGCAGAGGTGGACTTAGGCCCCCAGCACCCTAGGGTTTGCTCTTCCAGACTTGCAACTTTATCCAAGGGTTTCCAAAATTCAGTAATGCTAAACCATCAGCAGCAGGCCCATGGAAGCAAATTGGGTATGATTCACTGTTTGCTAATCTGTAATCCCATTTGCCCATTTGACGTTTGCCCTATTGATTCTTTGGAGAATTCTGACATACCATTTTGCATTGATTTTTTTGCAAAATCTCAACGTTCCTTATGTCATGATAGCAAATAGGTTGTGGATGTATGTGGCCCTTTATGCATTACCTGGTTTAAAGGCATGTTTCATTCTTCCTGCTAGGTTACAACTGGGACACTACTGTGATCGGCTGCTTGAAACCATTTTGTTGATTGGATGGTACATGTACGTGTGTGGTCCAATATTGATCCAGTATCAACTGTCAAGGTGTATGTTGTCAGTGTAACGTCCAGGTCTCCTCATGAGTTTGTGGCAGCTAATCGTGTATCTAATGAGTGTCGTTTGTAGCAAAATTTGAGAAAAGTAATTGAGGACATGGTCACCTACACGTGGATGGTCCCACCCTGTCACTGAAGACGTGTAATGAGACTTTCAACTGGGCAACCTTGGTGTGCTGAGTGAGAGAATGTCTCAGGTGTCTGGATCCGGCATGTGTCATTGCAACATTTGTACTCCAGTTGGTCTCTGTGGATGATAATGTATCAGGAAACATCATAGCCTCTGTGCAGAAGTAAATGGCTGGTATTCAGCACACACGACTCATCTTTATTATTTGAACAATGTAACTCTGCGTGTGAACTGTCAGAGTGCTCATATGTGTTGACTTTTCATGGACATTATCTGAGGTTGCTGGTTCGGATGGAGGCCACTTACACCATCAAACGCTATGGTCCAGGTCCACTGTCACACTTTGTAGTTTAGGCATTAATGAGGGCCAGACAACGGAAGGGCCATGATTTAGCTATTCAAGGGCACTGTCACAAATCTGATACAAATAACAGTCAGATGATGCAATACTATGTATTTGAGTACACATTGATAAGGCTAATGACAAATTAGTGTCTGAGGTACAAGAGGTTTTGGACAGCACGTGTGGTCCATAGGTGGACCACAGGTATCTTTAGGGTGACCCACGGACAGGTGCCAGTCAGGCTGACACGATGCTGGGTCAATCAGGAGCAAGTTCTTTCAGTAATTACATGATCAGTGGTCTGACTAGGACTGGTCAGAGGGAGCAGTAGACAGTTGACATGTCACACTGTGTATGTCCTGTGTTGTTTTGAAGGTGACACATGAAACCATATACAGTGTTACACGGCAACATTAGTAGCAATGCTTAATGATGTAATTGCCCAAATGCCAATATCTATGCTGTAGGAGGCATCAGCAGGGACGGGGCATGTACATTTGGGTGGTGTGCATGGAGGGGATCACTGGTGTGGCCTCCATCAGTGTCTCACTAGTCCTGTCAGATGAGATTTGCTGAAAATTTCCCTACAGTACCTTTCACAAGAGAATCAATCTACAGGTGATACCAGGCCTTAAAAACTCCAAGCCAGTGTATTATATGAGCTGAGTTCCATGCAGTGAGATGGTACTCTGACAATGGTAGGCATAGGAAAGGGTGTGGCACACTGGATGACTCTTGTGAGTGTGTGTGTGTAGATGAGGGAATCTCAGTGTACACAAATCAGCATTCCAGGGACCTCTTCAGACAGGTGGGGTGTGACCAGCCGCAGGTGTGTGTAATGTTTTTAGAAAAGGGCTGACATGTAGATGGGTAGTGATGTGCTGGATGCTTGTCATAGGTGTAGCACTTGTGCTGTGTATGTTCTGCTTATGTGTAACTCTAGTGACAGATAGTCATTGCAAAGATAGTAAGTAGTTGGAATTACTGTTGCCAAGAGTCTGGTAATACATTCCTGTTCCTGAAGCATAAGCATGTGACCTGGCTGATGTATGAGGCCTGTTTTCCCCTAGTTGAGTGATGGTTTATAGTTGTGTGCCATCTGCTGCGATGATCCATGTTTCCTACATGTATGTGTGTCATATGTGTGGTCCTCAGCTATTGCCCTTCAAAGGTGAACTGTACAAAATGTCTGTCATTTACATTGTGTGTGTATGTGACCATTGTATGGTGGCCATTACATTTGTAGTGTATTTTTCTGTGTCCTGATTGTTATATCATTATTGCTCAATGAGACGACATTCTTCTTCTGATATTTCAAGCTAAAGGTGGGCAGAAATGAATAGGCCAAACCATAATGTGGTGTTTGTTATCAGTGTTTATTTACAATAGTGCATTAAGTGGTGATGTTGATAATTATGAAAATAAATTATTTACAATCTGTTGGCGCCTACGCACTCCAGCAGCCGTGTTTGGTTGTTCCCCCTCCTGTTGCAGGCCAGCATCCTCCTCTTCTTCGTCATCAGGCATGTATGGGTCTGGTTCGAGGAGGGGAATGTTCCTTTTGACACAAATGTTGTGCAATATTGCACATGTGAGGATGATCCTACAGACCATCTCGGGGGAATATAGTAGGCTACCACCAGTGATGTCGAGGCAGCGGAACCTTGACTTGAGGATCCCGAAGGTCCGCTCGACAATGCTGCGTGTCCTCTTATGGGCGTCGTTGTATGCCCGCTCTGCAGCAGTACTCGGGTTCCCAAATGGTGTCATTAGCCATGGCTGGATGCCATACCCCTGATCAGCTGAAAGAAAAAAACAGAATGGGATCATGTTGATGTAGCTTGCATTATTGAAAAGACCATCCATGGCAGTAGTTGTCTTGTGTTGTCTGTGACTCTTTTGTGTACTGATGTGACATCCTATACTTGTAGGCTATACCATCTGCATTGTGTTTTTACCTTGACTGAGCACGTGTTTGTCTGCTAACCGTTTGTCATCAGTATGTTTGGTGATTTTCAGTGCAGTGTGTCCTCCCTAACATTGTGACTTGTGATACAGGTGTCCTTGTGTCTTCACTTGGGGTGAGTAGATAGTTCAATGTAGAGTTTAATTTATAAGTGTTGTTAGCACGTTCATATGGAAGTACCCTGGACATCCCATACCTTTAGACTTATGCAATGTATTAATGTAAAGGTCATTGGGACACTTACAATTTGCAAGGTGACATTTCGGCTACCACACTCATTATTGTCTTCACATTAGGCTGTACAGTAAATTCCGATATGTGACAGGTTCAATGGTGAGTTAAGAAACATGGCTAGTGATGTCAGGACCTCAGTGTGTTCCTGTTGACATGTTGCTGTTGTGGTGTATGTGTTGTGTGTCCTAGAGGGTTGCTGTGCAGTGTGTATATAAGTAGGTTTTAGTACTTACCAACAAGTAGTCCATTGCCATACCGTCCATCCTGGAAGTGTTGGTTGATGGTGCAGTGACAGAAGATGAATGAGTCATGTACAGTCCCAGGATATTTAGCCACGATGTTGGTGATCAATCCCTGGTGATCGACTATGGCCTGCACGTTGATTGAATGTGTGTGCTTCCTGTTGCGGTAGAGGTGTTCAGTCGCAGCAGGTGGCACAAGGCGTACATGTGTGCAGTCGATTGCACCAAGGACGTGTGGGAAGCCACTGATTGCATAGAACCCCTGTTTAGTTTCCTGCTGCTTCTGCAGTGTGTTAGGGAAGCAGATGTGGCGGGGTGTCAGTTGAATGATGGCATCCAGTACGTTTGGCAGAAATGCGGAGAATGATGGTTGGGATATTCCGCCAACCAGGGCACCAGTTGTTTGGAAAGAGCCACTTGCCAGCATGTGAAGTACGGCAAGCAGCTTTGTTTCTGTTGGTATGGTGTGGGGTGTCACCAAAGTGGGGGCCAACTGCTGTTCAATGTTTTGCAGCAGCTGCTGGATGGCCTGCCAGTTCAACCGGTACCTCTGTATGATGTCGTGTTCCCTGAGGCCCTGAAGGGTTGTTCTTGGGCGGAATATCCTCTCCTTCCTTCTGCGCTGCCTTTGGGGTCCCTGCTGGTGTTGTTGTAGCTGCTGTTGTTGCTGCTGGGCTCTGCGTCTGCGTGCACGCTGGATAAGAATGACCTCCATGTCTCCCTGTTGCTGCTCTGCTGCTCTGCTGCTCTGCTGTTTGTTATGTGTGTTCTGATTAAATACAGGTATGTTTGCCCCATTTTAACGCCTGCCCTGACGCAGGCATTAAATTTTGACGCAAATCGGACTGTGCGTCATTTTCTGGCTCTGCCTCCCGGCCGAGCGTCATTTTTGCCCGGAAGCATAAATACGACGCACAGCTGTTTGCGTTGTTTTTTGGACGGGAACGCCTACCCTGCATATCATTAACGCAGGGCGGGTTGCTGCATCCAAGAAATGACGCACACGGCGGAATTTTGTCATCCGCGGGCTCGGGCGTCAGAGTTTAAATATGGGGCAACGTTTGCGCTGATTGTGCGTCAAATTGTTTAACGCACAATCGGCGCAAACGGAGTATAAATATGCCCCTAGGTTGAAAAACACTGTTACACTTTACCGTATCTTTGTGCTGCCACAAAAGCTTTAAGTAAATCCATATTGTTTCTCCCAATTTCAAAAGTAATTTAACTGTACTAATTGTTTTTTCAGTCATGAGTTTTCTTCCTAATAAATACTAAATCGGAGGTTTTTTTATCCATTGGAAGATATATTGGCTCCCTTTTCAGCTAGGTTAGAGTTATCTGGCATATTGGCTTCTACGCCTAAAGACTCACTTATATCTAATCATTTTCTCTCAGTGAATCCTTCTAGCCCTAAATCTCCGTTGGAATTTCTTTGGGAATTTGATTTAGGTTGTACAGAACAGTCAATACAACTGAAACATTATTTCTTCTATGTCATATACTTTATGTTACTCCCTCTCTCACTGCCAAATCCTTGATATAGAACAGTTAGTGGTATTTGCTGGTCATATGCTCACCCCCAGCAATGATACTATGCATATGTTATTTTGGTGCCTGAATACGTTATCTTTTTGGCATAAGGTCTGACCTCAAGTTGAAAGGATTTTTCATATCCACTGCCGTTTATTATAGCTTTTTTCTAGTAAGTTTGATAATAATCCACTAATTTATAAAAAATAGGTTGTTAGATTTGTTGTTGGCAATAGCTATTTAGCAAATATCTACTAACTGGAAATGTTCTTCTACTATTTCATACAAAGGTTGATGGTATAATGTGTGTAATCATCATAGATTAAAGAGAGCTGTTGTGTCTCGTTTTTCTAAAATGAATAGAGATTTATTTTGGCTACCATAGACACATTTTCTGAATAGTAGTATTACAACTATTTCTAATACAAATTGTATATTATCGGATAATTTTAATGCTCCTTAAATATACCAAAACTGGTAAAAGCTTATTTTACAGCTTTTGAATTTAGTCCTTATTTTGTTTACTATGAAACTGTGCTTTCGTTTTTACATTAGCATTATTTTATTTTTTTCTGAAGAGATTTTGGTCTACATGTTTAATGTTTTTTAATAAGGCATTTCAAACATAAGAAGGTAATAATTGAAGATTCACACTTTGTGTTGCAATAGTGCAAAAATCAAAAACATACTGTCATTACACTGCAGAAGAGATAATTCTCATTCAACTTATTGTTCTTCCTTGGCTATGGGCATATGCAATGAGATAGTACCCTTCTTCTGCTTGAATAAGTATATTTATAAATAACACACATGAATGAGAGAACAACATGGCATGAAGTCTGTATGTAGAGGGGCAGAGAGTAACACACTATTTATTACTATTCTTGAGTGTGCCATGACTCTTCCCCACACTAAGTACCTAATTTACAAGCCCCTTGCTGTGCCACTGCACAATTGTTTTTAATGCAGCAAGGGCATAATCAGTGCTCTACACTGCTGCATATTTACAATTTATCACATTGGGCCCAATGAATCAGTTTGTATAGCCCTGTGTCACATTTTACCTGTGCCAGGTATAATGTATGCAGGGTAGGCATTCCCACATTGTTAGACCTGATAGCTTTATGGTGGTCACCCCTTACTTTTTGCCTGCCTCCCTCCATTTTTTGGATACTGTTTTTGCTGGTTTTAAGATTCTGCACACTTTACCACTGCTAACCAGTGCTAAAGTGCATATGCTCTCTCCTTTTAAACATGATAACAGTGGATCATACTCAATTGGATTATTTAATTCACTTATAAGTCCCTAGTTAAGTCCACTATATGTGCCCAGAGCCTTTAGATTAAATGCGACTAGTGGACGTGCAGCACTGATTGTGCCACCCACTTAAGTAGCTCATTATTCATGTCTCAGGCCTGCAATTGGAAGGCCTGTGTGTGCAGTTTCACTAGCAATTTGACTTGGCATTTAAAAGTACTTGCCAAACCTAACACTATCCCTTTTCTACATATTAGTCACCCCTAAGGTATGCCCTAGGTAGCCCATAGGGCAGGGTGCGGTGTAGGCAAAAGGCAGGACATGTAACTGTGTAGTTTACATGTCCTGGTAGTATAAAACTCCTAAATTTGTTTTTACATTGCTGTGAGGCCTGCTCCTTTCATAGGCTAACATTGGGGCTACCCTCATGTACTGTTTGAGTGGCAGCTGCTGATCTGAAAGGTGTAGGAAGGCCATATTTAGTATGGCCAGAATGGTGATACAAAATCCTGCTGACTGGTGAAGTTGGATTTAATATTACTATTTTAGAAATGCCACTTTTAGAAAGTGAGCATTTCTCTGGACTTAAATCCTTCTGTGCCTTACAATCCACGTCTGGTTGGGTTCAGTTGACAGCTCCCTTGTGCATTCACTCAGACACACCCCAAACACAAGATACTCAGCCTCACTTGCATACATCTGCATTTTGAATGATCTTCCTGGGCTGGGAGGGCCTGACACTTACATGTCAAAGGACAGTAGCCTGCCCTCACACAAAGGACTGCCACACCCCCTACTGGTACCCCGGCAGACAGGATTGAACTGAAAGGGGACATTGTGCACTTCTAAGCCACTCTTTGAAGTCTCCCCCACTTAAACGGCACATTTGGGTATTTAAGCACGACCTCTGCCCCTACCAACTCAAACTCTTCCTGGAGAACAGAACCTGAACCAGAACCTGCATCCTGCTAAGAAGAACTGCCTGGCTGCCCAAAAGACTCACCTGACTGCTTTCTGTGAAGGACTGCTGCCTTGCTGTTGCCCTGCTGCCTTGCTCATCTCTGGCTGTGGTGAGAAGTGCCCTCCAAGAGCGTGGATAGAGCTTGCCTCCTGTTCCCTGAAGTCTCAGGACCAAAAAGAATTCATATCTACAAGAAGGACTCCTTGTGCAGCGAAAATCGACACACAGCCTGCCAGAAACGATGCACAGCCTGCATTGCGGTAAAAGATTCACCGCACACCAGACCGGAGCGACACAGCCAGACTTTGCAACGAGAAGATCGACGTAGCACCAGCGTAGCGTCTTGAAATTCGATGCACGGCCCACTGGAGCGATGCACAGCTGAGCCGGAACAAGGCAGCCTGACTTCTGGAGAGGAATCGACGCAGTGCCAGCCATGCGGTAGAAATTTCCACGCAACGCCCACCGGATTGACGCAGTCCCTGAGACTTCATCCTGTCAGCACCGGAAATCCACGCATCGTCCCTGGGGCGTCTGAAAACCCCTCAACCCACAGAGGATCCATGAATGAGCGCCAGTAATCGACGCACAGCCGTACCTGAGTGAAAACTAAACAACTCATCGCCGTGTGCGGCCTGAGAAATCGACGCACACTTCCTTGTTTTCCACGCATCTCCTCCTCTGCAGTTTTTTGCAGAGATTTTGAACGCACCCCAGGTACTTTGTGCTTGAAAGAGACATTTATTGCTTTTAAAAGACTCAAGACACTCTATATCACTTTTACAGTGATATTTCACCATATACTTATTGCATCTTAAACGTTTTGACCTGCATTTTATCAGATAAATATTATGGCCCGTATTTATACTTTTTGACGCTAAACTGCGCTAACGCAGTTTAGCGTCAAAAAGTTTAGCGCCGGCTAACGCCATTCTGAAGCGCCATGCGGGCGCCGTATTTATTGAATGGCGTTAGCCGGCGCTAGCAGACCGGCGCTGCCTGGTGTGCGTGGAAAAAAAACACGTACACCAGGCAGCGCCGGCGTTGGGGAAAATGGCGTTAGGGCGTCTTAAAAATGGTGCAAGTCAGGTTGACGCTAAAAAATCGCCTCCACCCGATTTGCGCCATTTTTAACGACGCCCAGACGCCATTTACATGACTCCTGTCTTAGTAAAGACAGGAGTCATGCCCCCTTGCCCAATTGCCATGCCCAGGGGACTTATGTCCCCTGGGCATGGTCATTGGGCATTGAGGCATGTAGGGGGGCACAAATCAGGCCCCCCTATGCCAAAAAAAAATATAAAAAAAATAAAAATGTATACTTACCTGAACTTACCTGAATGTCCCTGGGATGGGTCCCTCCATCCTTGGGTGTCCTCCTGGGGTGGGCAAGGGTGGCAGGGGGGGTCCCTGGTGGCATGGGAGGGCAGCTGTGGGCTCATTTTGAGCCCACAGGTCCCTTAACGCCTGCCCTGACACAGGCGTTAAAAAGAGGCGGTGGGTGGGTTTTTTGCCCCGCCTACTCCCGGGCGTGATTTTTGCCCGGGAGTATAAATACGACGTATTTGTGTCGCAGTCATTTTTTGGGACGGGAACGCCTACCTTGCATCTCATTAACGCAAGGAAGGCGTTCACGCAAAAAAATGACGCTCTTTCCTCATACTTTGGCGCTAGACGCGTCTAACGCCAAAGTATAAATATGGCGTTAGTTTTGCGCCGAATTTGCTCCGAAAAAAACGACGCTAATTCGGCGCAAACGGAGTATAAATATGCCCCTATATATTTTTCTAAACACTGCGTGGTGTAGTTTTGTGGTGCTATACTGTGTAAATGCATGATTTATTGCACAAATACTTTACACATTGCCTGCTAAGTTAAGCCTGACAGCTCAGTGCCAAGCTACCAGAGGGTGGGTACAGGATAATTTGGATTGTGTGTGACTTACCCTGTCTAGAGTGAGGGTCCTTGTTTGGACAGAGGGTAACCTGACTGCCAACCAAAGACCCCATTTCTAACACACATCAAAAGCTATGTAGAATTGATGCAGTGAAATTTACAACTCTTCCCTTTGTCACTCTACGACTTCACTGCATCAAAACCTTAATGCCTTCTCAGAGCAGGCGTAAAATTGAAGCAGGGCTTTTTACAATGGGACTCTCCTCTGTGTCCTTAAGCATTGCTGGAGAAGCATTAGTTTTATGCTGCAAATCCAGTAATGCATCACTTTATCGCCAACAGATGCATCAGACTTTTCTGATGCATCCATGAATACATTCACCACGGAGCTCTGTATTGTTAATAGGCCTCGTTAGGGTGTTTGTGGCAGACGCAAGAAATCTGACGCATTGATGCATCAGTTTCTTCTAAATGAAGCCCTCAGTATTAACAGATTGCCTATTACATTCTGCATATATGCATGAAAACTATATGATAGACACATATACTGATAGGTGTATAGATAGATAGATAGAAAGATAGATAGATAGCAATATTGACTCAATATTTATTGTTATATCAGAGTTTGTTTTCTAACTAACTTTGGTGGCGTTAAATTAACACAAAAGTTTCCAAATACAAAATTCATCCAATTCAAGGTCAGCATGGCAAGTTGTGTGCAGAACTGTTAAGAGGTGGGTAAGAGGTTTAAGCAATCACATTTCCCATTTTACCCCCCCCCCCCAGGATTCTTTGTTCTCTGCAGAAAAACACCTGAATAGAATTACACCAAACCTGGCATGGAAGCAAATCTTACCTCAAGGAAATGTCATTGCTTGCTTTTCTGTAAATTGGTTTAGTAATTTATTTGAGACTAGAGTTTAAAAAATGTTCTGAGTGAGCTTTAAAGGGTTAGAAGAGTTATTTTGACAGTCCACGGTTGGCTCACGTACCTAAGTTTGTGGACAATCAGTGAACTACATTTAAAAAAAAACAAATCCTTTTGTGTGAGGGCTGTTTTTCCTCTGTCATCCATACCGCTGTGAGGTTCCTGAGGCCAATAAACCCTGGCTAAGGGTCAATGAAACTGCAACAAGGGTTAATAGATCTCTTTTGGACATCCCAGAGGGCTCCCAGAATCAGTGATGTGCCCAGGATTCCCTGAGAATGTCAATGAGGGTTTCAGGAGTCTATAAGAGTTCTGAAAGCCCCACAGAGGGGCCTGCAAACCTTTATATTGACTGGAGGCTGTGCACAGTGGGGAGTTTTGCTGCCCTCAATGGATTAGCTGCAAACCCAGAAACTTAATGTGGAGCTTTGTTTCACTTATGTTATAGCATCTTCTTTTGCAAAAACGAAAGCTTAAAACAGTGAAATTCACGTAAAACAGTTAATGTACAGTTATGGTTACAACCACTGAACGTTGCAAGTTATGGAAAGCTCTGAAAACCATAACTCTTGTGACAGCCATGCAGATCATAAGGTGCATATCAAATACAATGCCTAGTTCCAGATGTAATGTTTACGACCTCTGAATATTTTTACCAATTACCAAAAAATAAAAAGACCAAAAAGTAAAACTGTAAGAAATTGGGTTTCTGGTTGAGAGGGGTGAAATGCTACTCAAGCAGGAACCACAATCTTTGTCAGGATTAAGGCACAGTCAATCAAACCATAAATTAACCTGTGCTCAATCCTCTGGTAGCTTGGTACAGAGCAGTCAGACTTAACTTAGAGGCAATCTGTAAAGTATTTGTGCAACATTTCAAATAGTACTTGGATGAAAACACAAGACAAATTCCACTCCACATTAGAAAAATCACTTTAATTAATAAAACAAGACCTAAATGACAAAAATCCAAATAGTTGAACCTGAGATATGCACTTTTAAAGTTTTAGGTGAAAAAAGAGCCAAATAGCATCAAGCTGAACCCGGCTGATGAGCCCATAACTAGGGCAAAACCGGTCCTGGGTTGTTTGTGTCCCTCTTTAGGGAGGACCTGGCTTGGAAGTTTGGGCAGACTGTTCTGATTGGAGCAGGGTGAAGATTGATTTACACATGGCGGGGTCTAAAGAGAAGTGACATGGTTTACAAAATAATGATGGATTGGGATGCGGCCTGAGTAATTACCAGTGGCTGAGATGAATTCAAGCATTCCATCCATCACGTCTCTATACACTTTAGTCTGTTGCCCTAAGTGAGAAGGGTATGCCTAGATGTGGGTCCTGAACACAGTGTGTCACCGGAACCAAGCTGTACCCGGCTGATGAGCCCATAAGTATGGCAAAATCAGTCTTGAGTTGCTTGTGTTCTGGTTCTGAGAAGTCCTGGCTTTCATTTGCATGTAATGGTCCAAACTGAAGGGGCCAAACTACTGATGGATTGGGATGTGGCCCCAAGTAGTTACCATTGGATAAAATTTATTCAAGCATTCCATCCATCAGTTTTTTAATACTTTAGACTTTTTGAAGGTTGTCATTTTCCTGCCTTAGCCACTTAGTGCTTGAAGCCTGTCTTTGGGTCACATGAGGAGGTGCAGCTGGCCATTGGTCTTTATGTATTCCTCCTAGACAGCCAAACACAATAGAACTTAGGTCTGCCTAGATGGGGCATCACCTGTAGGATGGGAGGGAGGAGCTCAGCCATAGTGCTACCAGATTTGGCTGTGTCCTGCCTTCACACAAAGGAGTGCATAACCCCTGTAGTTAGTCTAGTCTGTGGCCACAATAGGGGAGGCAGGAAAATAAGCATGTCAAATGGAATCCTCTAGACAATTCTTCTGCTTCAAAGAAAGGCACCAGGTATGAGAATTGGACCTCAGACAACAACTCTTCAGCACCCTTCTGGATCTGTGGAAAACTGTGCCAAGAAGCAGGGTTGCTGTGCTGCTGAAAGGACTACACCTTTGGTGGACTGCTGTCCTGAAGGACAGCTGCCTGTTGTGCAAACCTTCTGCCCTGCTGCCCTCTTTCATGGGAAGGACTGGACCTTCATCTTGTACCTAGGACCACAAGAGTGACTCCGAGGTCTAGTACATATAGTTCTGAAGGTATCCATAGTTATTCATGAATTTTGTGGTAGATTATAAATAAACTTAGATTACCTTCCAGCAGTCACCACAATCTGTATAGTTTTTGGTCTAATATGATAGTATCAGGCTATGTAGAAAGCCCATGTATTTTGCTTTATAGTTAAAATATTAGTTTCCATGTTTGCAGGCTGTCTTTCTTTTTTGAGCTGAGCTTGGGCTACATTTGTATTTTTATTTTATAATGTGTGTTCTATGCTAAAACAGACAATTGTGTTTTAATACTGTGGTTATAGTATGTGTATGTTATTATTATATTTTCTTTTTGATTTTTCACCGTACCCCAAAACTTCAAAGATACTATTGTGGTAGTACTTCAGCACGTTGCAATTGCAAAACAAAATGTGATTGACTATAACCACTGCCAATGACAGGAAATGGGAAGTTTACACCCCATTGTGATTATTTCCACTGAAACTCTTCAAGGGGAACGTGGTGTTGGTTTTGTGCTGCAATATTTATAGTTGCTTCTTCATTTTCTTCTGTTCATAGCTGATCAAGATCATCCTGGCCAGCATTAAGAGGAGGAGGAGGAACAGCAGGAAAGCAATAGCTCCTGTAGGAGAAAGAAGAGAGAGACAGGAAAAGGAGGCTGAAGTCTGTGGTGTGACAGTTTCACCAGGGGAGAAGGAAGTGAATGTTCCACTGGTCACCTGCAAACTCTTCCAGAAAGTTAGCACTCATGGCACATGGCAGCAATATTTTTTGGGACCTCTGGGTTGTGCAAACATCTTGAGTCCACCCGCTCCCAAAGATTGGCTTGGGCAGAATGGAGGCAGGAACGTCATCATCTGTGACCACAGCTTCAGAGTCTGCAATATCTTTAACCTCTTGAGCATCGGCTACAACTCCACTACCACCCACTCCATCAGGTGTATCCTCTCTCCCTGTTCCTGGTAGCAGAGTGCCTGTCCAGATGTTGAGGAAGAATCAGGACATTGTTGACCAGCCCCCTCCTGTATACTATGTCATGCAGTGATAATAGCCCAAGAGAAGGACTTAAACATTCACCAT